>NC_029794.2:120093627-120109832 GCF_000816755.2 Arachis ipaensis
ATCATCTGAAACTCTAGAATTCATTCTTAAAAATTCTGAAGAACACATTTTTTTTGAATTTTTCGAAAACTAAAACTTTTTTTGTATTTTTTTTGAAAATAAAAATAAAAATAAAAGTTTAAACATAAAATAAAATTACCTAATCTGAGCAACAAGATGAACCGTCAGTTGTCCAAACTCGAACAATCCCCGGCAACAGTGCCAAAAACTTGGTGCACGAAATTATGATCTCTGAAACAGTGCCAAAAACTTGGTACGCACGAACGTAATCTCAACTCTTTTTCACAACTCCGCACAACTAACCAGCAAGTGCACTGGGTCGTCCAAGTAATACCTTACGTGAGTAAGGGTCGATCCCACGGAGATTGTCGGCTTGAAGCAAGCTATGGTCATCCTTGTAAATCTCAGTCAAGCATATTCAAATGTTTATGGGGTTTTGATAATTAAAATATAAATAAAACAGAAAATAAGATAGAGATACTTATGTAATTCATTGGTGGGAATTTCAGATAAGCGTATGGAGATGCTTTGTTGCTTCTGAATCTCTGCTTTCCTATTGCCTTCTTCCAACCATGCGTTACCTCCTTCCATGGCAAGCTGTATGATCCTCTCGGATGAAAACAAATCCATATGCGCGGTCACCGCACGACTAATCATCTGTGGGTTCCTGCTAGTGTCGGAATAGGACCATTTTCCTTTTGCACACTGTCACTTGTGCCCCACATTCGCAGGTTTGAAGCTCGTCATAGTCATCCCTTTCCAGATCATACTCGAAATACCACAGACAAGGTTTAGACTTTCCGGATCCCAAGAATGGCTGCCAATAATTCTAGCCTATACCACGAAGGTTCTAATCTTAGATTAGAAACCCAAGAGAATATACTCCAGCTGTCGTCCAATGACTACGTTGAACATCATGTAGATCGCTTTGTGGTTGTCAGGCATGCGACCTTGGCTAAGCGAGTAACGAAGATTTGGTGATTGTCACGGGTCACCCCTTCATTCTGACTTAACTGAATTAAGTACGAGAGTATATCTTGGAGAAGAAGTAGGTGTGAATTGAATAGAAAACAGTAGTAATTGCATTAATTCATGAAGAACAGCAGAGCTCCACACCTTAATCTATGGGGTGTAGAAACTCCACCGTAGAAAATACATAAGTAAAAAGAGATCTAGGCATGGCCGTGAGGCCAGCCTCCAAACGTGTACAAAAGTCTATGATAATATAAGATTGATCAAAGATGTTCAAAAGACCTAAAGGTCATCAAAAGACAGAAAATAAATCTCTAAAAGTAGTTTTTATACTAAATTAGTAACCTAGGGTTACAGAAAATGAGTAACTAAGTGCAGATAGTGCAGAAATCCACTTCCAGGGACCACTTGGTGTGTTCTTGGGCTGAGCATTGAAGCTTTTTCGTGCTTAGGTTGTTTCTGGAGTTAAACACCAACTTTGGTGCCAGTTTGGGCGTTTAACTCCAATTCTGGTGCCAATTTGGGCGTTTTACGCCAAGATATTTTAGGCTGACTTTGAACACCAGTTTGGGCCATCAAATCTCAGAAAAAGTATGGACTATTATATATAGCTGGAAATTCCAGGATGTCTACTTTCCAACGCAATTGAGAGCGCGTCAATTGGGCTTCTGTAGCTCCAGAAAATCCACTTCGAATGTAGGGAGGTCAGAATCCAACAGCATCTGTAGTACTTTTTCAGCCTCTGAATCAGATTTTTGCTCAGGTCCCTCAATTTCAGCCAGAAAATACCTGAAATCACAGAAAAACACACAAACTCATAGTAAAGTCCAGAAATGTAATTTTTGAATAAAAACTAATAAAAATATAATAAAAAGTAACTAAAACATACTAAAAACTATGTAAAAACAATGCCAAAAAGGGTATAAATTATCCGTTCATCATGTCTCAAGGTGTTTTGGGTCAGGTTCCTAATGAATCTTTTGATTGCATTTCTTGTCAAACTGCCAAACAACCTACTTTATCCTTTCACAATAATTCTTCTCTTGCTTGCTCTCCTTTTGATCTCATTCACTTTGATGTTTGGGGGCCCGCTCCCACCGCTTCTATGGGAGGAGCTCGATACTTTGTTGTTTTCATTGATGATTATTCATGCTTTACTTGGGTTTATTTGATGACCAATCACCATGAATTACCTCAGATTTATATTAACTTTTCCACTATGATTAAAACTCAGTTTTCCAAGGTCATTAAGGTTTTTTGGCGTAATAATGCTATGGAATACCGTGATTCCAAACTCTTAACCTTTCTTGCAGAACAAGGTACCTTGTCTGAGTTTTCTTGCCCTGGTACGTCTCAACAAAATGGCCGAGCTGAACGCAAACACCGTCACATTCTGGACTCTGTTCGTGCAATGCTTCTTTCTTCTTCGTGTCCTGAGCGTACTTGGGGTGAAGTTGTTCTTACTGCTGTTCATGTTATCAATAGACTTCCTTCTTCTGTTCTTGGTAATGTTACTCCCTTTGAGCGTCTTTATCATACCTCCCCAGATTATAGTTCTCTTCGAGTTTTCGGTTGTGTCTGTTTTGTTCTTCTTCAGCCTCATGAAAATAGTAAACTTGAACTTCGGGCTCGTATGTGTTTTTTCCTCGGTTATGGCACTGAACACAAGGGTTATTGTTGTTGGGATCCTTGATGAGAGAACTTTTGCGTGGTCTAGAAATTTGCGGATAAATCCTCGTTGCAAGTATAGTTTCTAAACCTTCAAAAGTTCTTTCATACAAACGTTTTGGTTGTCACAAGTAACAAACCCCTAAATAAATTGATAACCGAAGTATTTAAACCTCGGGTCGTCTTCTCAAGGAATTGCAGGGAGGTATGTTCTTATTATTGGTTATGAGTTTGTAAATTGGGGGTTTTGAAAGTAAGGAAGCAGTATGTTGAACAAAAAGAATAAAATAAAATAGTAATAATAAAATAAACTCTTGGCAAGGTATTAGAAATTAGAGATCCTATCCTAGCTATCCTTATCAATGATGATGAAAATTGAATCTTAATTCCACTTTGTTAACCTTTACTAAGGCAAAGGAAGGTCAAGGGATTAATTGGTTTGATCTTCGGATCCTATTTATTTCCTAAGAAAAGATTAGGATTATTGAAGTTCAATTTAATTAACAAAGATAACAATTATCAATCATGTTTGAGTTTGATAACTCCTGAGTTACTGATTTCTTAACCAAGACCAAAAGGAGAAAAGTAAATCTACTGGAATAAAAATGTCTTCAGATGGGAATAACAATAATGTAAATAAAAGAAAGCAATAATAAACTGAAATATCTCAAATAACATTAATTCAAAGAGTAATATGTAACATAGAAGAATTCATAAATAAAATTGGAAAAATAATAAAAAGAACATTGAACCTGAGATTGAGAGTCACTCCTAAAACTAAGAGAAATCCTAAATCCTAATCCTAAGAGAGAGGAGAGAACCTCTCTCTCTAAAAACTACATCTAAATCCTAAAATTGTGAATGTGAAAGCTTGTGTATGAATGGATGCAATCCCTCTACTTTATAGCATCTAATCTGTGTTTTCTGGGCCGAGAACTGGGTCAGAAACAGCCCAGAATTTGCTGGTTGTGAATTCAAACACGCTGATTTTTGTCACTGCAATGCGGCCGCATGGAGCATGCGTTCGCATCGCCTAGCGTCAAAAAAACTATGGCATATTATATATCAAATCGAAGCCCCGGACGTTAGCTTTCCAATGCAACTAGAACCGCATCATTTGGACCTCTGTAGCTAAAGTTATAGCCGTTTGAGTGCAAAGAGGTCAGGCTGGACAGCTTTGTGGTTTCTCCAACTTCTTGTATTCCTTCCACTTTTGCATGCTTCCTTTCCATCCTCTAAGCCATTCCTGCCCTGTAATCTCTGAAATCACTTAACACACATATCAAGGCATCTAATGGTAATAAGAGAGGATTTAAACATATCAAAATTAAGACCAAAGAAGCATGTTTTCAATCAAAGCACATAATTAGGAAGGTAAATGTGAAACCATGCAAATAGTATGAATAAGTGGGTAAAGAGTTGATAAAAACCACTCAATTGAGCACAAGATAAACTATGAAATAGTGGTTTATCAACCTCCCCACACTTAAACACTAGCATGTCCTCATGCTAAGCTCAAGAGAAGCTATAAAGATGAAGAGGAATGGTAGATTAATATGAAATGCAACCTATCTATATGAATGCAACTACATGCTAAGATGTTTCTTACCTACTTGGTTAAAAGTAAATAAGTCCTCCAAGACAAATATAAATCAGATTTCACTAATTCAAATCATACAATAAAAAAAAAGCAAGTAAACTTGTAAAAAGATAGCTCATGAAAGCAGGGAACATAGAATCAAGCATTGAACCCTCACTGGTAGTGTATATCACTCTAGTCTCTCAAGTGTATAGGGTAATTCACTCTACTCTTCTCTAATCATGCTTTCTAAACTTTGTTTTTCATCTAACCAATCAACAAATATTTAATGTACCAATGCAAACATCATGAGGTCTTTAATGGGGCTGAGGTAAAGGTAAGGATATATGTATGGCCAAGTGAGCTATAAATTGAATCTTTAATTAACCTAAGCTTTCACCTAACATACATATTCTCTATATAATTCTAGAATCATGCCTAGCTACCCATAGTCTTCACTTTTGCATTACATACTCATGTATCAATTTTTCTTTAATTTTATCACATATGCATTGATCTTTTATTAATTTAACATTGGGATAATTTTGTCCCCTTATTTATTTATTTATATTATATATTTTTTCTCTTTTTCTTTTTCTCTTTTTTCTCTTTTTTTTTAAGAGAGACATAAAAACTAGAATAACATATCAATGCATATGGAATTTTTAATTTTCTGTTTTACATGAGTAGGTACCCAAATTTTCCAATATTCAAAATTAGAAACATGATACATTCCCTTATTAACCCAAGTTCCCACAGTTTCCCCACATTTTCAAAGATAGGGTCTTAAAAGAATTTTATTACTTTAACCAAGTAGTAACTAGATGCATAAAATCAAACAAATATGCAAATGCAACAACTAATTTAACAAAGAAAATTAAACATTGGTGCTAAAATATGAAGTGACTAACCCATGGAAGTCGGTATCGACCTCCCATACTTAAAGATTGCACCGTCCTCGGTGCATGCTAAGATGTGCAGGTGGACGGGCTATTCCAACTGGCGCTTTTCTTCGAAGATTTTGCAGATGGACTTGTCTATCTCCCCATGTAAACGTCTTCCGGTTCTCTTCCTGGTGGCCATCCTGAAAGAAAAAGGGAAGAAAGGTAACCCAATAATAAAGATAAGAAAATAAATGAAGTATGGTTGGGTTAATGCCAAATGATAAGGGTTTCATTTACATGGAAGCTTCAACATATACGTGGGAAAACAATATAAGCACATGGCATACTAGTGGTGCAAAATTTGCAACAAAAGAGAGAAAAATGTGGGTAATGCAAGATAGTATAAGTTCATATTAATGCAAGAGAAGTACAAGTATCATAAAAGATTAGCATTGATTTAAATAATGTTACCCAATCAGAATAAAACAAGTCATAAGCACTAAGATAATACCAGAAAAAATATAACAGTTGAATAAGAACATTTGAACACCAATGGAAAATAATAAATTTAGAAAAAATAAAAATACGTACAAAATAAAAATGCAATGAATGAGATATGCAAATAAATCAAGTAAAATAAAATGAAAGATAAGAGGGATGAGAAGTTAAAAAAAATGAAGAAGAAGAAAGTAAGAAAGGAGAAGAAAAATTAGGATTGGAGAAGAAAAGACAAGATATTTGGCTGATCTGAATAAGCTGTGCGGCGCAAGCGACGCGGACGCGTGGGTGACGCGTTCGCGCGAATTGCGCTTATTCGGAATGACGCGGTTGCGTCGGTCACGCGGTCGCGTGACACGTTTTATGCTACTGGCGCGGGGGCAGCCTCGCGCTCGCACAACACTCTGTTCAAAATGCATTATTGCCAAATATCAGGGTGACGCGGTCGCGTGGTCGACATGATCGCGTGAGTGGTCATGACAGGGATGTGACGTGGACGCGTGAGCCATGCGTCCGCGTGGTAAGGCTGGGCGTTCAGCACCAGTCCAGCACCACTCCAGCATAACTTTCGGCTATGCACCCTTTTCACGTCGATTTTCATGTCACGCGGCCGCGTGGGTGACGCGGTCGCGTGGGAGGCCAAAGTTCCCACATGACGCGGACGCGTCAGCGACGCAGTCGCGTGGATCAATTTGTGCCAAAGGCACGCCTCCAGCCACGCTATCGCGTGACTCTCTGTTTGATTTTTTTCTTCCAAAACGCACTGGTGACGCGGACGCGTCAGCGACGCTGCCGCCTCGCGTGCATGTTTTTTTTTTTTAATAATGCAGTATGCAGAACGCAATGCTAATATGAATGTTATGCAAAATTTCAGGTTCAATACAATAAAATAAAATAAAACTCGAAAACAAATAAAACTAAATAAAAATGAAAAAGGAACGATCATACCATGGTGGGTTGTCTCCCACCTAGCACTTTTAGTTAAAGTCCTTAAGTTGGACATCTGATGAGCTTCCTGTTATGGTGGCTTGTGCTTGAACTCATCCAGGAATCTCCACCAATGTTTGTAATTCCAATGGCCTCCAGGATCCCAAATCTTGTTTTTACACCCGTCTTCAAGTGGATTATCATGATTTCATCCGGGTGGTTCAGCCTTAGAATTCTCCTTGAAGCGTCCAAATAACTTCCCAGACCCATTCAATTGAGCTCTACACCAACCTTTGCATTTAAACTTAAAGCTTCCAACCATAATGAATCTTGCAAGACAATTCTTACCACTGGCCATCTTCCTCTTACTCTTAATGCCACAAAAAGCTCTAAGTTGACCATCCGTCTCCAGTAGCCCATATTCAAGTGGGATTAGAAAGCTAAGGGATATGTATTTTACCCACTTGAATGTTGTGAAGGATGATGGCAACTTAGGGGGAGGGGTCTCCAATAACTTTGGCAAGGTGATTTCAAACTCCACTCCCTTGTGCTCTTTGACAACTTCCACCTCTTTGCAAGCTTCTTCAATTTCAACCTCTTCCTCTTGGTAGATTTCTTCCAATTCAATCTCTTCTTTACTGCTTTCCAAGGGCATGGGAGGTTGTGCTTCTTCTTCTTTAATCTCCATATCTTGATCAACCTCTTCCAAATCTTCAACTATGATATTCCTTGGAGGTTGTACACCCTCCTCAGTATCAATTTCAATCGCCTTGGAAAGAGGTTCTATGTCTTGACTTTTCCATAGAGGTTCAGCATCTCCTAAGTCTTCAACCACTTCTTCCTCTGCAACTATTATGGCTTCCTCCACTTGTTCCAATACAAAGCCATGTTCCTCATTGTCCACCGAAGTTTCTAGTGTCTCCTTCATGCTTTGCTCTTCTTTTGATTTTCCACATGTAGCCATGGGAGTTCTTTGAGTGCTCAGATATTGGGAAGCTATTATATTTACTAACTCGCCTAAGGCGGCCGCGAAATTTAGCACACTTTTATTCATCCTTTCTTGTCTTTGAAGAATAACACGAAGTCTGTCATCCATTGGAGGTTGGGGTGGATATGAGGATTCATTGGTTGGGAGAGTGGGTTCATAATAGGAAGGTGGTTCATCTTGATAATGATATGGAAATGGTGAATATTGAGGTGGTGGTTCATGAGAGTAGTTGTGTTGGAAAGGTGGTGGTTCTGTGTATGGTTCATTTGGCTCATAAGGTGGTTGGTATGGTGGATACGGGTTAGGGTCATATAGAGGTGATTGGCGGAAAGGGGCTTGTGAGTATGGTGGTCCAAAGTCATGTTGAGGAAAGGGTTCATAAGCATATGGTGGTGGTTGTTGATAGTCCATTGGAGGAGGTTGTCACCAAGAGGGTTGATCAAATCCTTGTGGCTCCTTCCATCTTTGATTGTTCCAATCTTGATGTCTGTTCTCATTGTAATTTCTTCTTCCTGCAACATAATTGTAACCAGACTCATAGCCAAAGGGGTGAGAGTTCATAGTAGCAAATAAAAATTAAAAAGGAAAATAAAAATAAATTTTAAATTAAAAGGTTATTTAAATTTTGAATTTGAAAATTAAATTTTGAAATTTAAAATTTTTGAAATTTGAATTTTAAATTTTTGAAATTTGAATTTTAAAATTTGAGATTTGAAATTTGAAAAATTTTTAAAATTGAATTTTGAAAATTTTTAAATTTGAATTTTGAAATTTGATTTTTAAATTTTGAATTTTTGAATTTAATAAGGAAAGAGAAAAATAATAAAATGACACCAAACTTAAAAATTTTTAGATCAAAACGAAGAAAACAACTAAGAACAACTTGAAGGTCAAGATGAACACGAAGAACAACTTAAAGATCAAGATGAACACCAAAAAAATTTTTTGAAAAATTTTTAATAATTAAATAAAAACCAATAACCTCTTAATTTATGAAAAAGCAAAAATAAAAACAAAAATAAAAACAAATAAACAAGCAAAAAGTAAAAATATTTATAATAACCAATAATAAGGCACACGTTTGCAATTCCCCAGCAACGGCGCCATTTTGATGAGAGAGCTTTTGCGTGGTCTAGAAATTTGCGGATAAATCCTCGTTGCAAGTATAGTTTCTAAACCTTCAAAAGTCCTTTCATACAAACGTTTTGGTTGTCACAAGTAACAAACCCCTAAATAAATTGATAACCGAAGTATTTAAACCTCGGGTCGTCTTCTCAAGGAATTGCAGGGAGGTATATTCTTATTATTGGTTATGAGTTTGTAAATTGGGGGTTTTGAAAGTAAGGAAGCAGTATGTTGAACAAAAAGAATAAAATAAAATAGTAATAATAAAATAAACTCTTGGCAAGGTATTAGAAATTAGAGGTCCTATCCTAGCTATCCTTATCAATGATGATGAAAATTGAATCTTAATTCTACTTTGTTAACCTTTACTAAGGCAAAGGAAGGTCAAGGGATTAATTGGTTTGATCTTCGGATCCTATTTATTTCCTAAGAAAAGATTGGGATTATTGAAGTTCAATTTAATTAACAAATATAACAATTATCAATCATGTTTGAGTTTGATAACTCTTGAGTTACTGATTTCTTAACCAAGACCAAAAGGAGAAAAGTAAATCTACTGGAATAAAAATGTCTTCAGATGGGAATAACAATAATGTAAATAAAAGAAAGCAATAATAAACTGAAATATCTCAAATAACATTAATTCAAAGAGTAATATGTAACATAGAAGAATCCATAAATAAAATTGGGAAAATAATAAAAATAACATTGAACCTCGGATTGAGAGTCACTCCTAAAACTAAGAGAAATCCTAAATCCTAATCCTAAGAGAGATGAGAGAACCTCTCTCTCTAAAAACTACATCTAAATCCTAAAATTGTGAATGTGAAAGCTTGTGTATGAATGGATGCAATTCCTCTACTTTATAGCCTCTAATCTATGTTTTCTGGGCCGAGAACTGGGTCAGAAACAGCCCAGAATTCGCTGGTTGCGAATTCAAACACGCTGATTTTTGTCACTACGATGCGGCCGCATGGAGCACGCATTCGCATCGCCTAGCGTCAGGGAAACTATGGCATATTATATATCAAATCAAAGCCCCGAACGTTAGCTTTCTAACGCAACTAGAACCGCATTAGTTGGACCTCTGTAGCTAAAGTTATAGCCGTTTGAGTGCGAAGAGGTCAGGTTGGACAGCTTAGCAGTTTCTCCAACTTCTTGTATTCCTTCCACTTTTGCATGCTTCCTTTCCATCCTCTAAGCCATTCCTACCCTGTAATCTCTGAAATCACTTAACACACATATCAAGGCATCTAATGGTAATAAGAGAGGATTTAAACATATCAAAATTAAGACCAAAGAAGCATGTTTTCAATCAAAGCACATAATTAGGAAGGTAAATGTGAAACCATGCAAATAGTATGAATAAGTGGGTAAAGAGTTGATAAAAACCACTCAATTGAGCACAAGATAAACCATGAAATAGTGGTTTATCAATCCTCTCTCTAAACGTATTCGTATATCTCGTCATGTTGTCTTCTGGGAGCATCACATGTTTTCTCGGTTCTCCTCCTTTGAGTCTATTTCTCCTACTCAGTCACATTTTTTCACTAACCCCAATGTTAATCTTTTTCCTAGTGATGATTCTACAGGTTCTATCTCGAGTCACCCTCCACAGCCTCCTGTTCTTCCGCCTTCTCCATCTCCCGATGATTCCAGACCGGATAACGCTCCTACTCCTACCGTCATGCCTCCTCCTTCCACTTGCTGTTCCAGGCTGAGAAATTCACCTCCTCATCTTCTTGATTATCATTATTTTTCTATTATTCTTCATCAACATGAACCTAATTTATTCAGAGAAGCCTCCACAAATTCAAATTGGCAACAAGCAATGCAGGAAGAAATACAGGCACTTGAAAATGCACACACTTGGGACTTGGTTGATTCTCCTTCTAATCAGGAAGTTGTGGGAAGCAGATGGGTATACAAGATCAAGACTCACTCTGATGGTTCTATTGACCGTTATAAGGCACGATTGGTTGCTCATGGTTGTATGCAAGTGTATGGTATTGACTATGAAGAGACTTTTGCTCCTGTTGCTCGTCTCACATTTGTTCGAGCTCTTCTTGCCATTGCTGCGGTAAAAAAAAATGGTCTCTCAGTCAGATGGATGTGAAGAATGCATTTCTTAATCGAGATTTGAAACAAAAGGTCTATATGAAACCCCCTCCGGGTTATCCTTGTCCTTCTGGAAAAGTTTGTCTCTTTCGCAAGGCACTCTATGGGCGTAAGCAAGCTCCTCGTGAATGGTTTGACAAGTTCAGAACTACCATATGCAGTCTTAGTTTCACTTGCAGTCCTTATGAGAACACTCTCGTTATTCGTAAAGTGAATGTGGAGTTGTTCTTCTACTTCTGTATGTTGATGACATAATCATTACTGGAGATGATGCTGATGGTATCTTTGATCTCAAGGTGTCCCTTTAGCGTACTTTTGAGATGAAAGATCTTGGTTCTCTCAGCTATTTTCTTGGTCTAGAAGTCATATCCACCGATGATGGCATCTATCTCTCTCAAGCTAAATATGCTTCAGATCTTCTTGCTCGAGCCGGAATTACAGATAGTCGAACTGAGTCTACTCCTCTTGAGCCTAATGTTCGATTTACTCCTATGGATGGCACTGTTTTGGATAATCCTACTCTCTATCGACAGCTAGTTGGAGGACTCGTCTACTTAACTGTTACCCAACCAGACATCGCCTATCCAGTTCATGTACTTAGCTAGTTCTTGTCAGCTCCTCGTACTACTCACTATGCGGCAGTTCTTCGCATTCTTCGCTACATCAAAGGCACTCTATTTCATGGCCTTTATTTTTCTGCCCATTCCTCTTTGTCCCTTCAGGCATACTCCGATGCTGATTGGGCTGGTGATCCCACTGATCGTCGTTCTACTACTGGTTACTGTTTGTTTCTTGGCGACGCTCTCATTTCTTTGCGTGCTAAGAAGCAAACGTTCACTGCTCGATCAAGTACAGAAGCTGAGTACCGTGCCCTCGCTGACACCACTGCTGAGGTTATCTCGATTCGTTGGCTTCTCGAAGATTTGAGTGCTCCTTAGTCGTCTCATACTGATGTTTTTTGTGACAACCGCAGTGCTATTCAGATTGCCCATAATGATGTCTTTCATGAACGCGCCAAACACATTGAGATTGATTGTCACTTTGTTCGGCAATGTATCCTTATTGATGCTGTTTGTCTCATTGCTGTTGGAACACTGGATCAGACTGTTGATATCTTTACGAAAGCTCATCACCCGACTCGTTTTCTCACTTTGTTATCCAAATTTAAGATGGCGTCCTTAGCTCCCACTTGAGTTTGAGAGGGGGGATGTTAGAGAATCATTAGAATCATTTTAGATCAGTTAGCATCGTTTATATTTATATAGCATATCTGTATATTAATTGTAGGATTCTATACTTTTATTACTTTGATTCTTCTGGTACCTATATATACCCCTTGTACATTGTACTTTTCATCACACTCTATAATACACAAATCCTTTCTCTGGTTTAGTCTCTTGTTTCTAACAGATGGCATCATGAGGTGCATTATGACATCATTTGGTTGATGTCTAGGTTTATAAAAAATATGAACACAGTTATACATATTTAGTGTTTGTTTTGTGAGACGTAAAGAGAGAGAGAAAGACAATTACACATAAAAGTGCATATAATACATTAATACGTCTATTTTCTGTCTTTCTGAGATAATGAGACATAGCTTTTTAACCTGAGACACAATATAAACTTTATTTTTGGACGAATTCGCTCTTAATATTTTTTGAAAATTCTAAATTTAACCTCATTCATTTAGCCTTTTCACTCACTTCCCATATCTATCTTCTTCTTCATTTCTTCTTCTTCTTCTTCTTTAAATTTGACGGCAAAACTCCTCTAGTCTCTACAAACTCGTCATGCCTTCTTCCCTCGCCATCACTGTTGTCACCCGTCGCAAATCTGACCATAAAACTCCTCTAGTCTATGTGCCTCTACATCTTGTTGTGCCTTCTTCCCTCACCGTCATGGTTGTCATCACATCGCCCCCACCCTCGCTATTGCAGGTCGTCACTACCACGAGTCTCACTGCGTCACCGCCGTCATTTTCCAATCTATTCCAATACTTCCCCATCACCTTCTTGACTTCTTTGCTTCTACCATTTTTCAACTCCCCTTTTTTTTCCCAGATTTGTACATCCCTTTCACCTTCATTTCTATTTTTTTTATTCCTAATCAACTTTTTATTTTTAAAATATAATTGTTGAAATTTTGTACTCTCTTTCAATTTTTAATTTAAATTGTTGAACTAGTGATTAAATTTTGTTGATGATATTAATTTGAATTGAGGTTGAAAATTTTGGCAATGGTAGTGGAAATAAGTGATAGTGATGATAATGGTGGTAGTGGGGGTTAGACTTGGGGTAAAACAGACATTTAAATTAAATAACTATGTCTTGTATATTATCACCAAACATGATAAAAAAAAATTGTGTATATATGTATTTCCTTCTACTTGTGTATTATTTGTATTTATGTCTAAAGGACACCAACTAAACACAGCATATTATCTACCGCATATGAGACTCTGAAACCTTTTTGAAAAAATTAATAGAAACTTTCTTGAAGTTTATATATGAGAAGTTAGATAAGATTACCTTTAGGTAGTATATGCTTATCTAAGTTACTTTATAACAAATGTTAAAGGAATGACCAAAATAGAATGAGAATAATTCTTTCGGGACTACTCGTAAATTCTTTAACAATTTGTATCAAACACTAAATAAAACGTTGATATTTTGATCAAGTAACGTCACTCATGATCTCTTCAGAACAAATCGTCATCTGTTCATTTGTTCATCAAAAGAGAAACACTAAACACTAAACAGAACTTGAAGAATTCTAACAGTCACTATAAAATACATCAGAACACAACTATGGACAGTGAAAATCCCACAACTACAGACTCACAATTCAGCTTAAAAGTGAAGTCACAAAGTCCCCTATGCATTTCATTAACGCTTGGGAGGAACATACTGAACGCGCTCGTCTTCACATATGGTCTGCAAAAAAGGCATAACAAATCAAATATTTGTCTAAAGCTCAATAGAAGTTAGCAATTTAAACATTTTCCCTTCTCCAGAAATAATGAGACAGGGTTAGTTGTTTTCTTTCTCCACTAGAAGCTCAATAATCAAAATAAACACACCAAGGTGTTTGTCTTCTTTACTAAAATCAATACAAAAAAACGCCCAATCCCTTCATAAATCACGAGCCAATCACCAAAGGAAGGTCAGAAGGAAAATCTAGTGACTAATATGAAGAGAAAGACTCTTGAATTCATGTGTTTGCCTCCAACCAAATGCATCAGAAGAAATTACATACAGGCCACAATTTATGCGACTTATTAACATACTACTGGTTTGATATATATTTGATAAAACTATCAACATTGTTGGAGTTTGAGTTTACACGAGAGGAGGACATAATACTTCATTACTAGCATTTATCATCTTAGTGCCCACTATCATGATTATGCCCTCGTAACTAGCAGAAGAATGGCAGGTAGGCAAAATTTAGCAGCCAATTAAATAATGTGGATTTGATGTATTGGCCAAACATTTATTTGTGAAATTTTGTAATGGAAAAAAAAACCAGATATCTACTCATTAAAAATTCAAACACCGCCAAATGTGACTTTTTTTCATTTTCTTTTCCAATTTACACATTCATCCAATTGCATAGTGGCATACCATTAAGAATTTACTTTTTATAATAAATATCTCAAAAGTCACGCATATAATAAGATGCAACTGGTCGACAGCATAAAATACATTACCAGACAATGTATCAAAATTAATCACTAAAAATTGAAATCACTCTAACTAATATAATATTCTGAAACCCATATAGACTAATAAAAAAAAAATCAAACCTGTAAATCTTCAGGAAGAGCCTCTGAGACAGCAAGAGTATAAACACCAGGAACAAATCTTCCTGCAACATATTCAAGTTCAACCTAAATGCCACAATACAAATGCTATACAAGATCTCTATGTAAACATTCAATCTACACAGAATCCCTTTTTTTCTTTTCCTCTTTTCAAATCACTTCAATTGCCATGCACTTTGGCCGACTCCTTGTATTGGAATGTGAAATTGGCCAAAATGATCAAACAAGTGCAAGACTAATCTGTAGTTATAATCCTTATTTGTGTGCTTATACATGTAATTATTATCAATGAAAGCCTAACTATAAAAGTAAAATCTAGGTCCAATTAAAAAGGGGGAAAAAGAATAAAAGGATAACAATAAAATGCGAAACTCCACGTTCCAAATTACTACTTCCACCAAAATATTGTAAAGCAGAAGCATAATTGAAAACTGAAAGCCAAGGAAAAGCAAGCGATAATTAGGAAAAAAGTGTATCAAGAGAAACACTAAACATACCAATACGTAACCAGCGGGCAGCCCAACTCCTGGTTGGATCCATGACTGAAATGATCCTGTGGCAAAATTTAATGGAAAATGGAAAACAAAATGAGCACTGGCAAATTCAGGGTGAAGTGAGTTCAGCTAAAAAAAACTGGTAGTAACAAACCCATTAAAATTGGGGGTGGTGCAATCAACAACACGCTCGTGATCTTCTTCCATCTTAAAGAATGGGCAGTTCTCACAACCTGATTCTCTGAACTGTACAACGAAAATCAAATAGTTAGAAAAAAATGCAAAAAAGAGAAAATACAAAAGGGAAGGAGAATACAACCTGATCATAGGTTTTGACAAGGCGGCAACGAAGACAAGCCCTCAACTCATGGCCAAAGCTTGTAGGGATTTGTGCAGGTGCACTTGCCATTTTTGCAAGCTCAAAATATTTGAACTGAATATTCAATTGATTCAAATGGTTGAGATCATGATTAAACCCAAACTATTCAATGATTAAAACTAAAACGTTGTCTAAATATGATATGAAAGAAATCACACACATAACTCGCCCAAATTTAGCTACATTATTCGATAACTGCAAACGAGACTGAGTTGAGTCGAGAACATTCATGTAATTTCAGAAGATTGAAACATCTACATGGATTAAATAGCATTTTTGTGTAATATCATTAACCCTAACTATAACTATATAGCTATAAATAAGTAATTTAAACCTAAGTCCTTCAAATATCAAAGGATGAATTAGGGTTTTGCCTATTATAGCTCATTTCATTTACAAGATGAAAAAAATTGGTAATATTTCAAGAAAGAATAACAATGGCAGAACAAGAAGGGTACCTACCGCCGGCTCCACCGCTTACGACGAGGTCTCCGCCGCAGTTAACTGCTCCTCTCTCTTTGTCTCCTCGCCTTCAACCTCTCTCCCTCCTCTTTTTTACGATGACATTCACAAATAGTAAACTTCAACCCCCCTTTCGTTCTTTTGATAAAATGCATTCTTTTATTTTTATTCTATTAAAAAAATAAAGTATATTTTTGTCTTTAAAATTGGGTTTTTTATTTTAATAAATTAATTAATTATAATAATTACCGAAAATAAATAATTTAAAAAATATTTACCATCTTT
>NC_029794.2:120109901-120111598 GCF_000816755.2 Arachis ipaensis
ATTAGATAAATATCATGTAAACGAGATACATGTATTTTTTAAAAAAAAAATTAAAAATAATAAAAAATATTAATAACTCATCAATAATCCAAAATTTTAGCAGGTAATTAACACATAAAAAAGTAGATAGAAGAGATTAAAATGGATAAATTTAATAAATTAGTACTAAAAAGGGTTGATGGAATAGTGGGAAGAGAATTAAAACGGTTATCTACCATGTGTATAGTGGGAGATAACGTAAGAGATAACAATTTTAATTCTCTTCCCACTGTCCCATCAACCTTTTTGAGGAATTTGGATCTTCTAAAATTTGAATTTCACTTTACAGAGTAAAGTGTGATCTTCTACTCTTGAATAGTTTCTCTTTCATATTTATTATTGGTCCCACCTATGAAATAAATGGTGAGAAATCACACCTTACTCTCTAAAGTGAAATTCAAACTTTAGAAGATCCAAATCCCTTTTTGAATACTAATTGATCAAACATATCCATTTTAATCTCTTCTACTAACTTTTTTATGTACTAATTACATGCTAAAAATTTGGATTATTCATATTAGAATAAAATCAAAAATAGCCCCTGACAATTACCTCGAAAGACAATGAGGCCCTTAACAAAAAAACCTAATCCGGTCCCTGACAATTACTTCAAAAGGACAACGAGGCCCATGTGCCAAAAAAAGTTAATGTTTTTTTTGGCACATGGACTAATCAGTCCCAAAAAAATATCGGATTGGGTGTTTTTTTTCTTGGGAGCTTACACTGTAAATGAGATATATATCTTGTTTACACTGTAAACGAGACTTGTTGCATACTTCCCTCTTATCTTATTTACATACAAAATTATCTCATTTACAATGTAAACGTCTAAACGAGATAAGAGAGGGGTATTTATTTCGATAAATATTTTTAAAATTATTTATTTCGGTAATTATTACATTTATTTAATTTATAAAAATAAAAAATTCCTTTAAAATTTGATAAAAATTAATTTTATCCAAAAAAAAATTATTTGCATTAAATATATTTTGGCAGCTAATTTAAAAAAAAAATATTATTTTTTGTTCTTAATATTTGTAATAAGTCCTATTTGTATCTTTAAGGTTTGAATCGTTCTATTTGTATCCTGATGTTTATAAAAATAATTCAATGTTATCCTGCTATCAATTATACATCATGAATTTTAGTTAGAATTCTAAAAAATTTTTTTCAAAGTTAGAATACAAATATTTGGACAGAATCGATGATCCACTATGGATAATAACTTATCAAAAGTTAGAAACTAATTCCTGCAATACTTGTTTAGGGACATAATTGAACCTGAACACAAATAGTGGGTACAATATTGAAATTGAACATATCTAAGTGAGATCTAATTGAGAATGAATACATTCAAGTGAGAATAATTAAAAAATACAATCTGATTTATTAGTATAATTAATGATAGAGTACAATGAATATCACTTTTATAAACATTAGAGAAGAAATAGAACGATTTAAATATTGAGGACAAATAGAATTATAAGACTTACTCCAAGCATTGGGACAAAAACGATACTCTACTATTTAAAAAATTTAGGACCAATTTAACAATAATTTCATAAGAACAACATTTAACAAAAATAAATCAAACATAGTTATCATATATTATTTGATATAAATCGAAAACTTCAATAATATAATGTGTAAAATACTTA
>NC_029794.2:120111638-120112080 GCF_000816755.2 Arachis ipaensis
AAATAATTATTTTATTAATATGTAATATTTAATTAGATGTATATATTATTAAAATATTATTAGAGTTGTTAGTAGTTGGGAGTTAAGTTAATAATAAGTAGTAGTTAGTAAATGGATATTTATGAGGTTAGTTAGTACTTAATAGTATTTTTAGAAATAGGGTGACTTTTGTATCATATAACAACAATTTCAACACAACAACTTCACATATAATATTATCTTTTTATTCCGCGCTTCTCCAATTAGTAGATGGATATTTATGAGATTAGTTAGTAATATCCTTATAAATAGGATGACTCTTATATCACGTAACAACAACTTTAACACAATAATTTCACATATAATATTATATTCTTATTCCGTTCTTCTTCCTAAAATTTAACATATATAAAAAATTATTTATAATGTATGTCAATTAAATTATTGATATGAATAATAAAAT
>NC_029794.2:120112261-120117318 GCF_000816755.2 Arachis ipaensis
TAAAAATGTTGAGAATGTAATGAAAAAAGATGTTATAAAAAATAAAAGACGTATTGATTTGATTATTTTCATTTAAAATATAACATAAATTTAGAATGACATATTAAAATATTTTTAAAACTTAATTTACATATATTGTCAATAAAAAATAATTTTACATGAAGATTTCATCCTATTCGATGTCCAACTTCATTAATGAGGATGTGAGGAGCCGATGGCACTAAGTCGCTAACAAATAGGATAGGCAATGGTGGTGGCATGTTCGTGTTTGATCCACTGCCGACGAAACCATTTTAGAGAAGGTCGGTGATAGAATTCTAGAGTGGGATGGAAGGATATTGTGATGGTAGTTGTTCATATCCTGACCCAATAGATAACAGCCATATCCAACAACACTGAAAGGCCTATCAATAAAGGTGGACTTCATGACAAGCCTGACCTCTTTAAAGAGGTCAGACACCGACCTTCAAAGGCAAAGCTCTGCTCGTTCAAAGCAGATAAACCGCTCTCCCAAAATCTCTACTTTATCTAGAAGGTGAATCTCAACAAACTCTCAAGATAAAGGGAACACTTATCTAATCAGAAAAGATAAGATCACTCCAACAAAGGTGGTTAGCAATTCTACTATAAATACACTGGCAAAGTTTACTCTTAATCACTTGATCACAAAGATATTATATATCAGGATTCTCAAAATACAAGTCCTACCCCTCTAAAAATCAAAGAGAATAAATGGCGAGAAAAAAATCCAAGGCTAAACCAAATACAGAAGATATCGATTGATAAATCCCATTTTTAGGGTTTATCTTGTGCTTAATCTAGTAGATTTTATCCATTATTCTCACACTTATTCATATAATTCGCATGTTTTACATTTTCCTTCCTAATTTTGTACTATGATTGAAAACATGCTTCTTTGGCCTTAAATTTGATAATTTTAATCCCCTCTTATTACCATTCGATGCCGTGATATGTTTGTTGAGTGTTTTCAGGGTTTATAGGACAGGAATGACTTAGAGGACGGAAAGGAAGCATGCAAAAGTGGAAGGAACGCAAGAAAATGATGTTTTGAGAAGCTGGAAGAGACGTGTACGCGTGGACGACGCGTACGTGTGACTGGCGCAGAAGACGAGCGACGCGTACGCATGACAGAGCGTCACGTGATGCATTACACAGAAGACGCTGGGGGCGATTTCTGGGCTCCTTTTGGCCCAGTTCCAAACCCGAAAACACATAATATAGGCTGCAGAGTGGGAAAATCATGGAAGGAAACAATCATACACATAATTTTAGGTTTTAGATGTAGTTTTCTAGAGAGAGAGGCTCTCTCCTCTCTCTAGGTTTTAGGGTTCCTAGTTTTATTTCCTTCTCAAATTCTAAATTCTATCTTGTTTCAATTTAGTTTCTCTTCTACCTTTATTTGTTCTAGCATTCTAGTTTATTTATTTTCCTTATTAATTACCTTATGTTGCCAATTTAGTTTATGAATTCTCATGTTATATTTGATTTCCCTTTTAATGCAATTTGAGGTATTTTATGTTTATTGCTTCTTCCGTTAATTGTTATCATTGATTTTATAATTATTGGTTTTAGATTTTATATTCTCTTATCGCTTTTCTATGCTTTTTTTTGCGCCCATCAAGTGTTTGATAAAATGTTTGGTTGGATTTTTAATTAGCTTTTTATATTCTTAGCTTGGATTGAGTAATTAGAGACTCTTGAATTGTCAAAGTCTCTTGTTGGTTGGTGATTGAAACTTGCTAGTTGACTTGAACTTCACTAACTCTAGTCTTTGATTAGGACTTGTGAATTCAAGTTGATTTTCTCACTTGACTTACCTTCAATTGTTAGAGGTTAACTAAGTGATAGTAAAAGGTAATTACCACCACAAGTGACTATGATAATGGGGATAGGAATTCCAATTATCAATCCTTACTAGGACTTTTCTTAAACTTTAGGTTACTTCCTTGTTATTTACATTTCTTGTTCAACATTTAAAAACCCCAAAAAGATACTTTTCCATAACCAATAGTAACATACTTCCCTGCAATTCCTTGAGAGACGATCCGAGGTTTAATACTTCGGTTAATTTTATTGGGTTTGCTTAAGTGACAAACAAATTAAATTTGATTGAGGTTTAATTGTCAGTTTAGAACTATACTTACAACGCGCTTATTTTTGTGAAAATCTTTACCCACGATTTTCCCCCATCATCGATATATATGTACATAAAGCTCTGACCTTCAGTTGCGGCTCCGCGCCAAGGATTCCTGAACCTGTTGTTGAAAGGGAAATCTATAGGGGGTGAGAACGTCGTCCTCGCATGTTCTCAGCAGGGTAAGTGAATGCCGTAAAAGTAATGAACGAAAGGCGAATAATTGACTTTACTCGATAAAATTATTCTTTTATCAAGCCTTTGAAAATACTTTTTAATTTTACTTTAGACAATTAATCATTTTCTTTGAAATTTCTGAACTTAAAACAAAACTCATTCATAGCATTAATTCTTAATCACTTCAATACATAACCAGTAGTACCAGAGATCCAATTGTACACACAAGTAATGCAGAATAACACAACCAATACAATCACAGAGAAAATACAACAAGTAAGACACAACTAAAATGTAAATGCGCAAACAATATGATGTATATCTGTCCTAAGCAGGTCATGAGCTCACACGTCGGTTGTCTACCCGCAACCCGACGTTACTCGCGGCGAACCCCGAATATGGTTTCTTTACCGTGTCAGTCAGGCACAATTATTATCATGGGTATGTATGTCAGTTAGGATATCTTGACATCACAATAGAAACAGGCTATCAGTTAGGCGAACATTCTTGCATTAGCAATCTCAGGCTATCAGTTAGGCGGGCCTTTTGCATTAGCAATTTGGCACAATGCCCATTCACATTCCATATGCTATTAGTTAGGCAAACATTCCCGCATTAGCAATCTTAGGCTATTAGTCAGGCGGGCACTTCCGCATTAGCACTTTGGCATAAAACCCATTCGACATATAATTTTCACGATTTATTATCCGTTTCAGTTATCTTTTTCATACATGGCTTCTCCTTTTCTTTCTCTTTATTATACCTCCACATCACTAGTTACATACACATACCTCCGCATCACCTACATTATTAAACGTACCTCTGCATCACCACTTAATCACACATACCTCCGCATCTCCAATTAACTTTAAACCTTCTTTGGTTGTTCTAATACTACTGATTTAGAACCCAAAATTTGGTGTTGAGGTAATTTGGTCATAGTTTAAAATTGTACTATTTTCCTTAAAAAAATGCCATTATTGTTTGTAAGAAAATGCAGAAAACAACAACAGGGACAGTAAATTTGTTAAATTCACTAAAAATCTAATTTTCACCCATTACCTTTCAAAATTTATGACCTTAAACAAGACTCTTTCAGATTTCTAAAAAATTAAATTCCAGATTATGACCATGTCATATAAAAAAGTTATAAGGTTAGAAACACATTTCTACCTTTTAGAATTCTATTTTCAAAATCCAGTGAGCAACCCACACTCTTTGCAACATATCTAATTGATTAAAAAGAATTTTGATACAAAATTTAAACTAAGGATTGTGGACACACAAAGCTTGAAATGGCCGTTAGTTTCATTTCAGACACTTACTAGAATTGAAAATTATGTGGGTTGGTAGTTGGTGCTTCTGTAGTAAAGAAACAAAATTTTCTGCAAAAATCATCAATCTTCAAAAATTCGTTTCTCCCAAACCACTCATCAATAAATTCTGAATTTTTTATGAGACGCTCAAAACACCTTAAAGGTTTATGAAAAAATAGTTTCATTCAAAATTATGACCGGAACTACTCCCAGAAGCTGATTTACTTTACTGTCAATTATGCAGAATTTCTGCCTTAAACTTTTTCAACAACCTTACATACCATAACCCACATCTAAACTTATAACCCTTCCAAAATCACATATCTAACCTTTTTCCAATTATTCTAAGTTGCCTTCACAATCAACACAGACCAAGAACACAAATTTAACAGTTTTTACAAATTCAAGTACTTAATTGTAATCAAGCTTTCACTTTTCTGCCTTATGTCAGACATAACAATTCATATACTTTGATCATTATTCAAGCACAAAATAAAGCTATATTCACCATCAATCAAGCATATGATAATTTATTAATTCTTATCAGCAGACGCAGCCACAGTTTCAAAAATTCTCATCACAATCAGCTAGAAATTAGAATTTTTAGCATTCTCAAATATTTAGGGAACCAAACATATATTCATCAATTTCAGTTATTTTCACAGCCACAAATCCAATACAAATTCGTCATTCAACTAGTCTAGACAGCTATAAATTATTTGCAATTACTCATTAAGCTTTTGAACATTCATGAATTAAAAACTTATAATTTTAAAAATGAACCCTTTACCTCCGTACGAAATTAGAATCAACAAAAATTCTGGAGAAGCTTTCTGATTGAGCTGCTGAAAAGAAAAACATCAGAAATCGTTTGTGTCTTCTAGAACTTCATTGGCCGAACTTAAAGGGAAGAGGAACTACGTCACCATCAACTTCTACCAGACAAAAGTAACGCCAACGTGTAAAGGAGAAGAATATGAACATTTTTATTGGATTAAATTTTTTATTGAAATAACAAATTGCAAGAAATCGAAGTCGAAAGCTCAAGGAAGTTCACGGTTTCTTTTCTCTCTCTCAATTCTTTCTCTCTTGCCTTACCCAAAAATGAAGTATGCATGGCCGATTAGGTACTAATGATGATCATGCTTTAGGGGAAATGTTACACATGGGGAGGTTTAGGTGTCATTGGTTATTAATTAAAATGAAACATGTGTCATGCTTGAATATATATATGCTTATAAGTCACACTTTGCATTTCTTTCTTTTATTCCTTTAATAGCTCGTTTGATGATGATGATTAATATAATGAAAATGATTAGATGTCATGCTTAGGTTATATATATACACATGTATACATATAAGCCATCTTATTTCTTTTCTTTGGTTTCTTTATGGCTTTGGCCAATTCC
>NC_029794.2:120117525-120122310 GCF_000816755.2 Arachis ipaensis
TGAATTTTAAATTCAAAATATCATAAAATTTAATTTAATTACTCTTAAAAAAATAATTTTTTTAAATAAAATTATCAACAAATATAATAAATTATAAATCACTTATTATTTAATTTTCAAAAAGTTAGGTTGTTATACAAATTAACATTT
The DNA here is from genome assembly GCF_000816755.2 of Arachis ipaensis. Lineage (NCBI taxonomy): Eukaryota > Viridiplantae > Streptophyta > Magnoliopsida > Fabales > Fabaceae > Arachis > Arachis ipaensis. Next base: position 120,117,676 of record NC_029794.2, read on the forward strand.
CAGGTAACTCTCGGAATATTGGTGTCGTTGCCGGGGACCTGGAGCTCAACCCTTGATAATGACGGATGAATGATGAGTTCATATTTGATGATAAATTTTAGATTGATTTGAGTGGATTTCATCATATAAACCCATATTTATTCACCTAAATAGCATGCTTTTGCGTATTCTCTCTAAATTATGTCCAATTGTGAAAACATGTTATTTTGTGCTTATTTTAATCAATTTTATTCTACTTTTATTCCATTCGATGTCTTGATGGTTTTGATGAGTGATTTCAGGTATAATAGGTTGGAATGACTTGATAAGAGTGGAAGAGAAGCATGCAATTAGGAGAAAACATGAAGAAAACAAAGGAGAAGCACACAGCCATGTGTGCATACGCACAACACCCTATGCGTATGCATAAGTCCCTGCGCGTGACTTCATTAAAAGTCACATGACTCGCGATTTGGGAAGCTTTTTGGCCCATTTCTGAAGGCTTTGGAGCATATAAGTAGGCTAGCAACACACACACACACTCATACCATACATTATACTACACACTTAGAAAGTTTTTAGGGTAGTTTAGGATAGTTTTAGCTTAGGTTTTCTCTCAATTTTTTCTTAGAATGTAATTAGGGTTTATCTACAAGTTTACATTTCCAATTTTGATCTTGGTCTCTATCTTAATTTCCATTGTAAGTATTTCTTTAATTTTCTCTTTTATTACACTACTTGTTCTACACTTTCTTATATTTTAATTTTCTTTGTCAATATATATAGTTTTGCAATTTTAAGCTTGAGTCAATGAATTTGATGATTGTTGGTTATTTTATATTTGTGGTTCATAATTTTTATCATTTTTTTAATTTTGTCATGTTTTATGATTATGCCTACCATGTGTTCAATAAAATATCAATTTTGATTATGGAGTAGAATTTCACTCCTTGACTTAGGAAAATGAATATATGGAATACTAGAGTCATAATGTCCGACATTTAGTGATAATTTTTGGGTTGTTAGTTGTTATTGTTTCCACTAACGCTAGCTTTTTACTAAGGTAATTAATAAGTTAGCTAAGATTTGTGGATTAATAACAATTATGCTCACTTGACTTACTCTTCGATGTTAAGCGTTGACTAGGTGAGATTAATCCATCATAATTATCATAGTTGTGGTTATGGCAAGGAAGGGATTCCATAACTCATCCCAAGTCAAGGTTCCATTTATGTTTTGAACCACATTTCTCTCACTTTAAAGCTTTACTTGTTCATATTATATACATAGTTCTTTAATTCTTTATTAGTTTATTAATTGCAATTTTGAGTGTTCTTTTATTTCTTAATTGTTTGCTTCAATCATTGAAAACCCCTTGCTTTTCACAACCAAAATTATGCGCTTATTGACACTAATTCTTAGGGAAGACGACCCGAGGTTTAATTACTCTCGGTTATTTTAATTTGAAATTAAACTTTGATTGATGAGATTTAATTGCCGGTTTGGACTATGCTACTGACGAAGTGATTCTTGTTTTTGAGAAATTTCGAACCGGTGCAAATCCCTCGTATCAATGATCAACAAGTTGGTCAAACAACCACCTGACATGAATAGGATGCGAGCATATTAAAAAGAGGCTAGAATACAGTTTCTATGGATACCAGAGTAAAAACTTCTCCCAATGGGCAGAGAATTTTAAATAGAGATGATGATTCTTCTTCTACAGTTGGCTTCTTCTCAAACTCGGAATCAGTTGGCTTCTTCTTCTTCTACAGCTTCTTCTACCGTCAAATACTCTACCACTGGGCTATGGACCCTTATAACTGAAGGAAGAATGGAAAACATTGTTGGTACAAACAATCAACCCTTTTTTTCCCAACTTATGTTCATGTCGAAAAATGTAGCATCAACCAATTTAAATGCAACCCAATCAGACAATGGATTGATGAATCCAGTTTTTTTCATTGGATTCACAAATCAATTACAACAGAGCAGTAAATAACATCGAAAATCCTCATGGCATATCTTTCTTTTGTTGGTTGCTCACAAATTGTATCACTGTTAATGAATTTGATGTTGTTTTCACACCAATAAAGATGGATGACATCTAGGAAGAAAGCATACCACAACCAAAACAAAAGAGAAGAAAACACAGTCCTAAGTTTATTGTAGAAAGTAAATTAAAACGAAGTCGAAAGCCAACTGAAAAAAATAATGTTCAACTCAGAGAAAATTCAATTGGCAAGAGAAAGTACGTGAGAATGAAAGGAGTAAACAAGACCCTACGAAGCAACTAGTCTGATTAAAGACTTAATGGCAGAATCTACAAAAAGTCTTGTAAGAGGACTTCGTTTAACAGATTTGCTAGCGGAAAAAATACAATTGCACAACTAAGTACAGTCAAATTGGAGACAACATAAATATAAGTCTTCCTTGTATATAATCACTTTCATGAAAGAGGCATCAAAGTCATCAAGAGGAAGAAAAAAAATCAGAAAAAATTCAACTTGTCAAGAGGAAGTATATAACGAAAAAAAAAACATTATCACACGAAGAATATACTCCAATAACAGAAGGAGGCCAAAGAAAGAAATTGCCTAACAAGTCCTATCCAACAGAGGTTATAGTAGGATTCAATGAACTATTAATACTTGGATCTAACACAAAATCAATAAGTAGCAAGAAAATAAGAGGAAAAAGCTCTACTATGAAAGAGGCATGGTGTCTGTGAACCAAGAATGCAAACAAGTCTTTCAAGAATTCGTAAAATTCTTGCCTCAGCCTCCAATTCTTACCCGACATGAAACGAGAGAAGAGCTTGTCCTATATTTTGCTGTGGCTAATAAAGTAATAGCCTCTGCACTATTCAAAGGAGATGACGTCAGGTGAAGCACACCTACTTCACTAACAAAGCACTACAAGACGCGAAGGGGCTTGGGCTGACAAGCTCTCTCAAGTCTTGTGGGCATATCAGACAACCCCACACTCCACAACGGGGGGAATCGCCCTTCCGACTTGCTTACGGAATGGAGGCCATGATTCTAGTAGAAGTCACCAAAGAATCACTTAGAGTAATATTCTACAGCGAAAGAGCCAACACCCAAGCACAAAAAGAAGAGCTCGACCTCCTCTCAGAAGTTCGAGAAAAAGCTCGGATTAGGGAGGAAGCTCTAAAACAAAGGATGGCTCTAAGATACAACCAAAAGGTGGTCAAGAGGAACTTCGGCACCAACGATCTCATCCAAATCCGGAATAACATCGGGGTACAAAAGTCAGGACAAGAGAAGCTGGCTGCTAATTGGAAAGGACCTTACAAAATAGTAGAGGTCTTAGGTAAAGGCTACTACAAAGTGTCTGACCTCTAAGGGCGGGAGCTCCCGAGGTCCTGGCACGCATGTAACCATGAAGTTTCCTACTTAAGATGCACTAACTTAAGCTCAACACAAAAAATCATTGCCCGGCTTAAACTTGGCCGGCAAGATGAAGCGATAAGGTATAAGTTAATGTAAGAAGTTATATAAACAACTTGTATAAAGAGATCTCACTGAGATCAGATAAAAAATGATTCGTAAAAATAACTTGATAAAGGCCGATTAGTCGAAGTCGGACCTACGAAAGGAAACTCGGAATCCTAAAACCAGATAAGTCAAAGGCCGATTACTCGAAGTCAAACATACGAAAGGTAACTCAGAATTCCAAAACCAGATAAGTCAAAACGCTGATTGCTCGAAGTTGGACCTACAAAAGGTAACGTTCAAAATTTCAAGCTCATAATAAAAAACCCGACATCCACAATAGAGGCCACGAAATGCTTGAGCCTGACCTTAAAAAAGAACGGATTCAAGTAGGGACACTGTTCATATCCTGACCCAATAGATAACAGCCAGGCCCAACGACACTGAAAGGCCCACCAATAAAGGTGGATCTCATGATAAGCCAGACCTCTTTAAAGAGGTCAGACACCGACCCTCAAGGGCAAAGCCCTGCTCGTTCAAAGCAGATAAACTGCTCTCCCAAAATCTCTACTTCATCTAGAAGGTGAATCTGAATGAACTCACAAGATAAAGGGAATACTTATCTAATCAGAAAAGATAAGATCACTCTAACAAAGGTGGTTAGTAATTCTACTATAAATACACTAGCACCTCCTAGGTATAACTCATGCTCCAATCTATTAAAAACTTGCCTAAAGCCCTTTCTAACTTAAGTATCGGAGTCTCTTGCAGGTACCACCCCCAACTCCTCACAAAGAACTTAGACAGGCGGTACCTCGGCCTAAGCGAGTCGGGTACTGCCTCATAAAGAGATCTGGACCTCACGTTCAGGCCCAAATCAATGTTTCAGGTAACCCTCGAAACAGTAGTGATAACAATGAGGGAGCTTTACTATTGGTGTCTTGAAGATCACCGTGAAATGGAGTAGTAGGAGGAGCTCTAGAGACTTTTTTATTGTTTAATAAAAGTATGAATGATTTTTATCAATTTTTTTTTTTGCAGAGATTGAAGTAAAGACGTTTAAAATATTTTAAATAAAGATATTTGATCTCGTTCATGAAATAAATTGTTATATATTAAAATTTTGATATGTGACGTAAATTAAAATTTTGATTTTATTATTAAAATTCTTATATTGTTGCGGAAAATTATTACTATTATA
>NC_029794.2:120122335-120127265 GCF_000816755.2 Arachis ipaensis
ATTATAGCTAAATAAACAACTTAAAAAAAAGTTATTTTTGATGTCTTTGAATGGTGACTACCTTTAAAAAATTAGAGGTAATTTTAGTAGTCGACGGATTAATAATTTATGAATTCGTACCCACTAATCAAATTTGGTCCTTGCATTTATAATTAGATTAAGAATAAAGTATTAAATTGATCTTCTACGTTTGGGTGTAATTCTGTCTTGGTTTTTAAGGTTTAAAGTATCCTATTTGAATTAAAAAACAATTTATTTAGCTTTAATGTAGTCCTACCGTGATGCCAAAGTTAAATAATTCATAAAATGTCATACATGGCAGCAGTACAAGAACAAAGTCGATAATCTGGAGAATCAGTACAAGCTCCAGAGGCACAAAATCAATTGTGGATACATCAATACATGTATTTATCATTTTTCTTACAATTTAAATGAAATATTTTCTATAGAACTAAGAATAATGATAAATAAATATATTGATGCATCTACAGTTGATTTTGTGTTTCTGGAGCTTGTATTTATTTTTCAAATTATCGATCTTGTTCTTGTATTGCTGTCATGTAAGATATTTTGTTAATTATTTAACTTTGACCTCATGGTGGAACTACATTGAAACTAAATAAAATTTTTTTGGATTCAAATAGAATACATTAAATTTTCAAAACCAAAATAAGATTACGCCTAAATATAAGGATGAATTTAATATTTTACCCTTAGATTAAATAGTTGTAATAAGTAATAACTATATGGATATTTGTACCAAAAATATTATTTGATCAGTTAAGTGTAATAGTTGACAAACATTGAAAAATAAATATGTACCAAACTTTTCTTAATTAAGAGATATATTATTCTATTTAAAAATTTATTATTGATTATTTTATGTTATTTAATCGGATTAATCAATATCAAATTATTTCATTTTCTAAAATATTTCTCCCATGCATAGCATAGCCTGGATTCAAAATACTAATAGTTAATTAAATAAAAGATAAAACACTTTTGGCACTTACAAATTTATGAACATATGTTTCTCTTTATCAAACATAAGCACCAAGCTAAGAAAGCCATGGCATTAGACACTAATGTTTAAGATTCTATATTTCTATGGATAGTAAATAGTAACTGACAAATGATAAAAAAAGAGAACTACAGATAGAGTGACAAGGAAAACAATTTCATTTCATTGTCTAACTTCTTGAAATGGAAAATTTAGAACGCTCTTCTAGGTTCCTCCACAAATGGAGGATCTTAGGCAAAAAAGCACTAAAAAGGTCAAAACCCGTGGTGAAGTTGATCTAAATCAACCCATAAAAAATATGGATATGAGTGTAAAAAATATTCCTAAAATTTCATCTGCTCTTAAAGCATCTTACAAGAACTCATTATTGACTCCAGCTGGTCCCATAGTGGAAGACATGGTTGAGGCTCTTGATGATGTTGATGAAAATACATCGAACTCCGAAGATCGGCGGTACAAGTATGAAGAGGAGATGCCGAAAGGAGATAAGCCCTTTGATCCATGTCCGGTGATCTATGCTTTTAAAGAAGAATTTGACGAATGGCGCAAACTTTGGCACGCGGCGTTGATCGTTAAAGTTATGGGAAAGAGAGTCCATCTTGGACTTTTGGAACCACGTCTCAATAGAGATTGGGTCAAAAAGGTAAGATCAATGTTATTGATATGGATCGTGATTATTTTCTTGTTCATTTTTTAGAGGAGGAAGACTATTCACATGCACTTACTGGAGGACCATGGATGATCATGGACCACTACCTTATTGTCCAAAGATGAAGACCTTTCTTCCTTTCATCCGAAAATGTAGTCAAGAAAATCGCAGCATGGATCCATATTCCTAATCTACCTATTAAATTATATAATCATCGTTTTCTATCAAGAGTTGGTTCTGCTATCGGAACCATGTTAAAGATTGATCGTACAACGTCTATTCACTCTCGCAGAAAATTTGCTAGAATATGCGTGAAAATCGATCTATCAAAAAAGCTGGTGTCCAAAATCTCTGTCCTGGGAACTACTCTCAACATTGAGTATGAAGGTTTATACCTCATCTATTTTTCTTGTGAAAGATATGGTCATAGGGCAGAACATTTTCTTAAATCCCCTGTAGCAATGACAACAATCACCAGGAAAGTAACACCGCGGAAGAGATGGGAGAAATAGAAGTTAACACTATCGCTGAGATGAAAGGTACTGAAAAAACTCAGTTTTTCGGTGTCGATCATGAACCAAGCAACAATCAAGGAGTAGTTTCGGAATCAAATATTTTCAAAAAAAAAAATAACCAAGACCCGCCAGAATTTGGCCCAGAATATTGGTAAGAAGGCAGGTAAGGAGGAAACATAAAAAAGTGCGGCGAGAATTAAGGGATCATCCTTAAATAAGAAAGCTCATACTAATATGAAAAGGAAGAATACTAATAACGGCCAACTCATGGAGAATGGTTCCAGATTTGATGCTTTAAATGAGAAAGATTTTGAAGATACTAATGTGGAGCATAATAACGTGATGCATGAAGAGCCTTCCCATTGTGAAGACATGCATATTGGGCTAAAAGAAAAAGGTATCCAAAAAGCCCACAAGAATCAAATTGTGGTGAACCATATTCAAAAAAAATTCTCAGGCCAGGAGCATGAAAAAATTCACAAGCTAATAAAAAAGGGCCTTCTTTAAAAAATGGGCCTAACCCTACAAATAAGCTGGCCAAAAATAAAAATAAGGTAGGAGATCCATCAACTAGTTTGAATGATAAGTCAAAGGAGCTTGCTATGGTGTCACGTTCTGCTTCCAGAAATAACGAAAAAGAGGCCATGGAGAGAAAGATGTTGGAGGATATGAGGAGAATCCAAAAGGAGCAAAGCGAGGCGTTCGAAACTTCAAAGATGGAAAAAAAATTTCTGGAAACCTTTGTGGTTAGAAATAATTTTCTCAATCAAAACCCCTTTCTTGGCAAGATGAGGAGACGTCAGAGATGGTGGAAGGGGGGCAGAGAAGTAAGACGCTGCTAGATAAGCCACCAGATATCCACATAGGTGGATCCAGCATGCACCATATCGAAGGAGTTCGGGTTAATCTGGAAAGGGCCAATGCTACGGAAGGGTTAGTACCCAGGAGTAAGTTGAGTCTCTGATGACTTCTTTTTTTCCTCATCCTTGTTTATAATGAATTTGATTGTCTGAAATTGTAGAGGTGTGGACTGTAAATTCTTGCTACTCTTATTAGAGATATTAAAAAAGAGTATGAAGTAACTTTTATTGTTCTTTTAGAGACCCATGTTAGTGGTGGCAGAGGACATAAAATTAGAAAAAAATTGGGTTTGACAGGTGTTTTGTTGAAGAGGCTAGAGGCTTTTCGGGTGGTATATGGTGCCTATGGGATACTGAAGTCCAGAAGGTTGATATTCTACACCACCATATGCAATTTATACACATGAAGATAACTGGGAGAGACAATCCGCCTTGGGCTTTTACTGCTGTGTATGGTAGTCCGAATAGAAATCTTCGCAAGGAGCTCTGAAATCATTTATGCGCTCTAAGTACGTGTAATAATCTGCCTTGATGTTTGTTAGGGGACTTCAATGCTATACTCCATAATTTTGAGAGGAAAGGGGGTTCCACTGATCATAATCGAAGAGCATGCTCTAACTTCCGAAACTGCCTTTCTGAATGTGGCCTAATTGATCTCGGGTATTCTGGGTGGCCTTTTACTTGAAAAATAGGAAGTCTAGTAGAGTGGTTAGATCGGGGTTTGAACAATCTTGATTGGCAGATTCTGTTTCCAGAAGCCAGAATTAAGCATCTCCCTATGTTTAAATCTGACCACTGTCCCCTTCTCCTCCAACTTGCTCCTACTACTCCTCCAAATAGAAGGAGGAGGCCTTTTAGATTCTTGGCAGCGTGGCTAACACATCCGGACTTTGAGAATATGGTGCGTACAAATTGGATGATTCAAAACTCTTGGGCTGATGGAGTTAATGATTTTCAGGAGACCCTCAAGACTTGGAATCATAATGTCTTTGGAAATATCCAAAGAAGGAAAAGTAAGATTCTTAGGCGGCTTCAAGGCATAACTTTGAACCTCAATTCTAACAGTTTCTTTGAAGAACTTCAAGAGAGACTCTTGAAAGAATATGAGAATATTCTCAATCAAGAAGAGATGCTTTGGTACCAAAAAGCAAGATGCAAATGGATTGACATGGGAGATAGAAACATTAAATATTTTCACCGATCACGCATGGCTCGAAGAAGAAGAAACAAAATTGTATCCTTACAAAATGATGATGGTGTTTGGATTTTTGATTTATCCATTCTTGAAAATATGGCTACATCTTTCTATTCTTGCCTTTTTTTGATAACTTACCAGATTATCCTTTTATTCTTAAGAATGGTTTTCCTACCTTGTCTAATGATGATATGCAGTGTATTGGTAGCTTTGTGACACCTCAAGAGATTAAAAATATTATCTTTAGCATGAGCAGCCTCAAAGCCCCCGGGAGAGATGGCATTCAAGCAATCTTCTACCAAAGTAAATGGAACATAGTGGGACCAAATCTATGCAGGCTAGTTGAAAATATATTCAGGAACCCTCAGCACATTGACGAGCTTAATGAGACTTTGATAACGCTAATCCCCAAGGTTGAGCCGGTCACGAACCTCAAGCAAATGAGACCCATCAGTCTATGTAATGTGTCGTATAAAATTAATTACCAAAATCCTGACAAATAGGCTACGACAGGTTATGGAAAAATTGGTAAAGCCTACTCAGTCAAGCTTTGTCCCTGGAAGACATACCTCGGACAATATCATCATCACCCAAGAGGTTATCCACTCCATAAAAGGCAAAAAAAGCATGAAAGGATGGATAGCTATTAAAATTGATCTGAAAAAAGCATATGACAGGATTAAATGGAGC
>NC_029794.2:120127275-120134296 GCF_000816755.2 Arachis ipaensis
GCCTACCTCCGCTCTTTATTAACTTGGTCTGCAATTGTATCACAACTGTAAAAAAGAGGGTTCTATGGAATGGGGAGGCCTTAGAGAAGTTCATCCCCTCTAGAGGGATTCAGCAAGGTGACCCCCTTTCCCCCTATATTTTTGTGTTCTGTATAGAAAGGTTATCCCAATTTATTAGCGCAGCTTGTGATAATCAATTTTGGAAACTTATCAAGCTAAATAAAGATGGGTCAGGCTTATCTCATCTATATTTTGCTGATGACTTGATTCTGTTCACGGAGACTGATATGCGACAAGCAGAAATTATTAATAAAGTGCTGGAAGAATTTTGTAAAAGCTCTGGTAAAAAAGTTAACAATGAAAAGACACGAATTTTCTTCTATAATAATTTGGGTTATACTATAAGAGAGGAGATTAGCAATGCTTTAAATTTTTCTAGGACTGATGATTTGGGTAAATATCTTAGGGTTCCTATATTACATTCCAAAGTTTCTAAGGATACATACAAGAATGTCATTAACAAGATGAATTCTCGACTCAACAACTGGAAAGCCTCAGCCCTGTCTCTGGCAGGAAGAACAACTTTGGTGAAATCTATTCTTTCTTCTCTTCTTAGTTATACTATGCAAACTGCTATTTTAACCACATATACTTGTAATTTGATTAATCGTAAATGCAGGAATTTTATTTGGGGCGACACAGAGCAGACCAAGAACGTTCATAATTAATAAAAATTGAAAAAAATAGAAAAAATTAGAGAAAATCAAAGATAATTGATGATTGGACTTTTGTGTGGTTTAGAATTCACAATAAATTCTTGTTGCAAGTATAGTTTCTAAACCAACAATAATCCTTTCATACAAAAATTTGTTTGTCACTAGTACAAACCCCTATATTTATAAACCGAAGTATTAGAACCTCGGGTCGTTCTCCCTAGGAATTGCAATAAAGTGTCCTTGTTATTGGTTATGAAGTATCTTTGGGGGTTTTTGAGATAGGAGACAAGTAATGTAAAATGCAATGAAAATAAACTAACAACTATGAAAAGCTCTTGGCAAGGTTATGAGAATTGGAAGTCCTATCCTTATTATCCTCCTCAATTGTGATGAGAATTGTCCATTGCTACCACTTAGTTAACCTCTAACCATAGAGGAAAGTCAAATGGATGAATCAACTTGATTCCACAAGTCCTAGCCAACTCCCAAGGGAAAGACTAGCTTTAGTGGTATCCAAATCAATTAGCAACTTCTAATTATCAATCAACAAAGGATTTAGATAACTCAAGCATCACCAATTACTCTACCAAAGCCAAGAGGAACAAAATCTACACTAAAGTCCAACCAAGTATTTCATCAAACACTTGGAAGGAATAAAAGGAAAGCATAGTAAAAATGCATGGAAAGTAAATCTACACTACTCAATTGCAAGGAATTAAACAACAACAAATCAAATGAACAATAAAGGAACATGAATCATAAATTGCATTAAAGGAAAATGGAAGAACAAAAATGCATCAAAATAAAAGTAAAGGATTACAAGAATTAAAAGCAAAACTAGAGAGAGGAAAGGTAGAAGGAGAAGAATTACAAAGAGAAAAGTAGATCAAAGTATGAATTAAACCTAGATCTAAGAAATTCTAATCTAGATCTAACCTAATCCTAATCTTAGAGAGAAGTGAGAGCTTCTCTCTCTAAAAACTAACTTTTCCTCCAAAATTAAACTAAACTAAACTAATGTATGAAAGTATTTTAATTCCCCTTCAATCCTTGGCTTAAATAGCATCAAAAATGAGTTGGATTGGGCCCACAAGGCTTCTAAAATCGCTGGCCACAAGTTGCATTAAGTGAAGCATGTGCACCCATCGGTGCGTCTGTGTACCATGCGCCGATGCACCCCTATTCACGATGCAACTATGACAAATCTTATATCATTTCGAAGCTCCGGATGTTAGCTTTCCAACGCAACTAGAACCGCATTATTTGGACCTCTGTAGCTCAAGTTATGGCCGATTTAGTGCAAAGAGGTCGGCTTGACAGCTTTTGCGATTCCCTCATTTCTTCATGAGTTCTCCAACTTTACATGCTTTTTCTTCATTCTCTCAATTCAATCTTTGCCTCCTAAGCCTTAAATTACTTAACAAACATATCAAGGCATCTAATGGAATCAAGGTGAATTAAATTTAGCTATTTTAAATCCTAAAAAGCATATTTTCACACTTAAGCGCAATTAAAGGAGAAGTTATAAAACCATGCTATTTCATTGGATAAATGTGGGTAAAAGGTTATAAAATCCCCTAAATCCATCACAAGATAAACCCTACAAATGGGGTTTATCAATAATCCTCAATTGTTATTACAAACATAATATCCATAGTCTTTAAAGACTTAAATAGCAATAACAACAAACATAAACATTCAAACATATCCATAAACAACCAAATATTACATAAACAACCAACCATATTCATAAACAACCGAATAAAGTTCATGACATCATAAAAATATAATTTCACCATCTCAATCTTCCTTTCATCCCATAATGGTAGTGATGGTAGATTCCGACTTACTTGAATCCTACAGTGACAAGAAAATAATTTAAAGTTAAATCATATAATAACTCAACAAGTCAATAATATAAAAACATAGTATGTTATATGTAATTTAATAGTTTACTTACGTCAACATCTCCTTCAATGTTATGAATTGTGTAACACTCAAATCCTATGTTAGTTGTGGTGCCAAGTTCATTCCAAATCCAATCTTGATTACACATTAGAGCCTCTAATGTGTTCGGATACAACCTACTACGATGTGGCGTAACAAATCAACCACCCGTACTAAATGAAGATTCAGAGGCAACAGTAGAGATAGGAATCGCCAAAAAATCCATAGCAATAGCTTGCAAAGTAGGAAACTTCGCTCCATTTGACTTCCACCAATTTAAGATATCAAAATCATGTTCAGTTTGTGGTACCGGTCTCTTTTTAAGATAATAATCCAACTCACTCTTTGTATCAATAAATGCGGATTCCTCACTTACATGTGCAGTAAAATCAGCTTGCCAATCTTCATGACTGAACTTCCTCCCCTTTGAACTTGAAGGAATTGATGATGGTGGCGGCATATCTAATTTGGCAGCTTGGTCTCTCTCTCTTCCCTTTGTTGCATATTCTAAAACTAAATCTTGCACTACCCTTTTCACTTGACCAATTACAACACATGCCTCCATCTCACCATATATTTTACGAAAAAAGAAATTCAATAAATACATCTTTTATCTAGGATCCAAAAGAGTCCCAATAGGCATAACTGTATTAATCACACTCCAATACTTTTCAAACTTAGTTATCATACTAGTAGCCATTATTTCAATTATCTCATTTTCACAATTTTTTCACTCCATCAAAGCCAACTTAATCACACAAATCTTGGGAAAATAAAGATTTGATGTAGGATAAGTTGTTCCAGAAAACAATTCAGTCGCATAAAAAAACACCATCAATCTTTGAAAAATCTCCGCCATATCCCAATCCTTCTCACTAGGCAAAGATTTATATTGACTCTCACGCAATGACAATCTTTCAAATACATCTCTATACATAATTGCAACTTCAAGCATCAAAAATGTTGAATTCCACCTAGTTTTACAATCAAGACAAAGATTTTTTGTGTAGGGTATTTTAAGTTGTGCTCATGTTTCCTTAAATTTTTCTTCTCTTTTAGGTGTTGCATTTTAGTCAAAGTATTCTCAATCATAACGTCATTAGTACTGCAATTATCAATAGTCAAAGTGGATACCTTCCTATCAAGATTCCAATCCATCAAACAATCCACAAGAACCTCTGAAAGTACCTCAGCCGTGTGGGGAGCCGACACATATATAAACCTGTAATGATAATTTAGTACAATTATAAACAAGACAGCTTTGCAATTGTACACAAAAACATATCCCAATTATATAAACAAGACAGCTTTGCAATTATATAAACATTTGGAAGAACCTATAATGATAATATTCTTGAGGTTGAGATTGATGAGCCTCTTGTGTAGTTTGAATATTAGTGCCTATAGGTTCTTCCGATGGAGTACTCTTCTCAAGAGTATTACTCAATGCATCCGAAGAAGACATTCTATAAATCATGAAATATATACACAATTAAATACACATACATTATCAGTAGAATTGTTTGACTCAATTACTCACTAACTTAAGAGTCTTATATACACAATTAAATACCAATACATTATCAGTAAATAACAATTAAACTATTATGATAAATCTATTTTAGCAGCCACACATTACATTGGCAAGGAACCTAATACATTATCAGTAAATAGAGCACACAGGAAAATGAGATTTGATTACAATGTTAATGTGATGATCATAGTGTTATGCATGATAATAAATAAATTAATCAAACTAAAAAATAATAAAAAAATATAGAGGGACAACTTCACAAACAAATTTATAAATTAGTGCAGTACTATCCTGTCATGAACTATTTCTTGGCACTACAAAATATTCCAATAAGAGCAACGGTACAAATTACAATCCAGGCTTTTGCAAATGGAATTCTATGCAAAAAATTAATCATTAATTGTTAAAATCCATTATTAACCAATAAAATACATAAGCAAATAGTAACTCAGCAGATGAGACAACGAATATATTTGTATGTTTGATTTAATCAAAATATATATATAAAATCAAAGTTGTAAAATGAAAAGGACTGTAACACAACAATACCTAATTAGCAGCCACAATTTCTTAAGATAAAGGTACTCATACTTTCATGTATCAGCCTCTTGATTATGCAACGAACATATGAATTAGTTAACCTAATCAGAAATTCAGAAATTCATTAACCTAATCATAAATTCACAAATTCAAAACTCAGAAATCCAGAAATTCAAAACACAGAAATTCAGATTAATTGGAATCTCATTAATTCAGAACACAGAAATTCGTTACCCTAATTCAGAAATCTAAATTCAGAAAAGGGAATGGAAGACCAGCGAAGACCAGGGCTAACTTACCTGAACCTGACGGAGAAAAGGGGGAGGAAGACCAACGAAGGCCAACAATGCGAAAAGGAGAAGATGACGACCCGCGACAATTCTGTCGCGACCAGGAGAAGAGGACGACGTTGCCGAGTCTGCTGCGACCAGGAGAAGAAGACGACGTTGTCGGAGCCCGCGACGGTAAGCTCGACTGCCTTGACACCTTCAGTGAGCAAACCAAGCCACTCAAGGGGTCTTGGGTGGGAAGCGGCGCTGAGGGACCAGAGGGTGGAAGGCGGCGGGTGACGGTCGGCGGTCGATGGTCAGCGGGAAGGAGCCAGGAGGGGCTGAGGGTTTGAGGAGGAGTGGAGAGTCTCAGTTCAGTTCTTGCTCTCTATCTCTCTGAAGTAAGGGAAATGGGGAATCAGGAATGTGACGGCTAGGGTTTATTACTCATTAGTATGGTATTACTCAGGGTATTTTTGTCTTTTCACACAAACGGGGAATTAACGGATCCCCACGGGGCGGGGTAAGGATGTTATCACTCCTTTATGATGAAATTAGGATGGGGTCTTATTTCAAATAAATACTCTATTTGGTGTATCGAAGATGGATCTCAAATTAAATTTTGGGAGCACAATTGGATGCCTAATTTGAGCAGCTTGCAACAACACACCACTCAGGTAATTTCTCTTGGTGAGTTAGAATCATCTCTAATGGACTCCCTTAATGTTTCAGGGGGCATGGGATGAAGATAAGCTAAAGGAATGGCTTCCGGAGTCAATGACTACAAGGATCATGGCCATGGCACCCCATCTCCGTGAAAAGAAGTGGATTGCATTGCCTGGGCAAACACTCATGACGGGTGTTTTAGTATGAAATCAGCCTACAAGTCTATCACTGAGGTTTAGTCTCTTCCAGATCGAGTTTTCAAACTTATCTGGAATCGGAAAGGTCCAGAACGTATCCGCACCTTTCTTTGGTTGGTTGCTTACCAAGCAATCCTAACGAATGCAGAGAGAGCAAGAAGACATTTAACTAACACAGCTGATTGTCCAAGATGCAACAATGCCAAAGAAACTTTACATGTATTGAGAGATTGCCCCTTCACCAAGGATGTTTGGTATCGGCTTCAAAGACAAAGAGGACTTCATGATTTCTTCAACCTAAATATTAGGGATTGGATTTGCAGCAACATTTCAGAGAAGGATGAGTGGTCTTGCTTGTTTGGAGTAGCCATCTCAACTCTTTGGTTCTCTTGTAATAAGTTAATTTTCGAAAGAAAGCATACTCAGCCAGCCGCTGTCTCCCTGTCAATAAAAGCTAGAAGTGAAGAGATCATAAATTTTGAGACTAAATGGTCTCACCACAAGAAACAGCAGGTGAGATCAGAGCGTCTAAGTCGGTGGAACTCCCTTCCGGAACATTACCTCAAACTAAACATTGATGGGTCTTTGTATGCCCACAATAGCAATGCTGCTTGTGGAGGTGTGTTTAGAGACCATCTAGACAGATTTGTGATGGGTTTCTCTTGCAATATTGGAAATTGCTCTATAACTCATGCTGACTTATGATGAGTTATGGACTGTTATTAAAGGACTTCAAATTGCAAATGCAAATGGGTTTCAAAAAATGCCCAAAGTCTTCAAAGTGTGGTGTGGAATCATACTCTTCGTAAAGAAAATATGGTAGCAGATTTATTTGCTAAGAAAGGACAAGAACTTCTGTTGGTTTACATATATTTGATGTCTCCCTGAGTTATGCTTTATTTTTGGATTGTTCTAGTTAAAAGTACCTAGTTAATTTGTGTTTCTTGTTTTGAAACTTTGTCCTATCTTTCCACCCAAAAAAAAAAGATAAAGTGACAAGATTCAAGTACAAAATACAATCAATGTCCACTGATTTTGCCTCCAAAATCCAAATGCAGTACTAATATTTGAGAACGCAACATTTGTATGATATATATATATATCGCTCAAGCATGTTGAACCGTTTTCTTATTATCAATTTTTTTATTATTT
>NC_029794.2:120134321-120142691 GCF_000816755.2 Arachis ipaensis
TTGGAAATTAAGTACAAATCACTTAGAACTTAATAAAGATTATATTATACAATGTATATAGATATTCAAAAATGATCATTTATACCTACTAATAATATTATTATCATCAAATGGACCAATTCTACTACCATTATGAGTATTTGAATATTTAAAAAGTAATATATTATATATTGACATGAGATTAATGTATTTTAAATTTCTAAAAAATCAAGTAAACTTTTATATAAATCATAGCTACTAAAAATACATTAGAATAAAAGTATAATAATAATAATCAAAAAATATAGATGTAACCAAAAAAAATATTACTTATAGTTTACAATATTGTAGGAGTAATCTATAATATTTCACTACAAAAAAAAGAGTTTAAAATGGCATTGATATTACGGCAGTTTTAAAGAACCGCCGTAATACCCGATTATTATGGCATGTTTGGTTACTGCCATAATTAACTTTGGGTTTGGTGGCAGTTCTGGTGATTATGGCGGTTTTGAACCGCCGTTTTCACACTTATATAAAAGAAAAGACTACAACCCTAGCTAGCTCATTAAACGAAACATTACGGCGCTCTCAATCTCGCTTCTCTCTCTCCTTCGTCTCCTCCGACAACGCCGTTCTTCCCTCTCGGCTTCTCCTCTCTCCGCCGGTTACGATTTCGCTAGGTACTTTTTTCTCTCAAGTTAAACTGAGTTACTGATTTGTTTCTCTGTAGCTCCCTCTCAAGTTCTTTAGAGAAGGCGAAACCGAAATTGAAATTACTGATTTCTTCATTTTTGCTCGGGTTATGGTTTCAGAATTGTTTTTGTTGCTGATTTTTGGGGGTTTTTGTTTCTCTGCAGCTCCGCGATCGGGTCTTGTGTTGAAGCATTCGATTGACGTTGGTGCGGGGGTGATTGACACCGATCGGGTCTTATGTTCAACCAGTCTCAGATCTCAGATCTTGGATCTTGGATCTTCCTTCCTTGCATCTGCCATCGACACTGCTTGCAAAGCCGGCGAGGTTGTTTTCGTAACCTTACCCCCTCCTCTCTCTCTCTCTCTCCCCGATCTCAGATCTAGTGCCAATGTTGATTTGCGAGGGGTCATAAGTTCAGATCTCTCCACAACTTGGCGAGGTTGTTCTGAACTGGTTATGTTGATTAAAGACCACTTCTTATCTTAACTGATTTTGTTATGTTGATTCAAATATCTAGTGTTCTGACTTGTTTAAATTTGTATTTGTATCCGTTTTTTATTTAGACAAGTTTGGGTTTGTTAAATTATCTTATTTTGTTAAATTTGTTTGCTTTGACTGAATTTTACTGGTTCAGACAAGTCAACTACTCTTTTTTCTTTGATTCGTTACTTTTTTTTTCTTTGATGTATGATAATTTAACTATATCCAGCAACATATATGTTGAATTAGAATTATTTTTCTAGCTTATTTTTCAATGAACTTGATATATAAGTTGCTTAATCATTATCTGGATGAGATGCCTAGTTTCTTCTCCTAATGTTATGCCTAGTTTCTATATTATTATATAATTTATTATTGTTGTCTGTATATGTGGCAGTAGCATTTGATTTGAGTAATTGGAATTGTTTTTGATGCAGCATTGAGGAAGCACAAGCTTCTCATGTTTATAGCTACAAGCATTGTTTTAAAGGATTTGCAGCCAAGCTCACTGATGAACAAGCTTATCATATTTCAAGTATGCTATTGAGATTTTCCTTCTATTTGATTTGCAAATCATCTGTATCACAGTTAGTTATGAATGTACCAAATCTTTAGTTTGATAGATATTATAGAATAGATGAAGTAAAATAATACTTTTTTCCTTTGATCCATTTAGACCAAGATTAGTAGTAGTGTCTAATGTAATAGCTTTTATATTGTGTTTAGATTTGAGCAGAAATGCCATAAGTGGTTTATGTGTTCCCCAATTCCAAGAGAAAGCTGCATACAACTCATTCATGGGACTTCATGGGGCTTCTTGATGACCAAACCATGGAGACTCTTGGCTACTCCATAAGGAACCAAGAAAATATCATAATTGGTTTCATTGATACTGGTAAAGTAACCAACAAGTGTTACTATTTTTAGTAAAAGTGTCATAGTAGACAGTAATTCTTGTTGCATTAAATTTCTTGACCCCCTACATGCTCAGAATAATAATAAATTTGAGACCTTTTTTCCTTAGAAGTACCATATAGGCATTAATTCTTTGGTTCAGAAGAACTTCAACTTCCAGTTCCAGTTTTAGTACACAACTTCCATATTAGCCTTTCATTTATTACTTTTGTGTCAGAAACTCTGCCCCCCTTTATATTTCTCCTTCTAGCAGTAGAATCTTAAGGAAGCTATAATTAATGACAGTGGAACATAATTAAGGTAGTGACATTCTTTCTAATGAAGAGGGTAATCACACATTCACAATTACTCTTAAGGTTTATCAAACACACTACAAGATATCTTAAGGAGCTTGCTTTGTTGAAGACCATAATTACTTGGATTTTGCTAATAGAATCACCTACTATTATTCACATAGGAATTTGGCCTGAATCCCCAAGTTTCATTGACACTGACATGCCTCCAGTGCCACCTGGATGGAAGGGAAAATGTCAACCAGGAGAAGCATTCAATTCCTCAATGCTGCATCAAAAACAATTCCAATGACTCAAATCAAATGCTATTGCCACAGATACAGACAACAATAACAAAAAAAAAGTATTCTTATATGAATTGGCTATTTACTTTGGCTTCATGATTGATGAGAAGCTGCTTGTTTCGTTATAGTTTCAAACTTTGAGCTTATATATTCTTGGTCAGAATCTATATTTGTGTTTTGTGCATCTATTTATAGCTATAAGTTCCGACGTTTGCAACCGAGTGATAGTTGATTTCTCACCCTGTTTCTCACCTGATTCATGCAGGTTTATTTGTTTATCAGCTTAATGAGTTTGAAAACAATTTATTGGAAGATTCATCTAAGAGGTATGAATTTAACTTTGGATTTTAAATCCACCAAAAATTGGTTATAGTTATATAATAAGATTTAAGATTGCTATTACATTTAATCCAACATGCACACTAACAATAGAGCCTTCCAATGGTCTATCTTCATGCACTGTTCTTTTCTGTTATATACCTTTCATGTAAAATGTACTAATACCTTTCATGTAACATGCCAAGATTCCTTACATATGTTTTAAAAACAAAGAAAAAGAAAAAAAAAAAGGAAAAATGTACTAATACCTTTAATCAAATTTATGCAGTTTCTAGCTCTAAATTTTATATGAAGTTTTGTTGAACGTAATGTTTCAGTTCAAAGTGTGACACCTATGTTACTTAGTCAACAGATCCATTGATTTTAAGCTTTCTTGTTTGTTTCTGATATGCACCTAATTTTACTACTTTGAGTCAATGTAAGGCTGAGAACAAAAGTAATAATAATAATAATAATAATAATAATAATAATAATAATAATAATAATAATAATAATAATAATAATAATAATAATAATAATAATAATAATAATAATAATAATAATAATAATAATAATAATAATAATAATAATAATAATAATAACTGAAACTTGTGGATGATAATAGCCGGTTATTATGCTGCCAAATAATAAATTTCTCTGATTAGAATAATAAAAATAATACATTGGAGTATTTATAATTTGGATCTCTCTAATCCTTTAGTTTGCTTTGGTTCCTCAATATACTTTTCTGAGTCTAGTATCTATATGTCATGACTTCCATGCTTCAGGAATCAGGAGCACGTTTATTTACTCACTGACCCTTATTGCGTTTTTATTTTTTACTTTTTATAGTTTTATTTTCTGGATTTTGAGATTTTATGAGAAAAAAATAATAAAAAGTAAAAACAATTGCTATTAAGTTACTTGTTTGTTTGATTTTAAATGATTTAAAATATTTATAATTTATCATTTAATTTTTTTATTTTATAAAAAAGCCATTTTTATTGAATAAGATTCTTCAGAACCCTTTGTATTTGGTAGCAAAGATTAATATATACTTATATCCTTTATTAAATGAAGCAGTAATAAGAATTTTAGAGGAAATTTAATTGTCGGTTGAATACTCATTTAGTCTTGAGATTATGGAGATAGGTAGCAAATAATTTGTTATCAAACTAAATGTAAATATGATTTTTATAAGCCCAATTTCCTTTCAAATAGATGCTTACTAGTTAGATGTTCATCTTTTTCCTTTGAACCACTAAATGAGGTCAAAACAGGAATTCCATTTTTTTATTCCCCAAATTCTACTTTGCACCTTTATGGAGGAGCTGCTTTTGAAAGAGTCATATATGAATTTCGATGTGCTGCCTATTCCATTGAATGCCCTCCAGTGTCAAGGGAGAAGGTACTTCATATACCTTTTAGAATTTAGATAACTGATTTGGAAACATATCATCTTTCCTTTTTTTTCTTCCTCAATTTGAGATTCTTTTGATATGCTTTCAACAGGTTGCGAATATATTACTTGCCCATGCTGGCCGAGGCGGTGCAAGAGGAATAACAGAAGCTGCAGCAAAAATTGCTCGTTTTGCTGCTAGATCATGGCTTGCTCCTCTTTTTGATACTGTTTGTGACAGACTTGGTTTTGTTTTAGGAAACTTATTTGATTTGGCTCTAGAAAGAAACCGCAGTAATGACTCAGAGTGTAAGTGATTCTTCTTGCTGAAAATTTGTCACTATTTCATTTGGTTGTGTATTTACCACTAGAATGTTATGAAATAAATCCTATGACAGAATTGCAAATGATCATTATGTGAAATTGTTTTATCTTTTACTATATGTTTAATACATCTGATTAGAGAAGCTGAGTGGTGGTTATTTTCATTGCAGATGGGAGTAAAACAGCTAACATGGACGACTGTGTTGGTTTTCATGCTGCATTAAGGTGTGCATACAGCCGCTTCATAAAGGATCTTTCAAAACAATGCAAACAACTAATTAGGCACCACCTTGATTCAGTTACCAGTCCATTTCTCCAACTAGATGTTCTATTAGTATTTTTAGATGTATAGATGTTATATATGAATTAGTTTGAAAGGATTGAAAATAGAAATTGAATTCTATGATACCCTTAGCTAGTTATTGGCAAGCTGGTTCCTTGAAATTATTAGAAGCAGTTTATATTATATATGATGAAGAAAAGAAGGTTGATGTCCACTTTATATATGTTGCATTATCTACTTATGTTGCTGTCCAACATACAACATGAATTTTATTTATTTTATTCTTTAGCGCTCATTTACTCATTTATTTATACTCATTTTATGACTATGCCTTTTGGTTATTACGAGATTTTTAAGTGAGTTTCAAAAATATCACTTTAAATTGGTAGATTTAATCTTATTTTAAAAAGCATAAAATTGTCATCATAATTAGGTAGAAACGGCGGTTAGAAACCCCTATTTTAAATGAAAACGATGCTATTATACGCTGGTAGAAATGGTAGTTAAAAACTGCCATTTTAAACACAAAAGATGCCATTATAACCTGGTAAAAATGGCAGTTATAATGGTAAAAACGGCGATTTTCAACCGCCATTTTAAGCAGAATTGATGCCACAACATCCTGGTAAAAACGGCGGCTGTTCAAAAACCGCCATTTTATCCGGAAATAATGGCGGTTACAAACCGCCATTTATCCCTCAAAAAACCGCCGTATTATCCATAGGTTATTACGGCGGTTTTCTGAAAACCGCCGTAATAACCAGAATGGCGCCCAGAATAATGGCGTTTCTTGGAGGTGCCAGTTTTGGTCATAATGGCGGTTCTAACCGCCGTAATTCCCCAAAATAACCACCGTTTTAACCCTTTTTTTTGTAGTGTTTGTTTTTCTTTTACAATTAATTAAGATAGAATTCTTAAGACAAAATATTAATGGTCAACAATGTGTCCATCTCTATTTATGATATTTTTAAATGAGATTACTATATTGGTGTGAAGTTACATTAAAGTGGTATAAATATGAAGTTACTTTAATAATGTGAATATGAGATTGTGAGAAACAA
This sequence comes from Arachis ipaensis, assembly GCF_000816755.2. Taxonomy (NCBI): domain Eukaryota; kingdom Viridiplantae; phylum Streptophyta; class Magnoliopsida; order Fabales; family Fabaceae; genus Arachis; species Arachis ipaensis. The sequence goes on from NC_029794.2 coordinate 120,140,355, forward strand.
CGGATAAAAGTTACAAAAAACCGCCGTATTATCCACAGGTTATTACGGCGGTTTTCAGAAAACCGCCGTAATAACCAGAATGGCGCCCAGAATAATGGCGTTTCTTGGAGGTGCCAGTTTTGGTCATAATGGCGGTTCTAACCGCCGTAATTCCCCAAAATAACCACCGTTTTAACCCTTTTTTTTGTAGTGTTTGTTTTTCTTTTACAATTAATTAAGATAGAATTCTTAAGACAAAATATTAATGGTCAACAATGTGTCCATCTCTATTTATGATATTTTTAAATGAGATTACTATATTGGTGTGAAGTTACATTAAAGTGGTATAAATATGAAGTTACTTTAATAATGTGAATATGAGATTGTGAGAAACAACGGATAAAAGTTACGTCAAAATATAATAAATGTGAAATTATTTTAATAACAACAAGAGTTTTTTAAAACTGAAGAACTAATATTAAGTGAAGGAGTTAATTAAAAAAAATATTATAAAAAAAATTTAAAAACTAAAACTCATATTTTACCATTATATATTATTAGAGATGATATAGATATATATACATCTCACAAAGTGGCTCTTATTTAATCAGTCAACAAAAAATGGCTCTTGTTCTTTACTGCATGTTTTCTTTGCGGCAAACATACCTTATTATGTCATTATACTTTGGCCTATTCTAATACCTTTGTGGTTGTTGCTCTACCCTTCTCTGTCTTTCAGGTGACCTCTCAACTATCTCTCCATTCACAAATAATTAAGTTGCACTAATTTAATTAGCAATTATTAACTTATGCATATCATTAATTTAATTATTCTGTTAGTTCTATAGTTTTATCAAATTTGTAATTAAATTTTTTATATTTTTGTATTAGATTTTTATATAACTTTTAATTTTATAATTAAATCTTTTTTAGTATAAAAAATATTAGGATTAATTGAACATTTTTTTGTAAATTGAAGGTATTCATAATTAAAAATTTAATTATTAGATCTTTGATTGCATGTATTTTGAGAGAAATATTCTATTAATTTTTAATGTTTTTGACATGAAAAAATCTAATTATAAAATTAAAATAGTATAAAGACCTAATTAAAAAAAATATAGAAACCTAATTAAAAATTTAGTAAAAATATAAAACTAATAGAATAATTAAATCTATAAAAAATATAAAACCTTGATAACAAAGAACAATAAGAGAGGCAAATGTTAAGAAAATTTTACAATTGCAAAATTTTAAAGTGGATTTTTTTACCGTTGATTGGAGATATCCAACACAGATTAAAAAAGCAATTACCAACATTTGCATATAAATGAAGGACATTGCAAAATTTGAAATTAATGCATAAACATATAAGACAAACAACGATAATATTTTAGATTGTTGATTTGGGTGAATTTTATGGAAATAAATTAGTTGAAGAAAGTTAAGAGGAGAGATTAAGGATAAATAAATTTATAAGAAAAATATTTTTATTAATGATAAATAAATAATATAAGAACTAAAAATAAGAAATAAAAGTGAAAAATAAGTATTGAGACCTTTACTAATATCATAAGAGGATGAATGAGCTCTTTTAAAGTGAACAAAGATTAATTAAATTTACTATCACACTCGAGTGCTAATTTTATGAATCTTTTTGTTTAAAGTTGATGAACAAAATAAAATACAATGAGAAGAAATAGGAAAAAGAAAAGGATGGATATGAGCTTTCTAGTATCAGAAAAAAATCTTCTAAGAGAAGTGGGTTGAGGTGTTTTTATAGTCTCAAACCATTTTGATGAGGAAGTATATTGTCCAATAATTACAATATCACATTCAGCTTACCTTCTTTTATTCCAAGACTTGTTACTAACTAAGGTTGTTGGTAAAAAGTGTTTTTGGATATTTTCATCATTTTAAGTCTCTTTAACTAAAAATGGGTGTAAAGAAGAAGTTAATCTCCATAAGTTAAGTTAGTTTTAACATTATTCTAAGTGTTCGTGTTAAGAAATTGTTTGGGTAAATAATGCTCATGACATGTGACATTAGTAAAGGGACATCGAGTTTGGTTTATTTTCAATTAGATGACCCTCTCTATCCTTCAAATTCAACCAATTTATTTTCACCAATTTAATTTTTTTTAAAAGAAAAATTTAACTCTTCTGATATTTTTTTTGGGTTTCATCTTTTTGACCTAACATCTCTAAAAAAAAATTTATTCTTTTTGACCTTGTTTTGAGTCATTTAAACATTATTTATTCACAAAAAAATTTATATTTTTGGTGTACAATTATAAGTTCTCATGCAATCTTTAAAAATACAAATGCATTAAATTTTTTATATTTCATAAAACTCTTA
>NC_029794.2:120143603-120159989 GCF_000816755.2 Arachis ipaensis
AGAAAGAAGAAAGATGATTTTATTTTATTTTTTTTTTTAAAAAAAAAGAGAAACTCTCATCTTTTTAATTTGGTGTTATGAATTTTAAGTAGCTTTGGAGAAAGACAGAAGAGAAGGACGTCTTATCTTTTTTCTTTTTTGTCAGGGCATTTTTTTCACTATTTCTCTAGTATCATCACTGCTATTACTACCACCACTAGGTTTTTTATCCTCCTTATGAAGTGGGAGCTTTCTTCAGGACAAAGAACACTTTTATATTCATTTTTACTTTCTCTTTTACTTGGTAAGATTTCTTTTCTTCTTCTTTTATACGTCTTTTCTTCAATTTTGTTCTTCTTTTTGTCTGTTTTTTTCTTCTCTTGTTGTTATATGATGTGTATTCTTCTTTTCTTGTATGATGAAATTTTTGGTACTTAGAATTTCTGCTATTGTATTTTTGACATTTTTAATATTTTAAAATCTTGCTATTCTAAACTCGTGTTACATTAAACCCTTGATATTGTGTTTCTTGTTATTTTTGACATTGATACTTTATTGATAGTCTTAGTACTCTTGAATTTTTAGTTACTAGGACGTTGATATTATAGGTACTTTTGATTTTTGCTACTGATTTTAGGCATTTTTGCGTTGAGATTCATATAATCTTGATATTTACCTTATTTTGTTGTTACTGTTTTCTTAGGACTTATTTTTTTGTTGTCATACCTCGTATGAAGCTTACTACCAAGATAATGGATATTAACCTGATTGAGAACTTTGATAATAGTTTCGTTAATGATTCTTCTGTGGATGATATGGATAACGTTCTCTAAGAGTATGCAATTGGATTCTCTAAATTTATTCTCCAACCTTGGGTTAAGCCATCAGACAATAGGACTACTATTATAGATCTTTCTCTCATTAGAAATTTTTTTCGAAACCTCCTTCCTATGGCTCGTTATTAGGTATAGATAAAACTGTTTAACCTGCCTTTGATTTTTTAGACTATAGAATTTTAGATGAACTCCCAGAGTACAATTCTTGGTTGGTTGTTCCTCTTGATAGAGATGGAGGAGTTACAACGGTGTACATAGATTACCTTATGCGTATGAAGAAGCATATTAGGATATCTGATGATACCTCTGCTCCAGATGTCAAATCATTTATTTCAGTTTTGATCAAGGATCCATATTTCATGACTGGCAACCTCTCTCCTTCAACTATTACAAGTAATATTTATTCTCTGTTGATTCTTATTTTTGTTTCAACTCTTTTTCTTTTGTGCTTTGTGTCTTTGCCAGTTGTATCCTCCATGCTGGTGTTTTGTAAACTTAGATGTCAGGTGTTACAAGCATCCACCTTCTTCAAAAGAGAAAATCTGATGATTCTGTTGTTACTACTGAAGTGGTCAAGCGTGGTAAAGTATAGGATTCAAATGTTAACATTGCAAAGAGGTCTCCTAAAAAGCCACCTAAGTCTCTCATTGATGCTACCCCTTCACCAATTTCTATTCGCTTAAAAATTTTTCCTTCTTCAGCAACCAAAGCTAACGATTCTTCTGATATCAATTACTTTATTAAATCATCACAGTCTCCTGATAAGGATGCTGCTAGCTTAACTGGGCATGCTATAAAGCATTGGTCTCATTGTCTATTGGGTAAGATGAACACAATTTCCAATGTGTCTTCTGATCCAGTGAATGTGGGTAATGATAGCTCCCAAGAGGGGGTTAGTAGGGACTCCCCTAATTCATCTGCTCTTGGGGATGTCCTGGTGAGGGTACTATCCAAAGTGTTACTCAAGATAGCTCCAAACAATAGCAAGTAGTAAGAATAATATTGACATCAAGTCGAGTGTTACCTGCCAAAATAATCTTGTTAGAAGTGATTCTCTACCCATTCAAATAGTGTTTCCTGGTGCAGGTACTACTGTCTTTTCCCATTCTTTTTCTTTTCAATATTCCAAATATGTTGTATAGCTATTTGTATTTATGCTATGTAGGTGTATATGTTTGCATTCATCATTATTTTTTTAATTGCTCATGTTGATTCTCAATTCACTTTTTCAGTATCAAGCACTTCTAATATCACAAAGGAACTCTCGGCTAGTACTTTTTTCTGGTATGTATCATTGTTTTTATTTTCTTTTGTTTGGTGCACCATAATTTTGCAAGTTTTCAATAGAAAAAAAGTGTTTTTCTTACTAGTTGTTTTGCTTTCTAACTTCTGTTCATAATGAATTTGAGTATTTTCATGGTGATATGAAGATATTGTTGTCGAAGATTGTATCCCAAACTCTTCCTTCATGCTTCCATGTGACCTCAACTATGTTTTTAAGAAATTTGGGTATCAAGCTTTCTTAGATGCATGGATGTTTTTTACTTCATACTCCCTTGCAGACTTATGGGGTGTTCATCAGGATATGGTGGAAAAACATCTAAATAACCATAAGTTATTTAAATTCAGTGGTCCTTCACTTGAGAATCTTTCTTCTAAATTGGAACCTCCATCTGGAGTACTCAATCTTACTAGAGACGAATTATTGTCTAGAGAGTATAATACCCTTTCTTCTGTTATTTCTGCTTTTTAAGAAAAGGTTAACAAGCTTGCATCTAAACTGAACACCATGAAGGCTAAGCTAGCTAGCATTAGCCTAGAGTGAGAGTAATTGGCCAATCATAAGGAGATCGCTTCTTCTATGATATCTTATAGTAATATTTTATGGCTGTCATAGTTTTTCAACTCTTTATTTTTTGAAATATGTAAGACTTTGACAAATTATACTTTTTGCTTTGCTGCCTCTATGATTTTCATTGTTACACCTCTTTTTGCGTGTCATGCTTTCTCTTTTGTTTAATACAATGCATACTCCTCTTTATTTTCTATGCCTACTTGTGTGATCATTTTACCTGGACACCTTCTTATGGAGGTCAACTTTCTTCTTACACCCATTTTTAGTTATAGGGACTTGAAATGATGGGAAGACTCAAAAATACCTTTTACCAAAAAGTATTAAATAAAAGGGTGTGTATGGTAAAAAGATCACGCAAGTAGGCACAAAAAATAAAACTCGCCGAAAGAGTATGTATAGTATTAAACAAAAGAAAAATCATGACACCCAAAAAGAGGTGTAACAATGAAAGTTATAGAGGCAGAAAAGCAAAAATATATTATGTCAAAGCCTTACATAATTCACAAACTAAAAAGTTGGAAAAATATGACAGCCACAAAATATCACTATAAGATATCATATAAGAAACAGTCTCCTTATGCTTGGCCAATTGCTATCGCTCCAGGCTAACGCTAGCTAGCTAGCTTAGCCTTCATAGCGTTCAATTCAAATGCAAGCTTGTTAACATTTTCTTAAAGAGAAGAAACACCAGAAGAAAGGGTACTTTCTAGACAATAATTCTTCTCTAGCAAGATTGGATACCTCAGATGGGGGCTCCAATTTAAAAGAAAGATTCTCAAGCCAAGGACCATTGAATTTAAATAACTTAAGATTATTTAAATATTTTTCCACTATATCCCGATGAACACCCCACATACAAGTCTGCAAGAAAGTGTGAAGTAAAGAACATCCATGCGTCCAGAAAAGATTGATGCCCAAGTTTCTTGAAAAGACAGTTGACGTCACTTGGAAGCATGAAGGAAGGGTTCTGGGATGCAATCTCTTATATCAATATCTTCACATCTCCATGAAAATGCTTAAACTCATCATGAACAGAAGCGGAAAAGCAAAACAACCAAGTAAGAAAATACTTTTTTTCTGTCAAAAACTTGCAAAATTCTGGTGCACCAAGCAAAATAAAAAAAATAATGATACACACCATGATCGAAAAGCACTACCTGAGAGTTCTTTTGTGATATTAGAAGTGCTTGATGCTGGGAAAGTGAATTGAGAATCAACATGAAAAGCTGAAAAAATAGTGATTAATACAAGCATATACACATACATAGCATGAGCACAAGTAAGTAAGCAACATATTTGAAATATTGAAAAGAAAAATAATGGAGGAAGGCAGTTGTATCTGCACCAGAAAACTCCATTTGAATGAGTAGATAATTACTTCTAGTAGGATTATTTTGGCAAGTAGCATGCGATTCGATGCCGATGGAGTTCTTACTACTCGCTACTGTTTGGAGGCTATCTTGAGCAATACCTTGGGTAGTACTCTCACCAGGGACATCCACAAGAGAAGATGAATTTGGAGAGTCCTCATTAATCCCATCTTGGGAGCTCTCATCACCCACATTCACTAGATCAGAAGGCACATTAGGAATTTTGTTCATCTTACCCAAAAGGTGAAAAGACCTACGCTTCACAGCATGCCCAGTTAAGCTAGCGGCATCCTTACCAGGAGACCATGATGATTTGACAAAGCAATCAACAGTAGAAGAACCCTTAGCTTTGGTTGCTGAAGAAGGAAAAATCCCTAAGTTGATAGAAACTGGTGAAGGAGTAGCATTAATTGGAGGGTTAGGTGGTTTGTTAGGAGACCTCTTTGCAACCTTAACATTTAAACCTTATACTTTACCACGCTTGAGTAACAACAGAATCATCAATTTTTTTTTGAAAAGGCGAATGTTTGTAACACATGGCGTCCAAGTCTATAAAATACCAACATAAAAGATACAATAGACAAACACACAAAGCACGAAAGAGAGAGAAGAAACAAAAAAAAAATAACATAAACAAATATTACTTATACTAGTTGAAGGGGAGAAATTGCCAATAATAAAACATGGATCCTTAATCAAAACTAAAACAAATGGTTTGACATATGGAGTAGAGGTACCCTCATACAACCTAATATGCTTCTTCATAGGCATAAGGTAATTCACATACTCTATTGTAACTCCTCCATCCCTATCAAGAGGAACAACCAAGCAAGGATTGTACTCTGGGAGTTTATTTTGAAATAAAAATTTTTTAATTAAATTTTTCACTGAGAAAAAAATATGCTTAATGTTGCACGAAATCGTGATTGTTCATTCCTTGGTAACGGTGCCAAAAACTTAATACGCACGTTCATAATCTTAATTCTTTGTCACAACTTCGCACAACTAACCAGCAAGTACACTGGGTCGTCCAAGTAATAAACCTTACGTGAGTAAGGGTCGATCCCACGGAGATTGTCGGCTTGAAGCAATCTATAGTCACCTTGTAAATCTCAGTCAGGCGGATTCAAATGGTTATAGAGTTTTAATAATTAAAAGATAAATAAAACATAAAATAGGATAGAGATACTTATGTAATTCATTGGTGAGAATTTCAGATAAGCGTATGGAGATGCTTAGTTCCTTCTGAATCTCTGCTTTCCTACTGCCTTCATCCAATCCTTCATACTCCTTTCTATGGCAAGCTGTATGTTGGGCATCACCATTGTCAATGGCTACATCCCATCCTCTCAGTGAAAATGGTCCAAATGCGCTGTCACCGCACGGCTAATCATCTATCGGTTCTCGATCATACTGGAATAGGATTCAGTAATCCTTTTGTGTCTGTCACTACGCCCAGCACTCGCGAGTTTGAAGCTCATCACAGCCATCCCTTCCTAGATCCTACTCGGAATACCACAGACAAGGTTTAGACTTTCCGGATCTCAAGAATAGCCGCCAATAATTCTAGCCTATACCACAAAGACTCTGATTGTAGATCAGGAGGCCAAGAGATATGCATTCAAGCTTGTTTGCATGTAGAACGGAACTGTTTGTCAGGCACGCGTTCATAAGTGAGAATGATGATGAGCGTCACATAATCATCACATTCATCATGTTCTTGTGTGCGAATGAATATCTTAGAGAAGAAATAGGCTTGAATTGAATAGAAAAATAATAGTACTTTGCATTAATTCATGAGGAACAGCAGAGCTCCACACCTTAATCTATGGTGTGTAGAAACTCTACCGTTGAAAATACATAAGAACAAGGTCTAGGCATGGCCGAATGGCCAGCCCCCTAAACGTGATCAAGAGATCAAAAGTGATACAAGGATAGTCTCAAAAATGATCAAAAGATTCTTAACACAATAGTAAAAAGTTCTATTTATACTAAACTAGTTACTAGGGTTACAGAAATAAGTAATGATGCAGAAATCCACTTTCGGGCTCACTTGGTGTGTGCTTGGGCTGAGCATTAAAGCTTTCATGTGTAGAGGTCTTCCTTGGAGTTAAACGCCAGTTTGTAACTTGTTTCTGGCATTTAACTCTGCTTTGCAACCTGTTTCTGGCGTTTAACGCCAGAATAGGGCAGAAAGCTGGCGTTGAACGCCAGTTTGCGTCATCTAAACTCGGGCAAAGTATGGACTATTATATATTGCTGGAAAGCCCTGGATGTCTACTTTCCAACGTAACTGAGAGCGCGCCATTTGAACTTCTGTAGCTCCAAAAAATCCACTTTGAGTGTAGGGAGGTTAGAATCCAACAGCATCTGCAGTCCTTCTTCAGCCTCTGAATCTGATTTTTGCTCAAGTCCCTCAATTTCAGCCAGAAATTACCTGAAATCACAGAAAAATACACAAACTCATAGTAAAGTCCAAAAATGTGATTTTTATTTAAAAACTAATAAAAATATATTAAAAACTAACTAAATCATACTAAAAACTATGTAAAAATAATGCCAAAAAGCGTATAAATTATCCGCTCATCACTTAACTATTTTGGATCTTGGTCTCACCCTAGTTGGTGAGTTACCTTATGAGGACGATAGGTCATGGGACAGATCAAAGCTCTATAAGAGAAGTCCCTATCCATAATAATCAAATCTGGAAGAGAGGTAGGAGAAGTACACAGAAGCCAAAAGTCATATAAACCCTCCTTGCTAGTGAAAATATCATTACGGTCATATTCAAAATCAGTAGAATATATACAATGAAAAGCTGATGTTGTACTAGGTTGGTAAGAGGTTGAGTACAGGTGAAAATAAAAATTCTCCTCCAAATCAATAATATCCTCCAAAGGTTTAGATGGATGAGTTGAACCCCAAATCCAAGCACAAGGACTTGCCTTCTTGTTCGTAAGAATTGTAGGAAGCTTACGGATAGGAGCAAACTGAGAGAACCGCTAAAAAAAGAGTTGAAGAAATATTTTATCAATAAAAGCTAATACCAGAAGTGACCATGAGCAATTTTGAGTTGCTTAGAGAATTGATCAAGTCGCATATACAAACTACCTAAATAGAAAGAATTAAGTGGCAAGCGTTCTCTTAAAGTAATCAAGCAAGCTAAGAGAAAGACGCCATGACTCATACACTCGTTTGCTGGTCCCAAAAACACATATTTACTTAACTAATAAGCTACATAAGTGGTTTCTCTAAAATCCGAAGAAATAGTAGGAGCAAGGACAAGTTCACCATTAAGGAAGTCACAAAAAAAAAATAATGAGACCAATTGGAGTAAGAGTACTTAATAGTAATCTTCTTCCTATTATAATCTTGCTTTGCATAAACCACCTATTTGCTCTTAGAGGACCTACGAGTTTTTGAGTGCTTATCCCTGGAAGAAGACTTCTCAACATGCCTACTCTTGGACAACTCTTTTGCATAACAGCTAGCATCACTTAAACTACTTTAAAGATATTTTGCAAGCTTAAATAGATCAGATTCTGGATAAAAAAGAGTGAGATCCACACGGCCAAATATCGACAATTGAAAAAGAACCACAACATCTTTTAAAGTGAGCGAAAACTCACCCCAAGAAGTCAAGAAGGTGTGAGTCTAGGAGCACCATCGCTGTCAAAGTAAACTCATATCGTATCTATTTCGTTGCACACCCAAACCTGTCAAGAAGAGATCAAATAGCCTTTCTTCAATGTATAGCCACAAAACAAAAAAATGATAAGAATCAATTATGATAAAAGATCATGGAGAACAACCAACCTGGGGATGTGCAGATAGTCTCGGCAACACTGACAAACTTCAGTCTCCTCCCAAAATCACCACCCTCCATAAACAATACTATGAATACCCACTTATGCCAAACCTTATTCATGTGAATAACTGCTTCAGCCGAAAACGAAGAAGAATATGACCCACTTGTGTACACCCAATAGATGCACGCTGGAGGAAGCGCGCTGCTGGTTCTAACGGCAATACCACTGGTGGGGCACCGACATCAACACCTACTCTGCCACCTCAACAGGGGGATCCTGACCACGACAACGAGTATCAGGATCTGTAGGGTTTACGCATTTATTTTTTTGTTTGTCTACTTCATTATATTCTACATATGTGATATTTTATTATATTTAGACAATTTATTTTTAATAAAATAATTTTTTCATTTATGATAACTTTATATTTCTGCTAATAATTTTGTTAACAAGAGTTTTAATTTGACTACTAATTGTGGCTTAACTATGCCAAAAAAAATAAAAAAAACTACAGTAGGATTTACCGACGGATAAATCCGATGGTAACTTGGTGCCTAAACATGTGAAATAGCGCCAAAGTTGTCGCTGGATTATCAACTCAGTCTCGACAAGTCCATTGACATTGGACGAAAATAATCTGCCGGTAAACAATTTTAGGCGCCATTTATATCGTTAACTCCAAGACGACAGTAAATTTGACTGTAAACTAGTTACCGGCGGATTTATTTGATGAATCGAACGGTAAATTTGATGGTACTCAATGTTTTTCTTGTAGTGGACATCTAACTCCAACCCAAATCAAATAAAATAAGAAGTAGAAAGTAAAATTTCAAAGAGCATATAGCAGAACTAAAGAGAAATCAAAGAACACAATGAGAAGTGAGGAGTTATCAAACGTCAAATCTAAAAGGCAAGCAAGGACTAGTCGTAGTCGCATTAGGGAGAACTGTGCGAAAGCGTGTAATATGTGGCAAGCAGCAATGCTAGCAAGAATATCAACAATATGATTTGTTTTCTGGTTGATGGCTTAGAAGGGAGAAGAAAATGAAGATAAACAAAAACAATAGAATTTTTTTAGATTAACATTATTTGACTTTAAATCTTTTATTGTATATGGATATTTTTGTCACACTAGTAATGATACATTAGCATCTTTAGTAGTTTTTTTAGCATTTCTTAATAGTTTTCTTAGGTTAATTGAGGTTTTCACAGCTAATCTATTTTATTTGAAGTTGTTGTGTGTTCAGAACATTTTCAAAGAAATTTAGACAACGAGAAGAAAAGCGAGAAGCAATCAGAAAAAGTGGGGTGCCCAACGCCCACACGCAGGCACCTTGCACCCAATAAAGGAGCAAGGGTGGGCTCTGAGCACCCACACATTGGCACCCAATGCCCAGGAGAAACAAAAAAAGGGCTCCCAGCCGACAAATGGTGCCCAGAACCCATGCACTAACACCCAATACCTTTGATGAGCGGATAATTTATACGCTTTTTGGCATTGTTTTTACATAGTTTTTAGTATGATTTAGTTAGTTTTTAGTATATTTTTATTAGTTTTTAATTAAAAATCACATTTCTGGACTTTACTACGAGTTTGTATGTTTTTCTGTGATTTCAGGTACTTTCTGGTTAAAATTGAGGGACTTGAGCAAAAATCTGATTCAAAGGCTGAAGAAGGAATGCAGATGCTGTTGGATTCTGACCTCCCTGCACTCAAAGTGGATTTTCTGGAGTTACAGAAGTTCAAATGGCGCGCTCTCAATTGCGTTGAAAATTAGACATCCAGGGCTTTCCAGCAATATATAATAGTTCATACTTTGCCCGAGTTTAGATGACGCAAACTGGCGTTCAACGCCAGCTTCCTGCCCTATTCTGGAGTTAAACGCCAGAAACAGGTTGCAAAGCAGAGTTAAATGCCAGAAACAGGTTACAACCTAACGTTTAACTCCAAAAGAAGTCTCTACACCTGAAATCTCAATGCTCAGCCCAAGCACACACCAAGTGGGTCCCGGAAATAGATTTCTGCATCATTTACTTATCTCTGTAAACCCTAGTAACTAGTTTAGTATAAATAGGACCTTTTACTATTGTATTAGACATCTTTGGACGTTCAGTCCCTAGACCTTGGAGGCTGGCCATTCAGCCATGCCTGGACCTTGTTCTTATATATTTTCAACGGTAGAGTTTCTACACACCATAGATTAAGGTGTGGAGCTCTGCTGTTCCTCATGAATTAATGCAAAGTACTATTGTTTTTCTATTCAATTCAAGCCTATTTCTTCTCTAAGATATTCATTCGCACACAAGAACATGATGAATGTGATGATTATGTGACGCTCATCATCATTCTCACTTATGAACATGTGCCTGACAAACACTTCCGTTCTACATGAAAACAAGCTTGAATGCGTATCTCTTAGCCTCCTGATCTACGATCAGAGTCTTCGTAGTATAAGCTAGAATTATTGGTGGCCATTCTTGAGATCCGAAAAGTCTAAACCTTGTCTGTGGTATTCCGAGTAGGATCTGGGAAGGGATGGCTGTGACGAGCTTCAAACTCGCGAGTGCTGGGCGTAGTGATAGACGCAAAAGGATTACTGAATCTTATTCCAGTATGATCGAGAACCGACAGATAATTAGCCATTTTCACTGAGAGGACGAGATGTAGCCATTAACAACGGTGATGCCCAACATACAGCTTGCCATAGAAAGGAGTATGAAGGATTGGATGATGGCAGTAGGAAAGCAAAGATTCAGAAGGAACTAAGCATCTCCATACGTTTATCTGAAATTCTCACCAATGAATTACATAAGTATCTCTATCTTTATTTTACGTTTTATTTATCTTTTAATTATTAAAACTCTATAACCATTTGAATTCGCCTGACTGAGATTTACAAGGTGACCATAGCCTGCTTCAAGCCGACAATCTCTGTGGGATCGACCCTTACTCACGTAAGGTTTATTACTTGGACGACCCAGTGCACTTGCTGGTTAGTTGTGCAAAGTTGTGACAAAGAACTAAGATTATGAACATGCGTATTAAGTTTTTAGCGCCGTTACCAAGGAATGAACGATCACGATTTCGCATACCAACCTTCCTTCAGCGCCCAGCGCCACTCCGTCATGCCCAACACCCAAGATTTTATTTACGTCCAGGGACCCAGCGCCAAGTGCCAAACCTTGATGCCTAATGCATTCGAAAAAGAACAAAGTAGCAACCACAATTGGCACTCAGTGCTCATGATCAGAAACTCATCAAAAAGCCCTGGCGCCTAGTGCCACGGGCTGACGTGTAACACCCTAATTACCCTAAGCCTTACCTCTAGCCGTAAGGCAAAGGTTAATCAAAGGTTACGATAATTCTAAGGCTTATACATATTTATATAGAAGGAAATAATATATATTCTAGAAGTCCGATGAAGGAATAAACTCAAAGTCGCATAATGTGGAATTACATACGTAAAGCGTTCGCACACGGTAACTAAACGCATTTGGCCCGAAAGGATACAAAACATAATATATACAACCTTGCAATAAGGCTCTAAGATACAAGGTAGTAATTTCATAGATCAATAAGGTAAATATATATATATATATATACACACACTATACAAAAGGAGACTAGCCACTGCCTGTAGAGTTTGGGCCGACTAGCTCAAACTGACTACGACAGAGCTTTGAAGTTTAAAACAGCTTATACAACCTATCTCTCAAAGTTTTTAGAAATAAAGCCTCTAAGGCAACAAAGATAAATATACAAAGAGATGTGAGATTAACTACAACAAAATAAATAGAAATAAACCAAGGAGGAACCATACTCCGCTCTGTCACCATATCCGCAATCTCACCGAGGTGGATTTGCAACCTGCGTCTGAAAAACAACAATAACATACGGTATGAGAACCGGAGGTTCTCAGTATGGTAACAGTGCCCAATAAATAAGATGTAAGGCTCCGGGATGCCGAAGACATTCCTAGAACTTCACATCGAATACGAATATTCAAGCTTAACGTAAATAATTAAATTAAACTATAAACCATAAGCAGGGTTATTTAAACTTAGGAGAATTCTAACTAATACTAATCACCGCTGTCCCATAGCCTTCACCAACCTACCCGTTGTGCGATTCCATCGCCACCGCCTACCTAACCTCCTCAGCACCAGGCAAACACAGATAATGCAAGCAAGGAAAACATAGGTAGCATTCAGATATATAACAAGTAATTCAAGAAGCAAGTGGGCATGTTATACAATTAGGCAAACTCAAGTAATCAAAGCAAACAAGCATAAAGAAGATGCATATGATGAATGTCTGTCCTATTGGCTGTGATATTACATGTCGGTTATTGTGCCAAACCCGACAGAAAATCCAGACGACAACTCCTGGATTAGTCTCTCTGTTGTGCATACTCAGGAGGAACGATTCCGAGGAATAAGTGTCCTACCACCTTCTCCTTTCAGAGGGAAACGTTCCGAGGGAGAGTGCTCTACCACCTTCCTCTGGATGCTGCATGATTCCGTGGGTTAGTGCCCTACCACCTTGCAACCAGAGAGAAACCCATGCTCAGGAGGAATAATTTCGTGGGATAAGTGTCCTACCACCTTCTCCTTTCAGAGGGAAACGTTCCGAGGGAGAGTGCCCTACCACCGTCCTCTTGAGAAATAAATATGAGTGAGAAGCCTAGCTTCAAGCCCCATATCCGAACGTAGGCGGGAGACTGCCACAGCCCTATGACGGAGAACAATGCATATCATAATCACAATCTCACTCTCAGAGATCACTTTCAATTATCAATTCTCAACATTCCAAGGATATAGTGCCTGGCACACTTTCCACATCCAACAAGTCCATCAACCTCAAAGCATCACCAGTCATCACCATTTCTCATCTCAAATCACTTTCAATTATCACTTCTCAATATTCCAAGGATATAGTGCCTGGCACACTTTCCTTCAAACTCCATCAAGCTCACAATAACCATTATCTATTCTTAATTCCATTCCAAACTCGTTAGTTCATCAGTTTCTCAATTCGCTGTCAATAATCACCAAGTTCACTACTTTTCCTTCTCTCTCAACTAAACTCATCCTCAGTGTACCAGAATTCACAAAATTCTGTAACTTAGCAGAATTTCAGAACTTGACACCAAACTTTGAACGATCATAACTTCCTCTACAAAAATTCAAATTTTACAAACTTTATATCAATTTGAAGAGTTTTCAATGGACTTTTATTCTAAATAAATTTCAACAAATTTTGAAGACCAAGACTCAAGTTATGATCTGTCAAAGTTCACCAAAAACCAGTTTTTACCAAAATCCACAAACTTCTCAATTTCCAAATCTCACAACCAAAACTAAACCAAAACCATACCAAACTCCCATTTACCTCATAACTCACCCTTTATATCACTTTCCACCGTTCGTACCACATTTTTCACCCACATTACTATTTCATCAACCTCAATATCACATATATCATACTAAACCATTTTTCAACCCACACAATCATCCATCATCATTATATCATTAATAATCACTATAATTAAACTCATTCAATCCTCAATCTCACTCTTCAACATCATTTTATCAATATAAACAATCACAATTCATCATAATTCATCATGAGTCATCATTTAACAACTCAAATTATCAATATCCTTTATTCCAACCCATCACACATATTTTACATTAACTTATTACCTTGAATTCTCATAATCAGCATTATTCATCAATATAACAAATCACCATTAATACTCATCAATACCAATAATTCCCAATGATCATCATCAACCACAACAATCCCATACAACCAACAATTTACGTCAATTCACTTATAATTATTCATACGCCAACAACATTCAATCCTATCTTAGGGTCAACTAGCCTAAGTGTCCAGAAATATTACATACTACATAAAGAAAATCAAAATCATACCTTGGCCAATTTCCAATATACACAAAACACCACTTTGAGTCCAAACATGCTTCCAAAAAGCTAAGCCAACTCCAACAAGCACCAAAACTCAAACTAACATCATATATATATCAAAATCAAAACCTAAGATATACAAAACAACTAAACACAAGAGTTTAGTAAAACCTTAACTTACCCAACAAGATTAGGGATAAAATTCAACAATTATCCGCTACAAGAGATCACCTAAACAAGCAAAACCACAAAATTCACTCAAAAACTAAACCCCTAAAAATGCAGAAGTTAGGGCAGGAAGATGGGGAGTGAATTTCGAGATCTTACCATATTTTTTTAGATAAAAAGGAAGAGCTCGATAAAATTTTTGCGTGACCGCAAACGACTCGTCAATCGGAGTTTTGTAGCTCAAGTTATGGCTCCAGGAAAGTGGAGGTGAATAGTGAAATCACCCCTTCTCCTCTCTTCTTCTCAAACCGCGCCCCTCTCCCTCTTTGGGCTGGAAAATGAGCTCAAAGCTCATTTAACTCTCTTATATATGTTGGGCCTTGGGCCCAGTTTGGGTCCGGTCTAACCCGTTAGTGTTTTAGGTCCGTTTGGCCCACTTTGGGACAAAGCCTTTAAAATTAGCTCCCGGTTTTCGATTCTAAATTATTTTTATCCTTTCAAAACAATAAATCAACTTTCAAAACCTTATTTTCCAAAATACGTGGTACTGGACAGACTAGAGCCAGTACTGCCAGCTTAAGTGCCAGTACGCATTTTTACAAAAACTTTTCGAAAAATATACATTTTCCAACTAAGAAAAATTCATTAAAATCAAATTTCACCTTTATATTTTCAAATTAAAACTTCTAAATTTTGAATCTACTCCGGACACTTAAAAGTTATTATTTTACTAAAGCGGTTAAGCCTGTACTTACACGGCGCCCAGCGCCCGTGCATTCATTTAAGGCCCAATCTTCCTTCAGCAAAAATAACATGGACATTTGACACAATCCACACACTCCAAGAATTTTATCCAGATGTGATTTTAATTAATTTAAATTAAAAAAATTATGGTTTGTTTATCTTATTTTTCGAGGAAAAAATAAGATTAGGTTTAGTTTTAAATTTAAAAATTAGGTTAGGATAGAGGATATAAATAAGCTGGAGAGGAGCAATTTTAGGATCGAGCATTCATTAGCATATTTTCATCTTTTGTTTTCATTTGTTTTCACCAGCCACTAACTTCTCTGTGTTAGGGTTAAAAGCTCTATTTAGTTTTATTGATTGATAACCATTGTTCTTTCATCTTGATTAATGCATTGATACTTTTAAGAAATTAGGTTTTATTTTATTCTAAATGATTAGAGATACTAAAAAATATTTCTAGTTTGTTTTGGATTCCTTTATTATTTTGGAGAAACTATTATTGAGATTAGATTGAAACTCATTATCATAACTTTTCAATTATCTAGAAATAGCTTTGAATGTTATGTAACGTTAAATCAGAATTGCACTGTAACCCTCTTATTGCTAACTAATTGATAAAAGAATTGGCTATTAGTTAGAATAAAGAAAAATTGAATCACCAAAGATTTGAAATTTGATTACATACTATTTCTCGTGAATATATCTATGCATGAATCAAGATAATAAACATGAATATTTCCTTCCTGAGAATTAAGCATATCTAAAACTCTAACATCTTCATTCAGTATCTATCTATTTCATCATTCATAAGCTTTGTATAATGAAAGATTATTATTTTAAGTCTAATTTCTGTTCTTACAAAAGTTTGTTAATCTAATTAGGGTTTTAATTAAATATTGTTTACTCAATCTTTTAATTTTCGTGGAAATAATATTCACTCACAATAAAAATGATATTTACTCATTACTTGAATCGATTTAGTGCATTTGTCAAATTCTCTATTCAATAAAAAGAAATTCTTTATTCTTTTAATAAAAATATTTTGTGTTCAATTTTTTTTATTTATTAATATTTTTATTGTATCGATACGTATAAATTTATCATCACATCAAAATAAGTATTTTATTATGATTTAACTTTACCCAAGATACTCAAGTTTGAAAGATCTAAATCCAACATTTTATGCTTTCAAACTTTAAACTTTATGAAATATGCCCAATATATGCATACGATTCTTGTCCCAAAACAGATGAATGATAATGACAGATCCCTATAATAAAATAACCATATAAATTGTATAATGATGAATTATAATATTCCAATTTTCTAACTATCCCAATACATCACGAGAGGATGCCGCCCTTGAGACCACTAAGGGGATAGGTCATATCAGCATATAATGGAGCTAGCCATCATAAAGTGACCCTAAAATGAATTTATATTCTAATGTACGTACTCTTAAATATTATTATCCGCCAATCATTATTTTCTGCTAGTTGAAGTAAGCTCTCGCAAATTCATGATGACATAAAAATGTGAACATTTTTTTTTCCATAATTCAAATACACATATAATATATGAAATGGAAGTTGACCTACAACAAGTATTTAACAAGATTTTAAAAATTAGATTCATTATCGAATCGCTTTAGTTATTGATTTACTAAAAAATTAGTCTAATTGATTTAA
>NC_029794.2:120161099-120168912 GCF_000816755.2 Arachis ipaensis
AGTAATCAATTAAATTAATACTAAAAATTTAATTATCAAAACAAACAAACAAACATAAAAAAAATTAAAAAGTGTCTCCAAAATCAACATAAAGTTAAATTAATCACTAAAACAGAAGATCAACCCTAGCTTGTTGTTCTAATAACACAAAAGGAAAAGATGATTAGCCGCAATATGAGCCATAAAAGTGCAAAGATTTCAAAGAACACACTTGCACCAAATTCTCTTTCAGAATATTTTAAAACCTTCATAGCTTCCATGAATACATCACTTGCATCATGAATGGCAGGCAAGTATTATGGAACCAACTCGAAAGAAACTGCAAGCATAATCATAAGTTATTAACATTTATCTTTTAATTGTCTAAAACACTCAAACTAACAGAGCTCAATTTATCTTAGCATAAAAGTTAACAAAAATTAACAAGATTTGACTAGGATTAACAAAATTTTCAACACAATTTTAACAAAACCAACACAAAAATTAACATGTTTTAAAAAAGATTAACAAAATTTCTATTTCTAATTTTAACAAAGTCAGCACAATATTTTCACTTTTCAACATAAAGTTTAACAATAGAAAAAAAACAAGAATGAGCAATGAATCAATAGCAAAATTATTAATTTATCATCAAGGAGTAAGAGAGTTATTATTTATGAGTTTATCATTAAGTAATAACAGAGTTATCAATTTATCATCAAGCAGCAGTGAGCAGAACTAATCAATCAAGAACAAGCAATGAGCATTGAGCATTCGAAGCATTACCTTCGACGAGGGCATGGAGCAGAGATTTGAGGGAGAGTGGTTGAACGTGATGGACGATGGGGCGAAGAGCTGCTTGCAAAACATGACTAGAGATGCAAACGCTGGCGAACAAGGGGAGGGCCTTCGAGCACGATGAACCTGGTGGCGATTTTGAGCAAGAGAGAGAAACTGTTTAGTCTTTAGTGTTTCCAGAACCTTTCAGAACTTTTTTTTTCAAATGGAATTACAAAATGGCATCGAGGAAGACGAAGACTGATGGTTATCAGTGGCTAAGAGAAGGAGGGTTGAATCTTAGCTTATTTTTTAGCTGTATAGTACTTTTACTTTCTCATAGAAACTTAGGAGATATTTTTATTTTTGTCTCGTACCGAGTTGAGAGACATTTTCATTTTATCTCCTAAGTAACAGAAACAGAATTGAAGTAGAGAAGAAGAAATAACACCAGATGTATCCTGGTTCAGCTACTTAGTGCCATGTAGCCTACATCCAATCTCTATCACAACTATAATAAAATTTCACTACCTTTTATTCAAGATTACAAATACCAATTCTCCCCTATGATCTATCCAATCCTATCTAGGACAAATCCGGATTCTAACCTCAATCTAAATTTGACTAGACCTCAATCTAGCTTTCAACAGCAAAGTGCTAACCCAACTTGCAAGGAAATCCCCACAGGATCATGACACAAAATAGAAAGATGTACAAAGCAAACCTGAGACATCTTATGGCTTTTTCTCCTAGTTTTACTCACTATATTTTTCCTCTCATTGGCTTTTTCTTACAAACCTCACCATGTTTGCCTTTTACAATGAGACTCAGACATATCAAAACTGAGAAAAAGAAATACTTAATGTACTATATGAAGGAGAAGAACTCTAACAGCTTGGGTAGTTATGAGAGTGAACTCTGTGCCTTTCACTTACTCTCCTTACCTTCAACCCTTGACTGTTCACCCTTAATATAGAAGAGTGAAGTTTCCAAGGTTAAATCTCGTTCAACCCTAACACTGTCATCTTCTCCAACATCAGAGACTAGTAGCGGCTTCAACAGAGAGGAGAGAGAAGTCTGAATCTGAAACTCACCTCTTCTCTCTCATCCTTTTTCTTCAAGCTTCTTCAATCTTGACCGTTGAGCTTGACTTTGGCTCCAAGTTTTGTTTCTGAACATTGATGAGCTTCTGATCCAAGATAGTTTCACGTTCTCCATTGTTGCTTTTTCCATGCTTGAGACTTTGTGACTTTCTTCTTGATTCCTCGGTGAAGCACAATTGAGGAAAGAAACTTTTGTTGTGCTTTGACCGAGAGAGCCTAGCTACTAGACCGAAGCCCCTATTTTTGCTTTGATTTAGCAACAATCTTTTTGCCTTTCCTCAATCTATCTTCTGTAGTTTTCATTTTCTTTTTTTTTTCTTCTTTGAATGAGTGATGTGATCGAAGCAAGAGAGAGTGGAGAGAGAAGAGAGAAGCTTTTGGTGGAAGTTTCAAAGAATTAATTGAAATAAATTTCAAGTTCCAGTTACCAAGAGTGAGAGAACCGTATAAAGCTTGTGGTCTCTTAAGTTCCTTTTCTTAATTCATCATACTTGGTTCACGGGCTTGTGATTGAGCTTGTCTTTTCTTTCTTATTTCAAAGTTCAGCCACTAAGTTTTGGATTAGGCCGAATTTGAATTGATGAATATGGGCTTGCTCATTTGTTTATTAGGCCAAAATTAATTTGCTTACCTGCACACTAAACCAAATTCATCAAACAAATAATTGGTAATATTTTAATAAGCATCCAATTAATATTTTAATAATATTTTATCATCATTTTAATATTAGCTTTCCAAACTTAACAATCTCCCCCTTGATGACAAACATTATTAAAATGAATTGAAAGAATCAGGAGTGAAAACTTCCTTTTGATAATTCATGAATTGTTCCCCCTTTCTTTTGATCACCATGCTCCTCCTTAATGTGTGCTTTGATTAACCTGATTAAAACACAAAAATAATACACAGAAATGATGTGTTCCTTTGATCAGGTAATAAGCGTCCCCTTTGAAAATTTTTAAGGATTTAGGATCCTTCAAACAGATTAAAAAATAAGATGGAAAACATGTTATTCCTGATAAACAAAGCATGGCAGAATGTTCCCAAATGTATATCAAAAACTGATCCCAAAAATCAAATTAAAATTCAAAACAAATCATGCCAATCAGCCCCATATTTATATTCAGATCTAAAACAAGAGTCATCAAAGACAAAATAGAGCAGAATGCAATCAGGACTAAAATAGTGCTCAAAACCAAATCAGAGGCACAAAACAGAGCACATAAAACTTAAACTGTTTCAATTTATTTTTAGCTTTCTCCCCCTTTTAACATCAAGAAGAGACACCTGCAAGCACAAAATATCAAGTAATGCAGCCAAAATGTCATGTCATGCAAACCAAAGAGATTGTACCAATTAAAGTTAAGTTATTACAGTTATCCAACAGAATATAAAGTTCAAGATAATAGTATTAAAGTTCAAGAAATCAGAGTCAGAGTTCCATATCCGGAGCCAATAGAGTAGAGATCAGTCAGAGGCAGCAAGGAGCAAACTAGGCATCAAATTCCTCTTCTTCAGATTCCAAGGATTCATCCTCCTTTTCGGAAGGTGCCATTTCCTCATCAAATGAGTCTAGGTACTTGAGGAGCACAACCACCCTATCATGAGATTTCATCTATGACTTTTCATTTTGCATTGCAAGCTTTCGAGCTTCCTTGCTTGATTTGACCATTTGCTTGGTCATGGAGGCAAATTTCAGAAAGGCATCTTTAACCATCCCAGAGAATAAGTACTTGTAGGAATCAGATGTACCAGCAATTGAAGGAGAGAGAAGGCTTTCATCTTCACTTTCAAACATGGCCGAAGCCTTAGTGCCTTTGACATTTTTACCTTTTGCTTGCTGTGGTACAGCGCCACCTTTGATAGTAGATACCTTGTTCTCAATAGCCTCATTACTCAAATCAATATTAAAGTATTCAAACAAGCAAGTTAAAAACATGCCATAGGGTAAAGAACTCTTTTTATCACTCTTAACACAGTCCCACGTGTGGCGTATCATAAGATATGCAAAAGAAATGGGGATAGGGTTCAAAATAGCATAGAGCACAAG
Organism: Arachis ipaensis; assembly: GCF_000816755.2. NCBI lineage: Eukaryota > Viridiplantae > Streptophyta > Magnoliopsida > Fabales > Fabaceae > Arachis > Arachis ipaensis. The sequence goes on from NC_029794.2 coordinate 120,165,009, forward strand.
AGTGTCACAAACAGTTATCCTTTGGTATGAACCACTTTGAGGCATGATAATATGAGTGATTATGTGATGTAACAGATCCCTAATAGGTCCTAGGGCCTTATGAGTAGGAGTTGTATCATCCAGAGAAGAAACATTTTCACAAATCCGCGCCAAGGCGTCTTGATGAGAGATGCCAACATTATTATCCTATTTACCAGACATATACATCCTTACCCCTGTGTCAACATAACCTAGGGCAGCACCGATGGTTTCGGCATTCAAGACAAACTGAGTGTTTTTAACAAAAGAGTGAAGTTCTCCATCATGAAAGAGTGAGTTCGCATAAAATTCGAGCACTTAATTTGGGTAAACAAGCTTTCTGATTTTGAAAATGGGGGACCATTTCAGACCATGAAAGTTATTTTTAAGTTAAAGCATCTATATCAACAACATAGGAAGAACAAAGAGTGCGGTTTGCAAGAATTTGTTTATGAAACTCATAATCAGCATAGGTTGAAAATCGGTGAGGATCATAGTGAGAGTGAGTTTTACCATACTTTTGCTTGAAATCCAGAGAGTCAAGATTAGGGGGCTCCCTAGTGTTTTGGAGAACATTTCTTTTCAGACCTCTAGAAGGACAGTTGCTTGGAGCAGAGCAACCGGTGGGGTGAGGAGTAGAACGGCGAGGAGGTGATGATGGTTGGTCTTCCTCTTCATGCATGGGTCCCTTCCCCTTTCCTCCTTTGCCACGAGAAGATTCAACCTCTTTTCGTGCAGAGGATGTGAAGAATTGAAGATTGATGGTTTAGAAGTTATAGTAAACTCTCGTTGCAGGTATAGTTACTAAACCAAGCAATCAACCTTTCTTACAAATATTTTGGTTGTCACAAGTAACAAACCCCTTAAAAATTGATAACCGAAGTATTTAAACCTCGAGTCATCTTCTCAAGGAATTGCAGGGAGGTGTTCTTATTATTGGTTATGAGTCTTGTAAATTGGGGTTTTTGGAAGTAAGAAACCAGTATGTTAAATGATAAGAAAAATAAAATAGTAATAATAAAATAAACTATTGGCAAGGTATTAGAATTGGAAGTCCTATCCTTATCAATTGTGATGAGAATTGGATTTTAATCCCACTTTGTTAACCTCTAACAATGAAGGTAAATCAAGTGGATTAATTAGCTTAATTCTCAGGTCCTAGTCAATTCCTATGGAAAGACTAGAGTTATTGGAGCAACTCCCAATTTCAACCACTGCTTTATTTGATAGCTCAAGCGTTACCAATTACTTAACCAGAGCCAAAAGGAAGAAATTATCTAAATTAAATTAAAAGTATTCATAAATCTGAAACATAATTCAAATACAAATAAAAGTATTAGAGTAAAGAAAAGTAGAATTTAAATATTGAAGGATCATAGAACCTGGAATGAAGAGATTATAGGTTAAACATAATTAAAATCCTAAATCCTAATCCTAGGAGAGAGGAGAGAACCTCTCTCTCTAAAAACTACATCTAAATCCTAAAATTATGTATTATGAGCTGATTATGAATGGATGCGTTCTCCCACTTTATAGCCTCTAATATGTGTTTTTTGGGCCGCAAACTGGGTCGAAAACAGCCCAGAAATCGCTGGAGAAGAAATCTGCCACGCTGATTTTTGCCACTGCGACGCGTCCGCATGGAGTACGTGTTTGCGTTGCCTAGAGTCAAGGCAACTATGACATATTATATATCAAATCGAAGCCCCAGACGTTAGCTTTCCAACGCAACTGAAACCGCGTCGTTTGGACCTCTGTAGCTCGAGTTATGGCCGTTTTAGTGCGAGAGGGTCAGGCTGACAGCTTTGCAGTTCCTTCAGCTTCTTGTATTCCTTCCATTTTTGCATGCTTTCTTTCCATCCTCTGAGCTATTCCTGCCCTGTAATCTCTGAAATCACTTAACACACATATCAAGGCATCTAATGGTGATAAGAGAGGATTAATATTAGCAAATATAAGGCCAAAGAAGCATGTTTTCAATCATAGCACAAATTCTGGGAAGGAATTGTAAAACCATGCAAATAGTATGAATAAGTGGGTAAAGAGTTGATAAAAACCACTCAATTAAGCACAAGATAAACCGTAAAATAATGGTTTATCAACCTCCCCACACTTAAACACTAGCATGTCCTCATACTAAGCTCAAGAGAAGCTATAAAGATGAAGAGGAATGGTAGATTAATATGAAATGCAACCTATCTATATGAATACAACTAAATGCAAAAATATTTCTACCTACTTGGTCAAAAGTAAATAAGTTCTCCAAGACAAATATAAATCAAATTCCACTAATCTAAATCATACAATAAAAGACAAGTAAACTTGTAAGAAGACAACTTATGAAAGCAGGAAACATAGAATTAAGCATTGAACCCTTACTGGTAGTGTATATGCACTCTAATCACTCAAGTGTATAGGGTAATTCACTCTAGCTTCTCTAATCATGCTTTCTAAACTTTGTTCTTCATCTATTCAATCAACAAATATTTAATGTACCAATGCAAACATCATGAGGTCTTTTCAAGGTTGTAATAGGGCTAAGGTAAGGGTGAGGGTATATATATGGCTAAGTGAGCTATAAATTGAATATTTAATTAACCTAAGCTTTTACCTAACATATACTCTATATAATTCTAATTCATGCCTAGCTATCCAAAATTCTCACTTTTGTATCACATACTCATGTATCAACTTTTCTTTAATTTTATCACATATGCATTGATTTTTTTTCATTAACTTAACATTGGGGTAATTTTGTCCCTGATAAGCGGATATTTTATACGCTTTTTGGGGTTAATTTCATATAGATTTTAGTATATTTTAGTTAGTTTTTAGTTTATTCTCATTAGTTTCTAGGCAAAATTCATATTTCTGGACTTTACTATGAGTTTGTGTGTTTTTCTGTAATTTCAGGTATTTTTTGGCTGAAATTGAGGGAGCTGAGCAAAAATCTGATTCAGGCTGAAAAAGGACTGCTGATGCTGTTGGATTCTGACCTCTCTGCACTCAAAATGGAATTTCTGGAGCTACAGGAGTCCAAATGGCGCGCTTCCAATTGCGTTGGAAAGTAGACATCTAGGGCTTTCCAGCAATATATAATAGTCCATACTTTGCTCAAGGATAGAAGATGTAAACTGGCGTTCAACGCCAGTTCCATGCTGCTGTCTGGCGTCCAGCGCCAGAAACAAGTTACAAAGTGGAGTTCAACGCCAGAAACAGGTTACAACCTGGCGTTGAACGCCCAAAACAGCCCAGGCACGTGAGAAGCTTTAGTCTCAGCCCCAGCACACACCAAGTGGGCCACAGAAGTGGATTTCTGCACTATCTGTCATAGTCTACTCATTTTCTGTAAACCTAGGTTACCAGTTTAGTATTTAAACAACTTTTAGAGATTTATTTTGTATCTCATGACATTTTTAGATCTGAACTTTGTACCTTTTAATGGCATGAGTCTCTAAATTCCATTGTTGGGGGTGAGGAGCTCTACTGTGTCTCGATGAATTAATGCAAGTATTTCTGTTTTCCATTCAAACATGCGTGTTCCTATCTAAGATATTCATTTGCACTTCAATATGAATGTGATGAATGTGACAATCATCATCATTCCTCTATGAACGCGTGCCTGACAACCACTTATGTTCCACTATAGAATGAATAAATATCTCTTAGATCTCTTAATTGGAATCTTCGTGGTATAAGCTAGATTGATGGCGGCATTCATGAGAATCCGAAAAGTCTAAACCTTGTCTGTGGTATTCCAAGTAGGATTCTGGGATTGGATGGCTGTGACGAACTTCAAACTCGCGAGTGCTGGGCGTAGTGACAGACGCAAAAGGATAGTAAATCCTATTCCGGTACGACTGAGAACCTGCAGATGATTAGCCGT
>NC_029794.2:120168949-120171578 GCF_000816755.2 Arachis ipaensis
AACAAGTAACCTTTAATCCATGCTCTCTTGTTTATTCGCAATTCAACTGATAAATATAATTGACTTCCTGACTAAGAATTGCAAGATAACCATAGATTGCTTCAAACCAACAATCTCCGTGGGATTCGACCCTTACTCACGTAAGGTATTACTTGGACGACCCAGTGCACTTGCTGGTTAGTGGTACGAGTTGTGAAAAGTGTGATTCACAATTCGTGCACCAAGTTTTTGGCGCCATTGCCGGGGATTGTTCGTGTTTGAACAACTGACGGTTTATTTTGTTTCTTAGATTAGGAAAATTTTCCTTTTTGGTTTAGAGTCTCTTATTATTGTTCTTGGTTAAAAAAAAATCTTTTTCAAAAATAATTTTTCTATTAAATTCTGTGCCAAACTTTAAGTTTGGTGTTTTCTTGTTGATTTTTCTGTATTTTTCGAAAATTTTAGTCTGGTTCTCTAAAAATTTTAAGTTTGGTATTCTTCCTTCATGTTCTTGTGTTCTTGTGAGTCTTCAAAGCGTTCTTGAGTTTTCCTTGTGACTTGATCTTAAAATTTTTAAGTTTGGTGTTCCTTGGTGTTTTCCCTCCAAAATTTTCGAAAACTAGGAGCATTAAATCTAAAAAATTTTAAATCTTGTGCTATTTTATTGTTTTTCTCTTTCTTCACTAAATTCAAAAATATCTTTTCTCCCTCTATTTCTAAAACAAAATTTCGAAAATTATTTTCTAAAAATTCAAATTTTTTTCAAAATTTAAAATCTTTTCCAATTCATATCTTTTTCAAAACTTCCTAACCACTTTCTCTCTCCTCAATTTTTTCGAAAATATTCACCTAATTTTCTTTACTTTATTTTAATTTATTTATTTTCTAAATAAGTAAATAAATAAATAAATAAATAAAAATAAATTTTTTATTTGACATCATCTCCCTTTCTCCATCATGGATCTAAGTAGAAATGAACAGTCTAGGAGGACTCTGGGGTCATATGCTAACCCCTCTACTGCTTCATATGGGAATAGTATGTGCATACCCTCCATTGGAGTCAGTAGCTTTGAGTTGAATCCTCAACTCATTATCATGGTGCAGCAAAGTTGCCAGTATTCCGGTCTTCCACAGGAAGAACCTACAGAGTTTCTGGCACAATTTTTACAAATTGCTGACACAGTACATGATAAGGAAATAGATCAGGATGTCTACAGACTATTACTGTTTCCGTTTGCTGTAAAAGATCAAGCTAAGAGGTGGTTAAATAACCAACCTAAGGCCAGCATAAGGACATGGAAACAGCTGACAGAAAAATTCCTGAATCAATACTTTCCCCCAAAACGGATGACACAGCTAAGGCTGGACATCCAAGGCTTCAAACAAAGAGATAAGGAATCTCTTTATGATGCCTGGGAGAGATACAGAGAGATGCTACGAAAATGCCCCTCTGAAATATTTTCAGAGTGGGTTCAGTTAGACATCTTCTATTATGGGCTTACAGAAAGAGCTCAAATCTCTTTAGATTGCTCAGTTGGTGGATCTATCCACATGAGAAAGACAATTGAAGAAGCTCAAGAGCTCATTGATACAGTTGCTAGAAATCATCATCTGTACTTACGCAGTGACCCTTCCATGAAAGAAGAGGTTAAAACAGTAACTGTTGAACTCAGTCCTGCAGAGCAAGCTGCTGAATTCAATCAGCAATTGGATTTTCTAACAAAGCAGTTAGCTGAATTCAAAGATAAACTACAAGAGACAAGGACAGCTAATATAAACATGGAAGTACAATTAAAGCAAATAAGGCAGCAGCTGTCAAAACAAATAACAGAAGAATGCCAAGCAGTTCAACTAAGAAGTGGGAAAGCACTAAATACCCCACTTCAAAGCAGCAGGAAAACAAGAAATGAGCAAACCACCCAAAATCCATCTGAGGACAGTAAGAGCCCAGGGAAAAATAATTCTAGCGCCAAGACGCCAGAAGTTGGGTGGAAGGCTGGCGCTGAACGCCCAGACCATGCTCAGGACTGGCGTTCAACGCCAGAAACAAGCAAGGATTTGGCGTTGAACGCCCAAAATGGGCAAGATCTGGCGCTGAACGCCCAAAATGGGCACACTTCTGGCGTTCAAACGCCAGGAACAGATGAGGAGCTGGCGTCTAACGTCACTCCAGCTTTTAACTCTGGCACTCCATTGCCAGTGAGGGATCAGACACACACAAGTGCTGATGACAACCCCTCTAAAAAGGCTTCTTCAACCACTTCTGTAGGCAATAAACCTACAGCAACTAAGGTTGAGGAATATAAAGCCAAGATACCTTATCCTCAAAAACTCCGGAAAGAGGAGCAGGATAAGCAATTTGTTTGCTTTGCAGATTATCTCAGGACTCTTGAAATAAAGATTCCATTTGCAGAGGCACTTGAGCAAATACCTTCTTATGCCAAGTTCATGAAAGAGATCTTGAGCCATAAGAAGAATTGGAGAGAAACTGAAAGAGTTCTCCTCACTGAAGAATGCAGTGCAGTCATTCTGAAAAGCTTTCCTGAAAAGCTTAAAGACCCTGGGAGTTTTCTGATACCATGCACACTAGAAGGTAATTGCACCAAGACAGCTTTATGCGATCTTGGGGCAAGCATCAACCTAATACCTG
>NC_029794.2:120171909-120172075 GCF_000816755.2 Arachis ipaensis
AGTATTGGGACAGAGGCATGACAAGCTTCTGCACGTCATTTATTATGCTAGTCGTGTTTTAAATGATGCCCAGAAAAATTACACAACCACAGAAAAAGAATTACTTGCAGTGGTCTACGCCATTAACAAGTTCAGATCATACTTAGTAGGATCAAAAGTGATTGTG
>NC_029794.2:120172382-120201184 GCF_000816755.2 Arachis ipaensis
GAACATAAAGCCTACTGGGCAACCAGATTCCTGAACTTTGATGCCAAATTAGCTGGAGAAAAAAGATTGCTCCAGCTAAATGAGCTAGAGGAATTCAGATTCACTGCTTTCGAAAATGCCAAGCTTTATAAAGAAAAATCACAAAAGTGGCATGACAGAAAGCTGTCATCTAGAATCTTTGAACCAGGACAAAAGGTTCTGTTGTTTAACTCTAGGCTCAGGCTATTCCCCGGGAAATTGAAGTCCCGGTGGAGGGGACCATATGTGATTACAAGTGTATCACCATATGGTTATGTGGAGCTTCAAGATATTGATTCTGATAAGAGGTTCATTATCAATGGACAGAGAATCAAGCACTATCTTGAAGGCAATGTTGAGCAAGAGTGCTCAAGGATGAAGCTAGACTAAAAGCTCAGCAAGGTCCAGCTAAAGACAATAAAGAAGCGCTTGCTGGGAGGCAACCCAGCCATGGGGCATCAATCCTCTAAGCATTTTGCCCTATTTTTATTTTTATTTGTTTATATAAAGTTCATTGATAACAAGGTAAAGAATCAATTGCATAAGTTCACAGGGTTACAGAAGGATTCTGCACACAAAACAGAGAAAAAGAGCTCACTGGCAAGAAAACGCCAGTAAAAGTCTGTTTTGGGCGTTCAATGCCCAACAGAAGCATCCACTGGGCGTTGAACGCCAGTGAGGATAGCCATCTGGGCGTTTAACGCCAGATTTACAGCATTCTGGGCGTTCAGAAAAACGCCCAGTAACAAAGGACTTCCTGGCGTTCAACGCCAGAAGCAGCAGCTGGGCGTTGAACGCCCAGGAGAGGCAGCATTTGGGTGTTGAACGCCCAAAACATGCAGCGTTTGGGCGTTCAAACGCCAGGATGGTGGGGAGGAGGTAAATTCATTTTTTCTTCATATTTTTCATTTTAATCTTAATTTTCATGCTTCAATTCATGATTTCTTGCATAAACATGTTAAGAACCCTGATTTCTAAAACCCCTAATTTCTAAAAACCCTACCTTAAAAATATCAAATGTATCTTAATCCATAAGCACAAACCCTCTTTTTCAAATTCAATCCAACTCTTTTTCAAATTTTCAAAACAAATCTATTTTTTTAACTAATATCTTTTTCAAAATCTAGATTTATCTTTTTCAAAAATTTTTCATATCTTTTCAATTTTAAACTATATCCTCTCTTATCATATCTTCTATCTTATCTTTTCCAAATCAATCTTTTTATCATATCTTTTCAAAATTTTCGAACCCACCCCCCTCCCTTTATATATGGGTTCGGCCTCCACCCTCCTCCATCAACAATTGCACCTAGCTCTCCTTCTATCCCTCTCCTTTCTTTTCTTTTGCTTGAGGACAAGCAAACCTCTAAGTTTGGTGTGTTTATCCGTGATCACTAAGAACATGGCTCCTAAGGGAAAACAACCCACTTCAAGAGGCAAGAAAGAGAGCGTTCCAAAACCACTTTGGAATCAAGGGAAGTTCTTATCTAAATAACATTCAGACCATTATTATAAAATAATGGGTCTAAGATCAGTGATCCCGGAAGTTAGATTCGATCTGAAAGAAGACGAATATCCGGAGATCCAGGAGCAAATTCGAATCAGGAACTGGGAGGTCCTAGCTAATCTTGAAACGAAAGTGGGAAGGAATATGGTCCAGGAGTTCTATGCTAATATGTGGCATACAGACAGGCAAAGACTATCTGGATCTGATATCTATGACTATCGAACCGTGGTCAGAGGAAAGATTATTCATACCCACCCTGACAAGATCAGAGAGATCTTAACCAATCACCAAAGCATCAATGGAAAAACAACAAGCACAGGATGACCCCATCAAGAAGAAAACACAGGAATTTCTCCCAGAAATCCCTCAATCTGAATATTGGGAGTATCTTGAAACATCAGTTACCAAGATGCAAGAAGCTATGGAACAAATAATAAAGGAACAGAAGGAACAAAGTCAAATTCTTTGCTACTTGATTAAAGAACAGGAAGAGCAAGGGCGTGACTTGAGGGAATTAAAGCACCAGAAGTTATCTCTTGAAGGACCAAGCACCTCACAGATCCGAGGAACATCCACTTCCCAGAACAAAGGTTGTTCAACTGATAAATATAATTGACTTCCTGACTAAGAATTGCAAGATAACCATAGATTGCTTCAAACTAACAATCTCCGTGGGATTCGACCCTTACTCACGTAAGGTATTACTTGGACGACCCAGTGCACTTGCTTGTTAGTGGTACGAGTTGTGAAAAGTGTGATTCACAATTCGTGCACCAGTCTCCTTATTTAATTTGCTCTTTTTCTTTTCTTTTTCTCTTTCTCTTTTTTTTTTAAATAGAAAAATAAACATAACTTATCAATGCACATGGATTTTTAATTTTTCTAGTCTCACATGAGTAGGTACCCAAATTCCAAATATTTTATCAAATTAAAAATATAACACATTCCCTTATTAACCCATGTTCCCACAGTTTCTCCACACTTAATTAACACACTATCTTAAGCTAACCAAAGATTCAATTGGGATAATTAATTTGTTTTCCGCTTAAGGCTAGTGATGTGGTAAAATATAGAACAAATGGGATTAAAAAGCTTAAGGTGGCTAACAAGGGTGATGTAAAGGGTAGGCTTATTTGGGATAAGTGAGTTAAAATCAAATAATGACCTCAATCATATGCAAACGTGTAAATACACTAAATATTGGACATATAGACTGAAACAAAGTAAAGATCACAATTATAGAGAAGTAAACACACAAGAATAAAATATTTATGGTCAAATAATGTAACCATATAAATAAGCTCAAATCTCACAGGTTGTGTGTTCTTTAGCTCAAAAACCATGTTCCAAATACAACTTCAAACAAGTTTTAATAGAAAAGTTTTTAATTTAAATTAGTGAAATACTATAAAATTTCTTGAAAAAGAAAATATTACTTCAACCAAGTAGTAACTAAATGCATAAAATCAAACAAATATGCAATCAAATATGTAGATGCAACAATAAACAAATAAAGAAAATAAGAGTATTGGTGTTGAAAAGAAGGTAACAAACCCCTGGAAGTCGGTATCGACCTCCTCACACTTAAAGATTGCGCCGTCCTCGGTGCATGCTAAGATGTACAGGTGGATGGGGGTTGTGGTTCCTCAGCTGGGGATCTTTTTGTTCCTTTTCTTGCCGGTAGTTTGGGAGTAGCTTTCTCTTTACTCTTCTTGGTGGCCATCCTGAAAAGGGAAAAAGAAAGCAACTTTTAAAGCTAAGGGTTAGAGCAAGGAAGAGAGCGGGAAAGGTGGTAATCAATGCACAATAAAAGATGAATGATGTCAACACATGGTCATAACTACATGTGAAAAATCATCAATGGAAATATAGAAAGTGCATGTAATGACAATTGAATGCAAGATGTTTATTGGCATGCTGGCAAAGGCATGAGTAGCATAGATCAAGCATTCAATGTCCAAGTTAGATTACCAAGTCTTTCAAACTAACAACATGTTTGTAATAACAATTATATTTTTAAGTAATAAAATATAAAAAGGGTTTTGTGAAAAGCAAGCATTTAGAGTAGTAGATAGAAAGAAATCGAAAAAATAGTGCATAATGCCATACGGGCTTTTTTACAAACACATAGCAAGCATGGTAAATAAGCTATTGAAAGTATTAAATTGAACATGCAAGCAACCCTTTAAAAAGTAATATATAATTGTCAAACAATTTCATAATAACTCACAAGAAAATAATTACCCAATTAAATTTTTTGAACACCAATATAAAAATAACAAATTTAGAAAAGAAAATAAAAATATGCACAAAATGAAAAAAAAATACAATGAATGAAAATATGCAAATAAATTAAGTAAAATAGAATGTAAGTGAAAAAGGATGAGAAGTTAAAAAGATGAAGTAAAAAGAAAGTAAGAAAGGAGAGAGAAAGAAGAGAAGATAGAAGAAATTAGGAGTAGAGAAGAAAAGATAAGATAGTTGGCACTAATCTGGATAAGTTGTGGGACACAGGCGACGCGGTCGTGTGCGTGACGCGGTCGCGTGGTGCGCGATAAGGTTGGTGACGCAGATGCGTGGGGCACGCAATTGCGAGACTTGATTTGTGCTAGTGGCGCGAGTGTAGCCTCGCGGTCGCACAACTCTCTGTTCAAAACTTAGTATTGCCAAAATCCAGGGTGACACGGTCGCGTGGTCGATGCGATCGCGTGAGTGGCCATCATGGGGATATGACGCGGTCGTGTGGGAGGCATTTTTTACCACATGACGCAGTCGCGTCAGCGACGCGGTCGCGTGGGGTCAAATTATGCTAAAGGCGCGCCTCCAGCCACGCTCTCGTGTGACTTTCTGTTCGATTTCTTTTCTTCCCAATGCACTGGTGACGCGAACGCGTCAGCGACGCTGCCGCGTCGCTTGCGTGCTTTTTTTTTAAATCTGAAATATGCAGTATGCAGAATGTAAAATGCAGATGTGGATGGTATGAATAAATCCAGGTTCAATAAAAAATAGAATAAAATAAAATGAAAAACAAACAAAACGAAATAAAATTAAAATTGAGAAAGGAATGATTATACCATGGTGGGTTGTCTCCCACCTAGCACTTTTAGTTAGAGTCCTTAAGTTGGACATTTGGTGAGCTCCCTGTTATGGTAGCTTATGCTTGTATTCATCCAGGAATCTCCACCAATGTTTGTGATTCCAATGGCCTCCGGGATTCCAAACTAGGCGCAGAAAGCCTTCAAGCAAGGTAAAGCAAGTGACAAGGCCCCAAGAGTGTTGATTGCCAGAATGAATTTCGGGGTCCCAAATCTTGCTTTTGCACCCGTCTTCTTGTTGATCATTATGACTCCATCCAGGTAGCAAGCAATCTGAATTCTCACTAAAGCGGCCAAACAACTTCTTAGACCCATTTAGTTGAGCTTTACACCAACCCTTGCATGTAAACTTTGAGCTTTCCACCATGTTGAACCTTGCTTGACAACTCCAACCACTAACCATCTTCCTCTTACTCTTAATGTCACAAAGAGCTCTAAGTTGACCATCCGTCTCCAGTAGCCCATATTCAAGTGGAATTAGAAAGCTAAGGGATATTAATTTTACCCACTTGAATGTTGTGAAGGATGATGGCAACTTAAGGGGAGGGGTCTCCAATAACTTTGGCAAGGTGATTCCAAGCTCCACTCCCTTGTGCTCTTTGACAATTTCCACCTCTTTGCAAACTTCTTTAATTTCAACCTCTTCTTCTTGATAGCTTTCTTCCAATTCAATCTCTTTTTCATTACTTACCAAGGGCATGCGAGGTTGTGCCTCTTCTTCTTTAATCTCCATCTCCTGACCAACCTCTTCCAAGTCTTCAACTATGATATGCTTTGGAGGTTGTACACCCTCCTCAACATCAAATGCAACCGTCTTGGAAGGAGGTTCTATGTCTTGACTTTCCCATGGAGGTTCAGCATCTCCCAAGTCTTCAACCACTTCTTCTTCTTCAATAATTCTGGCTTCCTCCACTTGTTCCAGTACAAATTCATGCTCCTTGCTGTCCACCGGAGTTTCTAATGTCTTCTTCATGCTACGTTCTTCATTAGATTGTCCACATGAAGCAATGGGGTTCCTTGAGTATCCGAACGTCGGGAAGCTAATTGATTTATCACTTGATTCAATTGGTGAAGGGTTGCATGAAATCTTTCCATTGTTTCTTTGAGACGATCCGTTGATTCTTGTTTTGCTTGGGTATCATAAGTAGGACCATAAGGCTCTTGGATTGATGGATATGGATATGGTGCATATGGAGGTGGTGGTTCTTGGGAGTAATTAGGTTGGAATTGGGGTGGTTCTATATATGGTTCATATGGTTCATAAGGTGGTTGGTATGGTGGATGAGGGTTAGGATCATATGAAGGTGAATGGTGGTAGTTAGCTTGTGAGTGTGGTGGTTCAAAGTTGTGTTGAGGAGGTTCATAGGCATATGATGGGAGTCCATCATATCTATCATCTTGGTATGCCCCTGGAATGGCTCTTGACTATAGTAATTTGGTGGGTGTTGGTTGTCACGGAAGGGTCCACCATAACTATTGTCTTGGTATGCATCGTGGAATGGTCTTTGTCTGTGGTACTGTGGAAGGTGTTGTTGCCAGAAGGGTCGATCAGATCCTCGTGGCTCCTTCCATCTCTGATTGTTTTGACCTTGATGCATGTTCCTGTTATAATTTCCATTCCTTGCAACAACATTGGAACCAAGCTCAAAGCGAGAGGGGTGAGAACTCATAATAGTAATTAAAAATTAAAAACGAAAACAAAAACAAATTTAAATTAAAAGGTTATTTAAATTTTGAATTTGAGAATTAAATTTTGAAATTTTGAAATTTGAATTTTGAAATTTGAATTTTAAATTTTTGAAATTTGAATTTTGAAAAAGTCAACAATATAAGATAAAGTTTTGAAAAAGATTTAAATTTTGAAAAGGTTTGATTTTTAAAATTTTAAATTTGAATTTTGAAAATTGAAATTTAAAATTTTAAAATTTGAATTTAAATTTTTTTTTAATTTGAATTTTGGAAAATTGAAATTTGAATTTTGAAATTTTGAGTTTTAAATTTTGAATTTTTGAATTTAGTGAGGAAAGAGAAAAAAATAAAATGACACCAAACTTAAAATTTTTTAAATTAAAACGAAGAAAACAACTAAGAACAAATTGAAGGTCAAGATGAACACGAAGAACAACTTGAAGATCAAGATGAACACCAAAAAAAAATTTTTTTTAATAACTAAATAAAAACTAATAACCTCTTAATTTACGAAAAGGCAAAAATAAAAACAAATAAACAAGCAAAAAGCAAATATTTACAATAACCAATAATAAGACACACGTTTGCAATTCCCCGGCAACGGCGCCATTTTGAAGAACTGAAGATTGATGGTTTAGAAGTTATAGTAAACTCTCGTTGCAAGTATAGTTACTAAACCAAGCAATCAATCTTTCTTACAAATGTTTTGGTTGTCACAAGTAACAAACCCCTTAAAAATTGATAACCGAAGTATTTAAACCTCGGGTCGTCTTCTCAAGGAATTGCAGGGAGGTGTTCTTATTATTGGTTATGAGTCTTGTAAATTGGGGGTTTTGAAAGTAAGAAACCAGTATGTTAAATGATAAGAAAAATAAAATAGTAATAATAAAATAAACTCTTGGCAAGGTATTAGAATTGGAAGTCCTATCCTTATCAATTGTGATGAGAATTGGATTTTAATCCCACTTTGTTAACCTCTAACTATGAAGGTAAATCAAGTGGATTAATTAGCTTAATCCTCAGGTCCTAGTCAATTCCTATGGAAAGACTAGAGTTATTGGAGCAACTCCTAATTTCAACCACTGCTTTATTTGACAGCTCAAGCGTTACCAATTACTTAACCAGAGCCAAAAGGAAGAAATTATCTAAATTAAATTAAAAGCATTCATAAATCTGAAACATAATTCAAATACAAATAAAAGTATTAGAGTAAATAAAAGTAGAATTTAAATATTGAAGGATCATAGAACCTGGAATGAAGAGATTATAGCTTAAACATAATAAAAATCCTAAATCCTAATCCTAGGAGAGATGAGAGAACCTTTCTCTCTAAAAACTACATCTAAATCCTAAAATTGTGTATTATGAGCTGATTATGAATGGATACATTCCCCCACTTTATAACCTCTAATCTGTGTTTTCTGGGCCGCAAACTGGGTCGAAAACAGCCCAGAAATCGCTGGAGAAGAAATCTGCCACGCTGATTTTCGCCACTGCAACGTGTCCGCATGGAGCACGAGTTCGTGTTGCCTAGCATCAAAGAAACCATGGCATATTATATATCAAATCGAAGCCCCGGACGTTAGCTTTCCAACGTAACTAGAACCGCATCGTTTGGACCTCTGTAGCTCGAGTTATGGCCGTTTTAGTGCGAGAGGGTCAGGCTGACAGCTTTGCAGTTCCTTCAGCTTCTTGTATTCCTTCTACTTTTGCATGCTTTCTTTCCATCCTCTGAGCCATTCCTGCCCTGTAATCTCTGAAATCACTTAACACACATATCAAGGCACCTAATGGTGATAAGAGAGGATTAATATTAGCAAATATAAGGCCAAAGAAGCATGTTTTCAATCATAGCACAAATTCTGGGAAGGAATTGTAAAACCATGCAAATAGTATGAATAAGTGGGTAAAGAGTTGATAAAAACCACTCAATTAAGCACAAGATAAACCGTAAAATAATGGTTTATCAGGATGCGTTTGGATGGATAACTTTTCTTGCCATGGATTCAGATGAGTGAGGTGAGTGGGAAGAAGATGAATGGGAGTAAATGTGTATGTGAGTGTGTGACTGGGGTTGTTTGGAGTGAGGAGTATTTTTGGGTGGTATGAAGGCACCAGTGCTTCTTCTGGTTGCAATCTTCTTTCTCATTTTGAAAAGAAAAAATGGTGAAAGGGAAGGTAGAGAGCGACGAAGATGGGAAGTGGAACAGAGAGGTTAGGATTTGACAACTGTCATTAATGCTAAGTGAAAACCTTCTCTTTTAAAGCAAAAACATTTAATGAAACGGTTTTAAAAAATTTTGAATTTAAAAACATGATATTATGATCTCATTCAAATACAAACTCAAAAGTCAAATAACAAAAACAACCAACTAAACATAAAATGCCAACATCCAAGTTTGTCATCAATCATATTTATTCATATTCACAATTTTATCACATTCATTCATATTCACAATCCCTTGCCTTATTCAGCAGCACAAAAATTGAATTCAGTGAAACCATTTATCCACTTGAAATTAAAATGGCAAATAAAACACCTACTCTGAGAACATCAGCAACAACATCTTCTGTTGATTTTGCATACTTCTGATATTCATAAAAGTGGCCACTACATGTTACGATTTAATATTAGGAAGGGTACTAGTTATGCCCATTAGAATTTCTTAGTCTTTTAAAAGTATAGATAAGAGACTTTTATCAATGTATTAAAGGAATTAATGATTTGATATTGAACTTGGTTCAATTTGGAGTTTCTCTCCCTATCTCAAAGAGGGAGTTCTAACATTGGTGCTCTCGTTGAGAGATTTCTTCCATTTTTCATGGAAAAACAAATAACTCAACAATCTGAAGATACATTTCCAATATTTGATGGAAAAGATAGTTATGGATGGACAATATGTACTAAGCAATACTGGAACGCTAGACAAACTCCTGAGGAGTAGAGATTCATAGAGGTGGAAAGAGGTTTAAAAGGAAAAGCTCTAAGATGGTTTCAGTTATGGAAGGTGCTCAATCCATTTGCCAATTTGGAAACATTCAAAATTGCGTTCAATTATCGCTACCAACCGGA
Organism: Arachis ipaensis; assembly: GCF_000816755.2. Lineage (NCBI taxonomy): Eukaryota > Viridiplantae > Streptophyta > Magnoliopsida > Fabales > Fabaceae > Arachis > Arachis ipaensis. The sequence continues at coordinate 120,181,765 of NC_029794.2, forward strand.
TATGCGTCCAAGCTTGCCAGAAAGTTGATGGAATGAAGTTGCAGAATGAAAAATTGAGTGGGAAGATATTGAAGCTAGACTAAGGCAACAATAGCAACCACCACAAATCAATCAAGAAGCAACCAAATCTTAGCTATCAACAGAACAAGACTCGCAGCAGCATCAACAGAATTTCAAGAAAAAAGAGAGGCCAAAATCGATGCAAATTCAAATTCAACAAGCAATTTCGCAACGAATCCAACAATTGATCACAAATTCAATTTCAGAAGATTAGTTCACAAATCAACAAGTCCAGAATATGAAATTGACAAAGAAGAAGAATCAGATTTCAATTTTGAATTTCAACTACAACATCAATAAGAAGAATCAAACAGAAATTGCAGATCAAGCACGAATTCAAAATTCAAATCCAGAAATTCAATAAAAAATAACTCTAAATCCAAAAAATCAAGTACGCTTAGAGACAATTACAAAGAAAGTAGCAGATCGCAACAATAGTGGGGAAATCAGAGCAACTTTCAAAGATTCAAGCAGAACCGCTTTTATCATGGGGTCTTCAGCATCGGGTTTCGGTGGGGGTGACTTCTCCTCTCTCACAGCTTCGGTCTCTCTGGCTTCCTTCCTCACGTGACAACAATGACGATGGCTTTGCGCAGCTCTAACAAACCCTAGCAGCGGCGATATGGATTGGCAGCGATGGAGGCACCGCAGCGACGCAGTAGAGGCTCCCTCCTCCCCTGCGGTGGCTGCGATTTTCAAAGGTTAACTTTGCGACGGTTCGTGGCTGCGCGAACAGAGCTAGCTGACATTAGCACAATGGAAGTTGTGACAGTGGTGGTGGCTGGACGGAAGTTGCACCGGAAGCTTGAGGTGAGTCAGACTGGAGACGTGAAAGGTGAGAGTGGAAGCTCGAGAGGAAAGGAGTGGGTCTGTGCCTCTGTGGGTGACTAGGGTTCTCCTTTGGCCCTTTCAGCATGCAAAACGCAACATTTTGCCCAAATTTCAAAATCCGGCTGGGTCATGGTTTGGTTCGACCGACCGGTTCTCGGCCAGTTCGGCGGTCCAACTCCGGTTTTTAAAATTGACGATTTTACCTTCAGTCCGAACCGTATTGACTAGCGGTTTCCGCTTCGACCGGCCGGTTCGAATCGGTTTTCAGAACATTGGTGATAATACAATGAGATTGAATTAAACATTTATGATTTAAAATAATGAGCCCATATCATGTGAACAAATCTTGTCTTACATAGGCCCAAAAGTGGGTATAGCTCGTTGGGCTATAAGGCACATATTTCCATAACTTTTTTGGGCTTTGTTCAAGCCTCCTTTTGAAGATTTCATCACTTGCCCAATTTTGTCTCCCTGTTATCTACGAGAGAAAACAATATAGAGACCAGAAAATCATTATTAAACAACAGAATTAATATCAAATATTCCCAATTTAGTTCTTATCTTGCAAAATCTTTCTTCACACAGTGGTTTAGTAAAAATGTTAGCCAATTGCTCTTCGGATTTTACAAATTGAATATCAATAGTTTCCTTTTACACATGTTCTCTAATGAAATGATACCTTGCTTTCAATGTGCTTGGTTCTTGAGTGCAACACAGGATTTTTTGAAATGTTTATTGCACTCATATTATCACAAGATAAGGGAATACTATTAATTTTCAGTTTGTAATCCTCAAGTTATGTTTTAAGCCAAATTAGTTGTGAACAACAAGCAAATGCGGAGATGTATTCAGCTTTGGCTGTGGATAAAGCAACAGTAGCTTGCTTTTTGCTTGACCAAATATTTAGAGCCTTTCCAAGAAAGCAACACATTCCCGAAGTGCTTCTTCTATGCACACGATCACCCGCATAATTTGCATCACAATAACCTACTGCACCAAATTCATTAGTTCTAGGATACCATAGGCCAAGATCAGATGTGCCTTTTGTATATCTAATAATTCTTTTAATAGCTGAAAGATGTGATTCCTTTGGGTGAGATTGAAATCTAAAACATACACCCACATTTTGAACTATGTCTGGCCTAGAGGATGTAAGATACATGAGAGATTCTATCATTCCTTTATACCTTGTTTCATCAACATATTTGCCATTCTCATCCTTGTCAAGTTTAGTATTTGGATGCATGGGAGAGTACCCATTGGTTTGGAGTTTTATAACCCAAATTTCTTTATAAATTCCTTGGCATATTTTCCTTGGTGAATAAAAATGCCACTAGGAGTTTGTTTGATTTGAAGTCCAAGAAAGAATGTTAATTCTCCCATCAAATTCATTTCAAACTCACTAGTCATTTGGTTTCCAAACTCTTCATACAATGATTCATTTGCCGATCCAAACACAATATCATCCACATAAACTTGAACAAGTAAGAAATCATTATTAGATTCTTTGATAAATAAAGTAGTATCCGTAGTTCCCCTTAAAAAATTATTTTGCAATAAGAAGGCACTAAGCCTTTTATACCAAGCTCTTGGAGCTTGCCTTAGACCATAAAGAGCCTTGGTTAGCTTAAAAACAAGATTTGGAAAATCTTTGTTTTCAAAATCGGAGGATTGGACTACAAATACTTCTCTATCAATAAATCCATTCAAAAAGGCACATTTGACATCCATTTGAAATATTTTAAAACCTTTGTGGGCAGCATAAGCAAGTAGTAACTGAATGGCTTCTATTCTAGCTACCGAAGCAAAAGATTCATCAAAATCAATGCCCTCTTCTTGATCGTAACCTTGGGCCACTAATCTAGCTTTGTTACAAACAACTCTACCATCCTCAGCCAATTTATTTCTAAAAATACACTTGGTACCCGTTACCTTCTTACCATTTGGGCAAGGTACAAGAGACGAAACCTCATTCTTTTCGAATCAACTTAGCTCTTCTTCCATGACCTTTACCCAAGAGGAATCTTCAAGAGCTTGTTTTACATTTTGAGGTTCTAATTGGGATAAGAAAGCAACATTGCTTGTGTGGGCATTCTTCTTGCTTGAAGACCTAGTGGTGATTCCATGAGATGGGTCTCAAATGATGAACTCGTGTGAATAGTTCTTTAAGAACTTCCACTCCCTAGGCTTTTGGGATGAGGATTCAGCTTGGCTTTGACTTGGTTCTGCATCATTAGTTGTTCTGACTTCTCTAGCATCATCAGGAGATAAAATAGAAATGTCTCCTTCGTTTTGAGGAGCGGGTACAGAACTGACAGTTTCCATAGAGGGACCTGAATTGACATTTTCTTGATTCACTTGAGGGCTTCCCTCAGCTTCATTTCCTGCATCATCATCTAAAACAGCACTTGGAATGACATTAGTATCACATAATGACACATGTATGGATTCCCTAATAGTTCTATGTTCTTTGAGGTAAATTCTATAAGCTTTACTTGTAGTTGAGTATCCTACAAACATACATTCATAAGACTTTGGATCAAATTTTTCAAAGTTATCTTTGTTATTCAATACAAAGCATTTGCATCTAAATATATGAAAGTATTTGAGATTCGGAGGGATTCCTTTCCATAACTCATAAGGAGTTTTCTTTAAATGCTTTCTAATGATACTTCTATTTAAAATATGGCAAGCTATGTTCACAGCCTCTGCCCCTAAAAATTTAGGAACCTCATTTTTACAAACATTTGCCCTAGTCATTTCTTGGAAACTTCGATTTCTTCTTTCAACAACTCTATTTTGTTGGGGTTTTTTAGGGCACGAAAAGTTATGGAAATTTCAAATTTATCACAAAAATTTTCAAAATCTTGATTCTCAAATTCTTTACTGTTCTGAGGGTTACCTGAAACTGTAGGTCGATCTCGGACGAGATCTTCTGTACTGGTCGGAGATGACGTGTCCGGCTGGTGGATGGCAGCCGGAGCTGTCGTGTCCGACTTGTTGGACTGGCTGTACTGCTGATCCTTGGTCATGGGAGGGTGGGGGGTACCTGCAAGAGACTCCGATGCTTAAGTTAGCATGGGTATTAAACAGGTTTTTAGTAGAATCAGAGTATGAGTTATACCTGTGTGTTCCAGTGTATTTATAGTAGTGTGGGCTGACCTTTCTGATAAAATAAGTTAGTTATCTTATCTTATCTTATCTTATCTTATTTTGGGTGAAGTTAGCTTATCTTCAAGGGAACCGCCCTTATCTCTATAGGCTTGGACTGCCTTTGGATTTGGGTCGGGTTCCTCTATTTGGGCCCTTTATTGGGCTTTCCTGTCAATTTGGCTGAGCTCTTTGAGAAGAGGTCGGATAGTCTGACCTGGAGAGGTCAGTCGCTTTGTCGCCAATCATCCCGGGTCGGATAACTCGACCCAGGGTATGAACAGTGCCCCTGCTTGAGCTCGGTCTTCTTTTTTGAGGTCGAGTCCTTGACTTCGGTCCTTCTCTAGTGAAGCCGAACTCAAGCATTTAGTCAATTCCTTCCTTTGTAGAACCTTTTTGAATGTGGAACGTTTTTCTCTAAAAGCGCACGCTTGTGTATTAGCGCTTTGTTCTTGGGAACGTGCGAGGGTTTAATACCTTCATTAATTGGTATTAATTGCCCCGTTTCCTTTGGCTTTATTTTGAATTTTTGCACTCAGAAACGGTTTCTCTCCTTCATCTTTCTTTGTAACTTCTCCCTTCGTTCTCTCGCCTTCTGCTTTTCGCTTACATTTTGCCTTTTCTTGCGTTGCGGCGTCATTCAGCAATCTGGCGATTCCGTCTTTCCATCTTCAACTCTTTCAAGGCTCTGTGCTTTTTTCCAGGTTGGTTCCATTTGCAATTTCTTCTCTTTTTTGTTGCTTTGTCTTTAGTTTTGTGGTGAATCTTTGATATTTGGATGCATGTCAAAAAAAAGCTTGAATCTTTTTTATGACCTCATGTTTGCTCGTCGCTGTAAATGTTTTCTCTGATTTCTTTTTTTCGCTTTTTCGTATATCCCTGGTATTTCTGTTGAGGTTTTCTAGGGCTTTTCATGTTCTACTGTTGCTTCTGTTCGATACCCAGAGAAAACTGCATCTTTTCTTACTTAATCGAAGATTGCTCCTTGGTTTTTGCCCTGTTGATAGCTTTTCCTGTTTGCTGCGATATTTGTTTTGGTTTTTGTTTGATTCTGAAAACAGGTTGTGTCTTTGATGATTTCTGCTTGGCATGTTTGATGTTGGCGATGCTCTTTATTGATAGACTGTAGGGAGATAGTGGCTTTGATGACTTTTGTGTTTTTCTTTTTCGAAATGTTTGTTATTTGAAATCTTCTCTTCTTGTTTGAGAAATGTCGGGACATAAGCTGTAGATTTTTCCTGAAACCTTGCTTTGTTACTGCCTCCAAAGGATGCCCCAGGACTTTGGTTTGAGTCTTGGGATTTTCCTTTCCTGTTTGTTTGTCTGGATCGTATTAGTCGAGTTATGCCCCTCGTCTGAAGTATTTTTTAGTAATCCAATCTTCTTTTCTTATTGTAGGATTAGTTGGCCTCATGTCTTCTCGCAATAACATTATAGAGATGTCTTCTAAAGTTCCCGAGGGGATGTCTGATTGGCTGGACTCCCTTGTCTTAATGTGTGTCTCTGTGGTGGATGCTGATTTTTGTGTAGAGCTGAGGAAACGTCATAGGGTTTGTGGTGGTGGTGCCCGAGAGAGAGATTATGAGCTTGTGGCGCCCGACTCTGACGAGAGGGTTTGTTTTCCTACTTCTGTCGAGGGGGAGCGTCCCTTTTTCTACGCCTATGAATATTTCTTCAGCCAGTTGGACATTACTTTTCCTTTTACTGCTTTCGAGACCGATTTGTTGTGGTCGTGTAATATTGCCCCATCCCAGCTTCATCCGAATTCCTGGGGTTTTATCAAGATTTTTTACCTGCTTTGCCAAGAGTTAGGCATAACACCTTCTCAGACTCTTTTCCTCTATCTTTTTGTTTCTGCCAAGCCTGGAGGTTCTTCCAAAAAGAAAGCTTCCTGGGTTTCTTTCAGGTCGGCCCAGGGTCACAAAGTTTTTGCCATGTATGATGAGTCTTTTAAGGACTTTAAGAATTATTTCTTTAGAGTCCGTGCTGTTGAGGGGGTCCGCCCCTTTTTTTCTTGATGAGAATGACGAGCCTGCTTTCCCTCTAGAGTGGTAGAAGAATGCGAGAGTGTCTCGCTATACATGGGAGATGCTTGACGAGGTTGAGCGGGCTTTTGTAATTGTTCTTGAAGATTTATAGGGGGAACCACCCCATCTTGATACAAAAAGATCTTTGAGTGATCCATCTTTAGTTCGAACTGCTTTGGGTACTGTCTGACTTGTTTCTATACTTGCTTTTTAGTTTTGCTTCTTCTTTTTTGTGATTGTAACCCATTACTGTGGTCGATTCTGTATTTTCAGAGATGTCGAAAAACAACGATTCCATGAAGGCCTTCAAGAAGGCAAAGAAGGCTGCTGCTGCTCAAAATATCTCGACCAAGGCGACGAGAGAGGGATCTTCTCAAGTTCAGGTGAAGCCGCCCGTGCCGAGTTTTCCTGGACCGAGGAAGGTGATTCCCACTCCTCGGGTTCACCTAGCCGACCCTCCACAGTCTTCCGCAGCTGCTTCTGGTGCTCCGCCCAACAAGAAGCAAAAAACAATTGAGCCTTTCAACCTTGACACTCCTGACTTTGATGCGGTAGAGTTTGTTGACCAACAGATCGGTCCTTATGATGCCCTCCCCATGGATGACATTTTGCTCCTTCGCCATTTAGATTTTATAACTCGGAGCAGCATCAAGATGGCCCATATGGGGGCTGCCCTGTATCGAACTGCTCAAAATCTTCCTCTCCATGCCACCAAGGCCTTCATGGAGGAGGCCAAACAAGAGTTTGATCGGATGAAGGGCTTGAAGGAGGAGCTTGAGGTGAAAGTAGCCAAACTGGAGAAGGATCTGGAGAACGAAAAGGCTAGCTCTCTTGCCCTGGCGGCTTATGTGAGATTGGCCGAGGACACTGCGTTGAGGCATAAAGACAGTTACGTCACATCTTATCGGGAGGTGGTGCGTCTGAGGGAGGAGTTGGAGTCTGCCCGAGTTGACTACTCCGAGCTCCAAGGTCATCTTGTCGGCAGCGTAAATGCTGCTTATGATAATTTAAAGGAGCAGGTTCAAGTTCTTGATCCTGAGGTTGACCTTACTCTCTTCAGCTTGGACAACGTTGTAAGGGATGGTAAGATTGTCCCCGACGACCAGGATGACGATGATGTCGGACCTCCTCCTGCGCCTGCTGCTAAAGTGTCGACTTCTATAGCTCCTCCTGCTGGGATCGTTCGTCCGGAGTTAGATCCTGATTGTCAAATTCTGAATAGGGACGACGGTACAGTGGATGCAATGCCTCTCCAGGCTCTCCCTCCTTCACCTCAGACTGATGCTGCCGAGAAGTCTTCTAATCTTAGCTGAATTTTCTTGGATATTTGTGTAGATAGCCCGGCTTGTGGGCTTTTGAACTCTTTATTTTGTAGTTTGAATATTTTGCTGACTGTTGATACTCCTTCTGGTTGCTTGTTTAGCAACTTTTTATTTTGAAAAAATAACAAGTAACTTTCAAGCTTTTGGGCCTGACCCTGAAGCTTGTTATAATATTGTATTTTATATCATGCTTGTTTGCACTTGTCTTGGCATCTTTCTGGGTTTTGAGAGTGCTGGAGCCTTGCTGCTCGGCCTCTTTGGATTGCTTTGTACTTATTGCTTGTAGCTTGGATCCTTTGAGGTCGTGGATGTGTGGATCCAACTTGTATTTCGATTTTCTCGCTCTCACTTGTATTTATTTCTAGCAATCCATAACCGATTTCTTTACGTTGGTCCTCTTTCCAGTTATTTTTGTAGTCCTCTTTTTTGGACCTTTGTCAGGTCTCTTTCATGGACTACTTTTGTGGGAGGCCGACTTCTTGTGTCGTCCTTTTCCAAGTTATTTTTGTAATCCTCTTTCTTGGACCCTTGTCAGGTCTCTTTCAGGGATTACTTTTATAACTTGTTTGTTGGGAGACCGACTTCTTCATGTCGATCTCTTCTAAGTTATTTTGTAATCCTCTTTCTTGGACCTTTGTCACGTCTCTTTCAGGGATTACTTTTATAACTTGTTTGTTGTAGGAGACAGACTTTGTCATGTCGATTTCTTCTAAGTTATTTTGTAATCCTCTTTCTTGGACCTTTGTCAGGTCTCTTTTAGGGATTACTTTTATAACTTGTTTGTTGTAGGAGACTGACTTCGTCATGTCGATCTCTTCTAAGTTATTTCGTAATCCTCTTTCTTGGACCTTTGTCAGGCCTCTTTCAGGGATTACTTTTATAACTTGTTTGTTGTAGGAGACCGACTTCGTCATGTCGATCTCTTCTAAGTTATTTTGTAATCCTCTTTCTTGGACCTTTGTCAGGTCTCTTTCAGGGATTACTTTTATAACTTTATGTTTTGGGCTGATTTTGTCATATCGGGCCCTTCGAAGTTAAAGTAATCCTCTTTAATAAGGTTGGCCAGACCTCTTTCCAGGGTTTACTTATAACTTGGGTTGACTTGGTCCGACTTCTTAATGTCGGCCAGTCTTTAAGTTATTATTTAGCAATCCATAAGACCTCGTCAGGTTCTTTTTCTGGATCACTTTCGATAACTTCTTGCATTATTCTGTGTTCATCTTTGCCGATTTGTAGAAGGTGGTTTCTATCTTTTTTTGGTGGACCTTTAGATGAATTGTGTTTTTATCTCTTTTGGTCTTTATCGTGATCGTGCAGTGAATCTGTTTTTCACTTTCTGCCGATCTGTTGCTTTATAATCGGACGATGAATGCTTCAGATTAATGCGTCTTGAGAATTTGTAGAATATCTAAAATATATTTTATTCAAAAGAAAGTGCAAATATATACATGCGGGAGTTTTTCATCCCTTTAAGTCGGATAATTTCTGAATCTCAACTTGGTGCCTCATTAAAAAACCTTTTCAGGAAAAAGAGTGCATCATACCTTTTCTAGCTATAGTACCTTCTTAGGTTGCAGGCGTGCCATGATCTGGGAAGCTCTCGTCCATCGAGTTCGGACAGTCTGTAGTAGCCCTTCCCAAGTACTTCTATGACTTGGTAGGGTTTTTTCCAGTTTGCTGCCAGCTTTCCTTCTCCGGGTCGAGTTGTTCCAATGTCATTTCGGATTAGGATGAGATCATTCTCAGCGAAACCTCTTGGCACTACCTTTTGATTATATTTGGAAGCCATTCGACGTTTTAGTGCTTCTTCCCTGATCCGAGCTCTTTCTTGGATTTCCAGAAGTAGGTCGAGCTCTTCCCTTTGAAGTTGGGAGTTGGCTTCCTCATTGTAATGAACGACTCTAGGCGACCCTTCCTCAATCTCTACTGGGATCATTGTTTCCGTTCCGTATGCTAATCGGAAGGGTGATTCCTTTGTAGTGGAATGTGGCGCCGTTCGATATGTGGTGCACGAAATTGTGTTGTCCAGGCTCGAACAATCCCTGGTAATGGCTCCAAAGCTTGGTGCTTTGATCTTAATTCATAATTGTCACAACTTCGATACAACTAACCAGCAAGTGCACTGGGTCGTCCAAGTAATACCTTACGTGAGTAAGGGTCGAATCCCACGGAGATTGTTGGTATGAAGCAAGCTATGGTCACCTTGTAAATCTCAGTCAGGCAGATATAAAGTGATAATGGTGTTTTCGAATATGAAATAATAAAATAGGGATAGAGATACTTATGTAATTCATTGGTAGGAATTTCAGATAAGCGAATGGAGATGCTTTTTGTTCCTCTGAACCTCTGCTTTCCTGCTATCTTCATCCAATCAGTCTTACTCCTTTCCATGGCTGGCTATATGCAAGGGCATCACCGTTGTCAGTGGCTACATCCCCTCCTCTCAGTGAATCATATGCTCACGCACCTTGTTGACGATTGGCTATTCATCTGTCGGTTCTCGATCATGCTGGAATAAGATTCAAGGAAATCACAATTATCATGAATTACCTCAAGTTGCATTATTGAAAGAAAACAAAGGAACAACAATATATCCAAAACAAAATGAAGAATTACAATTATTAAAGCACACAACTAGAAAGAGAAAGAGGAGAAGATTAGGAATTGGTAAATGAAAAGTGAATCAAAGCATGAGTTAAACCTAGATCTAAGAAGAGAGATTAACCTAAACCTAATCCTAATCGTAGAGAGAAGAGAGAGCTTCTCTCTCTAGAAACTAACTCTCAAAACTAACACTCACTAAAAAAGTGATTAGTTTCAAGTCATCAAAATCCTAAATGATAATGATGCCTTCCCCTTAATCCTTCATCCTTTTATTCCTTTCCCTTAGCAATTTGGCGCCAAAAATGGGTTCAGAAACCCTCTCAAATCGCCAGGCACGTGTTGCATTAATGAGGTCATGTGCCAGCATCGGCGCGTACGCGCATGGTACGCATGCGCGTCCCTGGTCGATTCTGTAATGTGCACGCGAGCGCCTTGTGCGCGTGCACGTGCATGGCTGACTTTGCTTCTTTGACTTTTTATGCTTCTCTCCACTTGTGTGCTTCCTTCCTTGCTTCCTTTGATCTATGCCTAGCCTATTTCAACCTGAGGTTACTAGCAAACACATCAAGGCATCTTATGGAATCAAATAGAAACTAGAATTCATCAAAATAGGGCTTAAAAAGCATGTTTTTACACTTGAGCACAATTATGGAAGAGATAACAAAACCATGCTAATTCTTAGGCTAAATGTGACAAAAGGTTATCAAAATGTTCTAAATCCAATGCAAAACAAACCGTCAAATTGGGGTTTGTCACCTGTCACGGCACAGCTATTCATCTGTCGGTTCCCGATCATGCAGTGAGTGGAGGTAGGTGGGGATCCTGTGGGGTCCACAGATCCTGAGGTTTTCAAGGATTTACATCCCTGCACCCCTTAGGTATGTAAAAATGCCTTTGTATCCAACTCTAGGCGTTCAGCGCCAGGTTGGTGGCCATTTTGGGCATTCAACGCCCATCTATGTGCCATTTCCGGCGTTGAACGCCAGAACCATGCCTGTTCTGGCGTTCAGCGCCCATAAGCTGCCCATTTTGGGCGTTCAGCGCCAGAACCATGCTCTGTTCTGGCGCTGAACGCTAAGGATCTTCAGATGGAAGTCCATGAAACTTGCAGTTCTGCTGCATCAGAGAAACTAATTGAGGTTTCAGCTCAAAATTGTTTGCTCCAATGGCAGGAATGGAGATGCTTCTTCCATGTAAATTGGAATTAGGTGCAGTAAAGTCACCAAGCATCTTCCTTGCATTATTGTTATTTTCGGCTGCCATATCCTTTTCCTGTTCGAAAATTTCTTAAAGGGTATCTCTGGATTGTTGTAATTTAGCTTCTCTCAATTTTTTTTTTCAGAGTCCTTTCAGGTTATGGATCTGCTTCAACAAGAATGTTCTTGTCCTTGCTCCTGCTCATATGACAAAGAAGAGGGCGCACAAAAATAATAATAATAATATGGGTCCTTTATACCACAGTATAGGGATCCCTTTGTGAGTGGAAGAAAAGAGGGGGAGACAAAGAATGTAATGTAATGGAAGAAACACATCTGTGAGGAGGGAAGAGAGGTGAGATGAGATGTTAGGATATGAATGAATGAATAGAATAGGATGAGAGAGAAGGAGGGAATTTTCGAAAATTATTTTTGAAAAGGAGTTAGTGATTTTTGAAAATGGTTTTTGAAAAATTGTTAGTATTTTTTTTTTCGAAAATTTATGAAATCAAAAATAAAAATAAAAATAATTAGTTAATTAATGAAACACTAGAATTCATTCTTAAAAATTCTGAAAAGAAAATATATTTTTGAAAGCATTTTTATTTTTATTATTATTTTTTCGAAAACATATGAGAAAATTTTAGAAATATTTTTGAAAATTTTTTTTTTTTTGAAAAGAAAACGAAAAGAAAGTTACCTAATCTGAGCAACAAGATGAGCCGTCAGTTGTCCAAACTCAAACAATCCCCGGCAACGGCGCCAAAAACTTGGTGCACGAAATTGTGTTGTCCAGGCTCGAACAATCCCTGGCCTCCAGAAAATCCACTTTGAGTGCAGGGAGGTCAGAATCCAACAGCATCAGCAGTCCTTTTTCAACCTCTGAATCTGATTTCTGCTCAAGTCCCTCAATTTCAGCCAGAAAATACCTGAATTCACAGAAAAACACACAAACTCATAGTAAAGTCCAGAAATGTGAATTTAACATAAAAACTAATGAAAACATCCCTAAAAGTAACTAGATCCTACTAAAAACATACTAAAAACAATGCCAAAAAGCATATAAATTATCCGCTCATCAATATGCCCATAGGACTTGTGGAAGCTCTTCAGCCCAAGCTCCCTTTGCATCTTATAATCTCCGTTTTAACCCAGCCAATATGACTTTGTTGGCAGCTTCGGCCTGTCCATTGGCTTGAGGGTGTTCGACGGAGGTGAACTGGTGCTTTATGTTCAAGTTGGCTACTAATTTTCTGAAGCCTGCATCTATGAATTGATTGCCATTGTCTGTGGTGATGGAGTATGGAACCCCGAACCTTGTGACAATGTTCCTATATAGGAATTTCCGGCTTCTTTAAGCAGTGGCGTTGGCTAGGGGCTCTACCTCGATCCACTTTGTGAAATAGTCTACCCCTACTATGAGGAATTTAACTTGTCCTGATCCCTGGGGGAAAGGTCTGAAGAGGTCGAGTCCCCATTTTTCAAATGGCCAAGGCGAAGTTACGCTGATGAGCTCTTCCGGCGGGGCGATGTGGAAGTTGGCATGTTTCTGGCATGGTGGGCATGTCCTTACAAACTCTGTAGCTTCCTTTTGTAGAGTTGGCCAATAAAATTCCGCTCGGAGTACTTTTTTGGTGAGAGCTTGTGCTCCGAGATGATTACCACAAATGCCACTGTGTACTTCCTCTAAAACTTCCCTTGTGTTGGAGGTCGGCACACATTTTAATAGTGGTATTGAAATCCCTCTTTTATATAGGGTGTTGTTTATGATAGTGTAATACTGAGCCTCCCGTTTTAACCTCTTTGCCTCCTTTTCATCTGTGGGGAGTGTTTCTGTTTTGAGGTAATTAATTATGGGGGTCATCCATCCTTGATCCTGACTTGTTATGGCTAGGACTTTTTCCTCTTCCGAGATTGACGGGTTCTGTAGCATTTCCTGGATGAGGCTTTTATTGTTGCCCCCTGGTTTAGTGCTGGCTAGTTTTGAAAGTGCGTCGACTCAGGCATTTTGTTCGCGGGGTATGTGGCAGATCTTATATTCTCCGAGTTGTCCGAGATGTTCCTTGGTTTTATCCAAATACTTTTTCATGCTGGGATCTTTGGCTTGGTAGCTCCCTGTTATTTGTGAGGTGACTACTTGTGAATCGCTGAAGATGTTGAGTTTTTGAGCTCCAACCTCCTTAGCCAGCTTCAAACCAGCTAGTAACGCTTCATATTCCGCCTGGTTGTTTGAGGTCGGGAACCCAAATTTGAGGGAAAGCTCAACTTGGGTTCCTTGGTTGCTTTCTATTATCACACCTGCGCCGCTTCCAGTCTTATTCAAGGAACCATCCACGTAGAGATTCCATTCTGTGGGGTTTCTAGGGTATCTGTGAATTCTGCAATGAAGTCGGCCAAGTACTGTGATTTGATGGCTGTCCGAGCTTCGTATTGAAGGTCGAACTCGGATAACTCGACCGCCCATTGTAAAATTCTGCCTGCTAGATTTGTTTTCTGCAATATTCCTTTTATGGGCTGGTCGGTTCAAACCTTAATGGTGTGAGCCTGGAAGTACGGGCGAAGTCGTCGAGATGTCAGTATGAGAGTATAGGCAAACTTTTCTATTTTTTGGTAGTTCAGCTCGGATCCCTGCAGCGCTTTACTAATGAAGTATACAGGTTGTTGCCCTTTGTCGTCCTCTCGAACCAGTGCTGAGGCTACTGCCCGACTTCCTACCACAAGGTACAATACGAGTGGTTCTTCCTCTCATGGTCGAGTTAGGATAGGTGGTCGTCCTAGGAAGCTTTTGAAATCCTGGAAGGCTTGCTCGCATTCCATTGTCCATTCGAACTTCTTTCCTTTCCTTAAAGTGGCATAGAAGGGGAGAGATCTTATTGCTGATCCTGCTAAGAATCTGGATAAGGCTGCCAATCTCCCGTTGAGTTGTTGTACCTCTCTGACACAAGTTGGGCTCTTCATGTTGAGTATGGCCTGGCATTTGTCTGGATTTGCTTCAATTCCTCTTTGTGTGAGCATGAAACTTAAGAATTTGCCCGCTTCTACTGCAAAGGTGCATTTTGTGGGATTGAGTCGCATGTCATACTTCCTTATAGTGTCGAACACTTGGGCCAGGTCGGACAATAATGTCTATTCGCTTTGTGTCTTTATTAACATGTCGTCCACGTAGACTTCCATGATTTTTCCGATATGATCTGAAAAGACTTTATTCATTAGCCTTTGATAAGTAGCTCCCACATTCTTGAGACCGAAAGGCATCACGATGTAGCAGTAGTTTGTTTTTGGTGTCAAAAACGAGGTCTTTTCTTGATCTGGTGGATACATGGGGATTTGGTTGTATCCGGAATATGCATCCATAAACGAGAGGTATCTATATCCGGATGAAGCATCTACCAGAGCGTCAATACTTGGGAGTGGGTAAGGATCTTTTGGGCAGGCTTTGTTGAGATCGGTGTAGTCGGTGCACATTCGCCACTTTCCATTTAATTTTTTTCACCAAGACGACGTTAGCTAGCCATAGTGGGTACTTGACTTTTCTTATGAATTCTGCCTCCAGTAGTGCTTGTACCTGTTCTTCCACAGCTTGGGATCGTTCTGGCCCAAGTTTTCTTCGTCTCTGCTGTACCGGCCAAGATCCTGAATAGATCGCCAACTTATGACACATTAGTTTGGGGTCTATGCCTGGCATGTCTGCAGCTTTCCATGCGAAGAGATCGACATTATCTCGTAAGAACTGTACTAGTAATTCTTTGGCGCTTCCTTTTAGGATCGTGCCAATATTAGTTGTTTTGTCCGAGGTGTCTCCGATCTGAACTTTCTCTACTTCACCTTCGGGCTGTGGACAGAGTTCTTCTCGTCTCTAAACTCCACCAAGCTCAATTGTATGGAACTCTTCTCCTCTGCCTCTGAGGTTTAGACTTTCGTTATAACAGCGGCGTGCCATCTTTTGATCTGCTTTTATTATAGCTATCCCTTCTGTAGTTGGGAATTTCATGCATAGATGTGGAATTGAGACTATTGCGCCGAGTTGATTTAATATTGTCCGACCTATTAGGGCATTGTAGGCTGAACTCACGTTGACCACGATGTAGTCTATCTTGAGTGCTCTGGATTGGTTCCCTTTTCCGAAGGTTGTATGTAGTGACACGTATCCCAATGGTTGTACTGGGGTATCTCCCAGTCCGAACAGGCTGTTCGGGTATGCTCTAAGCTCCTTTTCTTCTAAGCCGAGCTTGTCGAAGGCAATTTTGAATAAGATGTCGGCGGAGCTCTCTTGGTCTATTAATGTGCGGTGGAGATTTGCGTTTGCCAGTATGATGGTGATGACCATGGGATCGTCGTGTCCTGAGATGATACTGGATGCGTCTTCTTTGGTGAACGTGATTGCAGGGATGTCGGGTGCTTCCTCCTTCCCTTCGACATGATATACTTCTTTGAGATATCTTTTGCGAGATGATTTGGAGATTCCTCCTCCTACAAATCCGCCATGTATCATGTGGACGTGTCTTTCTGGTGTACGAGGTGATCGCTCAACTCGTCCGACATCTTCATCCCTTCGTCTCTTTCTTTGCTCATTATCTCGGGTGACCAGAAACCGATCTAGTTTTCCTTCTCTCACCAATTTTTCTATGACGTTTTTTAAGTCAAAGCATTCGTTGGTGGAGTGCCCACGGACTCGATGGTATTCACAATATTCATTCCGGTTTCCTCCTCCTCTTTTGCCTTTGAGGGGTCGAGCTGGGGGTATTTTTTCTGTATGGCAGACTTCTTTGTAGACATCTACCAAGGATACCCTAATAGGAGTGTAATTGTGATATTTTTTAATTTTCTCCCCTTGTAGATCTTCCTTCTTTTTGGATTCTTTATCTTTGTCTCGGTAGGAGAATCCGGATTTTGAGGTTTCTCCCAACCGAGAGTTTTCTTCCATGTTGATATATTTTTCTGCTCGCTCCTGCACCTCATCCAGAGATGTGGGATATTTCTTTGATATAGATTGGCTAAAAGATCCCTCTCGTAGGCCATTGATGAGGCCCATGATGGCGGCCTCTGTTGGCAAGCTTTGTATGTCTAGGCATGTTTTGTTGAATCTCTCTATGTAGTTGCGAAGACTTTTTCGATCTCCTTGCCTGATTCCTAGTAGACTGGGGGCGTGCTTGGCCTTGTCTTTTTGGGTGAAAAATCTGGCCAGGAATTTTTTGGCTAGGTCGTCAAAGCTTGAGATGGACTTAGGAGGTAAATTGTCGAACCATCTAATTGCTGTCTTCGTGAGAGTCGTTGGAAAAGCTTTGCAGCGAACAGCGTCTGAGGTGTCGGTGAGGTACATTCTACTTCTGAAGTTACTGAGGTGATGGCTGGGATCTGTAGTGCCATCATACAGAGTCATATCCGGGAGTTTGAAGTCCTTAGGAATTTTGATTTTCATGATTTCCCTAGTGAATGGATCTTGATCTTTGCGTGAATTGTCCTCAGGGGTGGTTCGGGTAGCCTTTGCTTTGAGATTGGCTTCGAGTTGTAGGATTTTATCTTCCAACTCTCGACGTCGCCTTACCTCTCTTTGTAGATCCTTGCCAACTTCTCGTTGGTGCTGGCTTTCTTTTTCAAGTTGCTTTAAACGATCTTGAAGTGCTTCTATTACTCCTGGATTTGATGAGTTTTTGTCTCCGTTAGATTCCGGAGTATGCTTTGGTGTAGAGTCCGCGTTTTTGTGTGGTGTTCTGTCCTCTAGATCTGAATCATGGTCGTTGTCATGATCGTCCGCCATGGTGGTGGGATGACTTCCAGGTCCCCGGCAACGGCGCCAATGTTCCGAGGGTTACCTGAAACTGTAGGTCGATCTCGGACGAGATCTTCTGTACTGGTCGGAGATGACGTGTCCGGCTGGTGGATGGCGGCCGGAGCTGTCGTGTCCAACTTGTTGGATTGGCTGTACTGCTGATCCTTGGTCACCAGAGGGTGGGGGGTACCTGCAAGAGACTCCGATGCTTAAGTTAGCATGGGTATTAAACAAGTTTTTAGTAGAATCAGAGTATGAGTTATATCTGGGTGTTCCAGTGTATTTATAGTAGTGTGGGCTGACCTTTCTAATAAGATAAGTTAGTTATCTTATCTTATTTTGGGTGAAGTCAGCTTATCTTCAAGGGAACCGCCCTTATCTCTATAGGCTTGGACTGCCTTTGGATTTGGGTCGTGTTCCTCTATTTGGGCCCTTTACTAGGCTTTTCTGTCGATTTGGCCGAGCTCTTTGAGAAGAGGTCGGATAGTCTGACCTGGAGAGGTCGGTTGCTTTGTCACCAATCATCCCGGGTCGGATAGCTCGACCCAGGGTATGAACATTTACCATGATCGCTTCTTATATGGGTAATTTTCAAATCTTTTTCATTTTGAATTCTTTTAAAAAGAGAAGAAAAAGCATTACAAGTATCATTTTTGTGAGCTAAGAAGAGTACCCATCCAAATCTAGAGTAGTCATCAACTACTATCAAGCCATAATATTTACCACCCAAACTTTGAGTTCTAGTGGGACTAAAAAGATAAATGTGTAACATTTCTAATGGCCTTTTGGTAGAGATTTCATCCTTGGGTTTAAAAGAAGATTTTATTTATTTGCCCAATTGACAAGCATCACAAGTGAAGTCCTTGTTAAATTTTATTTTGGAAATTCTTCTAACCAAATTTTTCTTAATAAGTTTTGAAATTTGGTACATGCTAGCATGTCCCAATTTCTTATGCCAAAGTCATTTTTCAGATTGCATGGAGGTAAAACAAGTTACTTTTTAATCTTTTAAATCCTCTAGAGTGATTCCATACACATTGTTGCATCTTTTTTCTTCAAACAAAATTTTACCAGATTTTTCACAAATGACTATGCAGTCCAATCTTCTAAAAATAACCAAATATTCTAGATCACATAATTGGCTAATGCTTAACAAGTTATGTTTCAAACCTTCAACAAGAAAAACATCATTTATGAAGGATAAGAAGTTTTTACCCATTTTACCTATGATCACTATCTTTCCTTTGCCATTGTCGCCGAAAGTTACAAACCCTCCATCATACTCATTTAACTTGATGAAGAATGTAGATTTTTCGGTCATATACAAAGAACATCCGCTGTCCAAATACTACATGTTGTCCCTTCTTTTGAATGCTAGACAAACATACAAAAATTCTCAAATGACCTTAGGTATCCAAATCTTTTTAGATCCTTTAATGTCAAACGATCTCTTTTGTCTAAGACCATTGTAGTTTCTAATTATTTTATACATTTTATCTCCAATCATTCTTTCACTTATAAAATATTGAATAGGAAAATGCCTATTCCAATTGCATAACCGACAAAATCTTTTTAGTTGCTGTTTTTTCAGATTTGTTGGGTTTTGAAATCTTATGTCATTCGAAGTGGAAGCCAAATTTGAAAAAGGAGATTTTTCAATGAATATTTCAGATTTCTTGTGAAAACCCAAACTAGTTTTATTATAGAGAGCTTTTTGACTAGTCAAAAGTTGATTCAAATTTTCAGAACTTTGAGCAAAGTTAGCTAGGTCCTCTTTTAGACTTTTTACCTCTTTGTGCAACCTTTCATTTTGTTCAAAACAATTTAAGTATGCAATCACAGAATGTTGTTTCTCACAGCCCTTAAGTTCAGCCTTTAGCCGCTTATTTTCTTCAACAAGATCAATAGCGGTTTCAGCTACCCTTAATCTATCTTTGAGAAAATCATTTTCTGCTTTTAGAATGATATTTTAAGATTCAAGTTCATGATTTTCATTCAAGAAGAATATAAGTTTTTCAGTGAGATGATCGATCATAAGATGAAGATCTTCAGTGGTAGGTTCAATGAAATGCACCTCATCAGTTTGATCGGCCATGAGACAGGTTTGGGATTTGCTGTCTGATTCTTCCTCATCTTTAGAATTGTTTTCCAAATCTTCCGAAGAGGCCATCATCCATTTCTTCTTTTCCTTCTTGGTCTTGTCTTTCTTTTTCAACTTCGGACAGTCAAACTTGTAATGTCAGCTTCTTTGCTGTTGTCGCAGATGATCTTGCTTAAGTCCCTCTTTGGTTTTCATGAGCTGCTTCCTTTGCTTCGTTCTTTTTACTTCATCATTTTCCTGAATTTCTTAGCAAACAAAACAAACTCATCATCAAATACATAAGTACTTAAACAGATAAGTGAACTAACCACTCCATCAAATCAAATTAATTTTTAAAAAGTTATTCTAAATTTTTAAGT
>NC_029794.2:120201378-120207049 GCF_000816755.2 Arachis ipaensis
GAATCAAAATATATTTTTTTTAATAAAGAGTATTTTATCTTTTATAAAAATAGACAAAAATCGAGTTGAGTTTTACTTCTAAATAAATATACAATTGTAATGTAGGAATTACATGGTGAAAAATGTGTCACATAATTTGGTGGGATCGATGGGAGGGAAATCAGAAACGCACACCATATTTGAGTTTGTAAAGTTGACTACCATTCCAACTTGCGCCACTGCTTACAACTTTAGGGTTTACATTAAGAAATTCTTGCTAACATCTTACAAAAAACCTAGAGATATTTTTTCTTAGTATATATCATATAAGAATCTGTCTGTTTTCCCAAAACGCGATATATATATATGTTTGATTTGATGATTTATTTTTTGCGCATATGTAACATAATTGAATTTAATTTTCATCTTTTACAAATATGATGGTCTTGATCAGTGTAATAAGCGGTAATATAAAAAGATGCATCAGAAAACAATAAGAGGAGTAAATGAATGATTATTAATTAGGTTTTTTTTTGTTTGAAAAATTGTAGAAATTAATAATATCCTACTTCAAGCGCATTGCATGGTTGATGCTTCACCACCGCATGGTGCTTGGTGCACAAATGCAGCATCGACGTTGGATTCCCAATTTCCACTTGCGCTGCTGCATCTTCCACTCCAACTTATTGTTTAATTTATAAAGAAACACATAATATGGATATTATTATTTCTCAATTCATAAAGTCTTTTTCATTATATATTATTTTTATAAAGATTTTTTATTTATTTTTTGTTGTTGTGCAAAAAATAAAATTTAAAATCTCAATATTTATTTAAAAAAAATATTAACCACTTGACTAACCTAATTGATTATAAATTACTTCATATAACGGATGAAATTAAAATATTTAATTAATTAGACTAGTGAAATATCAATTCACGGTAGCTTATCGCACTCATGATTCTTAATTACGTTGTTTAATACAAAACCAAGAAAAAGGAAAAAATGGAGATAGTCAACTCAAAACAAGACTCTATGTCAGTGTCACCTATAAATACCGAATTGCCAATTCCTTTTGATCATTTCCTTCATAGCCATCAACCTCCATAGCTCCAAACACAACCAAAAACAAAACCATCGATCACCATGGTCGTGGGGGTTCCAACTCGCGACTCGCACAAGCGCAACTTCGCGGTGGCCGTAGCGGCGGTTTTCGCCATGCTAGCGAAGCGAGCAAGCCGGCTTCCAAAGAAGCTGAAGGCGGCGGCAGAGTCGGAGCCGAAGCCGGTGGACGACTGGAAAATCGTGCTGAGATCATCGCCGAAGTCATCACCGGCGGCGGCGCTGGTAGCGCGGCCGAAGAAGTTACTTAGCAGCTTAAGCAGCAAAACGCTGTCGTTTATTCAGAAGAAGAATAATAAGAGTGGAGGGGAGTGGGGAGACGGTGGCGTGTGGCAGAAAGCGATCTTGATGGGGGACAAGTGTGAGCCGTTGGATTTCTCGGGTGTAATTTACTACGATAGTAATGGGAAGCAGGTTAGTGAAATCCCTGTTAGGTCCCCACGTGCGAGTCACGTGCCTGCTCCGTTCTTCACCCCTCAGAGACAGTTACTTAAACGATCAGTCTCCTCTGAATTTTTTTGAGGTCTCATTTTTTTCTTTTTCTTTTTTCTAAATATATATATTCTGTATTATTCATTTATTCTTAATAGTTATTACACATCAGTTTTTGATTTTTTTTTCTAAATTATTTTAATGTGTTAAATTACAAATAGTATGAATTATATGTTTTTTTTTTCAATAAAAATCTGAAAGCTTCTTTGGTTTGAAACAGTGTGGTTGGATCACCGATCGGTGAGTGACAAGCACCACCGCCGCCGCCATCGTAGAAGGACGATTTAAACTATGTCATACAGCTTTTTTTTAAGATATATTTACGTGAAGATAATATTATAAATTTTTAGATTATAATTAATTAAATATATTTAATCATAACAATTTATAATATTATCTTCGCAAAAATAGTCACCTTTGATGACCAGCTAGAGTTTGTGAAATTGAGAGCTGTGAGCCTGTGTGGCTTGAATGGAGTGATAAGTCAAATCTTGTAGTATGTTGGAAAACAAAAAATCAAAATAATAAAACATGCTTACATATGCTATTATGTATGTAAATAATAAAAAAAAATTAGCATCTAATTCATCGCATATTTTAACCCTGATTATATTGAATCATTGGTAGATTTTAGTTTAGCTTCCAATTTAACGCGTCAATTTTTTTTTCCCTTTCTTCATATCTTCTGTTGAATCGCGTTGAACATTTGCTTTGAAGTTAAACTATAAAGTAATTTTTTATATTAATTTGTACGAAATTTTTTTTTAAATTTTGTCTATATCATAAAAGTTTTTGAGATTGAAAATATGGATTTTTTATTTAAATAAATAAAATAAAAATAATAATTATCCAAATAAATAATTTTAAAAATTGATAAAATAAAGTTATTTAACTTTAATAATCATAAAGCATTTTATACTCCAAAGATATATAGTTACCAAAAATACTCCAAAAATATATGATCATTAAAATTAAACAATATTTGTTTCATAGTGTTTAATGCTAAAATTAAAATTACGTAATTTTTTCTATTCTAATATAAAAAGGATGTGTCAGATTACTTCTACCGCAAAAAATTACTCGACAGAAAGAGAATAAAAAATTAACATATACATTTTTTTAATTTCAAAAACATTTATGTTGTAACTAAAATTTTAAAATTTTTCTCAATATTTTTAGGTTTTACTCATTTGTTTTGTAATATCTTTTTTATATATAAAAATAGATCTTTTCAATTTTTTTTTAACACTTAAAAAAATAAAATATGATCTCTCATTATTAATCTTATAACACTAAAAATAAATATAAAAAAAAAACAATAAAAAGTGAGAAATAATTGACACTATCCAATTTTTATTCTACCAAAAAAATTCACTCCCTTTTATATTTTATATTTTTATATTATATAATTCAAATAATATTATTAGTTTATTACAATAAAATAATATATAGAGTCGTATAAGAGACGGGTCAAACATGTAATAGCATGATTGTGGACTGAATAATAAGTAATAAATGTTACATTGACTGTATTTAATTTTTTTTTTCGGCTTAAAAAACTCTACATTAAAAGGTAAGAAAATTAGATGAGTATAATAATACATGATTTAGTTATTTTGGTGTCCATACATGATTTAGTTCAGATCAAGGTTCTGAAAACCGGACCGGACCGGCCGGTTCGACCGGTTTAACCGCGAACCGGCGCTTCAAACGGTCCGGTCCTTATATGAAAACCGCTGGGAGAATAACCGGTCAAGAACCGGCGAACCGGTAAAAAACCGGCCGGTTGGACCGAACCGGTGACCGGCCGGTTACGCTAAAACAGCGTCGTTTAACGTTTTAGAAAAAATAAAAAAATACACCCAATTAAAATAAATTTTTAAATTATTTATTTAATAATATATATTTAAACTTGGGTTGTAAATAAATTTACCTATTTGTTTGATTGGTACATTACATAGACTTGGTTCCAAGTCTTTTGGCCTGGCCAATAGTTTGGCAAGATCAGTGACCAAGTGACCAAGTAACCAGATTGGCCAAGTTGGCCACCAGGTTGGCCTTTTTAGCAAAATCTCATTTTATTATTTATTTAATATTTATGTGTAGGATTTTATATTAATATCAGACTATGTTTAGAATTTTATAGAAGCTTTAATTTTTGTGATGTATTTTATAGTAGTTGGTTTATGTATACTAGAATAGTTTTAGGTTTGAGTTTTCAATTTATCATTATTTTCGTATAGATTTACAATTTAGGGTTGTAGTACCAAATAGTTAATAGTTTTAGATGTTCTTGAACAACGTTTAGACGAAGCCACCCTACTAGAAGTGGAAGTAAGGGTGGGACTAGTCGTCTTCTTTCTCTACGTCGTATTTCTGGTGATGATGGTGGCGGTGAACCTATTGACTTTAATCATTTTGTACATACTTTAATTTGTTGTGTTCTGTTGTGTTGTGTTACTTGTATGGGTCTTTAACTTGTCAAGTGTCTACTTCAAGGTCTTTAACTTGTCAAGTGACTCGTTCAAGTGTTTCGTTCAAGTGTCTTTAACTTGTCAAGTGTTTACTTCAATTCGACGTTTTATCTTCTGGTCGGTCGAATTGTAAGTCTAAAACTGGTTTGTGTTTAACTGGTTGTTTATCTTTAACACGTTGTTTCTCCTTAATTCGACGTTTTATCTCGTCTTTAACTCGTCTCCTGGTTTGTGTCGGTGAATGTAACTTGTCAAGTGTTTACTTTAACTGTCTTTTAATCTTCTGGTAGGTCGAATTGTAAGTCTAAAAAATAAAGAATACGAGTCGTCGTTTGTCTTTAACTCCATTCTATTCCTTTTACAGTTTCGTCGTATATGTATATGGATTTTTACTCCATTCTAGGATTAGAGGAAAGTAGGGTAAAAGAGTTGATGTCTCTGTCTTTGTATCAAGTCTTACCTTTTTGTGTGGACTAGTTTAGAGAGAGAAGCAGAAAATCTACTGGCCATTTTAACACTGAGGTGAAGTGCGGCTATACGGACGTGTCGTCGAGCTTCACGACCAGTCCCGTCAGTCGTCAAGTCGTGTCCTGGGTGTTCTTTAGTTCCTTGTTTTAATCCTAACAATTTTTCCTATAGTGATCAATATTTGAATATTATGTAAATAAACAGAAGTGTTTTACTTCCATAGCATATAGGTCATAAAACGTAAAAGTTATATATTTGTAAAATGTACTTTCCAAACGAATCTAAAACGAATCATTTACTTTCGTAACTCTCTTCCCCTCACACACATTAATCGTTGAATCGTGTGACGTTTATGTCTTTCCTTCCAAATCTTTAGGAAAGTTGAGAAGGATCGGGTAAAAGTAATATCATGAAAAGGAAAAACACATGTAATGTATGTTCGTTGTACTTTCGTTTTTATTTCCTCTTTAACTCGTCTCCTGGTTTGTGTCGGTGCATGTAAAGTCTAATAATTAAAGACTACGATTAACGATTGGTTGTTTGTCGGTTTGTCTTTAACTAGTATAAGTATAAAGAATACGATTAACGATTGGTTGTTTGTCGGTTTGTTTTTATCTACTCGTGACTTTAAGTGTTTACTTCAAGTGTCTTTTAATTCGGATCCAGATTCAAGTCAAGTGTAACTCCTGTTTCTCTTTGTCTTGTACTCGTCTCCAGATTCAAGTTAAGTCAAGTGTCTTTTAATTCGGCTCCAGATTCACGTGTCTTTAACTTGTCAAGTGTAGGTACCTTCTTGTACTCGTCTCCGCTTCCTGTTTCTCTTTACTCGTCTCCTGCTCAGTGAGTGGACCCCAGCTACCTCCGATGGCCACAACTGACAACTCCTGGCGGCTACTCTCCGATGACGCACGACCACAACTCTGAACTCTTCTACTTCTGCTACCTCGACTCCTACCGCTGTGGTGCCCGCGCTTCCTACCGCTGTGGTGCCCGCGCTTCCCACCGCTGTCCCCCGATACCAAGTCCGTCGCGCCGATCCCAAGAGGAGGTAACTACTAAGTCTACTACTAACTACTTACTTACCCCAGCCCCGAGCCCCCTTCCTTCCCCCCCACGAGGTGCCCGCCTAGCCCAG
>NC_029794.2:120207074-120207959 GCF_000816755.2 Arachis ipaensis
AGAAATTTAGAAATATAAATTTTGTTTTTTTTATAAAAATCTTTGTCATTAATTACCTTAATTAATATGTGTTCTTATTTTCTGTTTCACAATTAGGTTGTTAAATGAATATATGTTAATTGAATCCTTTTTAAACATTCTTTGGATTTTTTGCTTTTATTTGCTGTTTGACAATCAGATTTGTCCTGACAATTAATTCCTCTTATTCACATATTTAAGAGGGAAGAAAAAATCAAAGAGAGGAAGAAATTAGATGCGTGATTAATTGGTCAAATATATGTAGAAACGCTATTTATTATTAGTTTTATTATTACATAAAAAATGGGGTCAATAGCCACCAAAATTTAAAGTGAATTGATAAAGAAATATATGGGGTCTGAAAAAATATGCGAACCCAATTGAGGGCCCTAACTTGTAACTTGTTAGTGGCATGGGATGCGCATGATAGATTAGGGAGAATAACTTGATGTATTTGTATGCTGAGAATGTGTCCACTAAAAAGTCATGCTTTGAGCCACTTCCAAATTGGTTGTCTATTCTTATTGCTACTTTTTGGGGTGGACTGCGGTCCACTCATTGTGCCATTGCCACTCAAAGTGATCAAGATTTAGGACACATGAAACAATTTAAGGGGTGGAAGATGAAATACAAACTAGAATAAATTATTAGGTTTTATGATAGCTAGAGAATATGAGGATTAATTTAGGACATGATATTCTTTTTGTTCTACTAGTTTGGTTCTGAGCTTGATGCACCTCCATATTTTGGATGCTGAGCTTTTGGAATTACTTGGGTGTTGAGACTTGAGACCTTTGGAATTATATATTTTAAAAAATTGGATAAATAATTATTTTGGAACTTAAAAATTTTTATTTTAACAAAATG
>NC_029794.2:120208327-120211860 GCF_000816755.2 Arachis ipaensis
AAATGGAAAATGGACATTTACATTTATTTTTTACAAAATAAATTTTTAAGTCAAACATTAAAGGGTAAAATAATACTTATGTTTTAACTCAATAGTGCTGTACTATTATTGACTGTATTATCATATTTTGATCGTATAAAAATTTTAAATTTATAAAAGCAACTTTTATAATTTCGTATCTTCGAAAAAGAAATACTTACGTAAATAACCGTAAATGAAAAATAAAACATAATTTCATATTAAAAAAAAAGTCAAAACAATCAACACCGAAAAAATTAACGTAATTATGAAAAGATCTGATGTAGAATATTTAAATTATTAAAAAACCCACTATAGTTATCATCAATTTACTTTTAGTGTTTTCTTAATAGGATTTTTAATGTGCTTTGTTAGAGTTTCTATAGCACTTTATTAGAGCTCTTTCTTCTTTCTTCTAATCAATTTCATCCAATATATATCATTTTTCTTTCTTTCTTTCACCCCATCTACCCTCATCTAAATCTATAATCTTATCTATATTCTAATTTCATCCAAAATCTTTGTATTTTTAATTGCTATATCTTTTTCAATAAACATTTTAAATTAAGTTGCTGCCACCAATACAAAAGTAAAACAAAGAGGAAGGAGCCATAATTTAAAAATTTTGGCAGAGTCTTTCGCAGGAAGTAACGGAGGAATGGAAGTAAGAAAAATGTTGAAAATATGAAGAAAATCTGTCTTGAGGAATACTCTAATGATGTTGTGACGGTGGAGGGTGCCAACCTTCAAATGGCACCTATGGAGCCATGAAGCTACTAATTTGGAATTGTCGGGGTTTGGGGAGACCCCTGACGTAAATCCTACTCTCCCGAGGTTGTTTTTTTTTCTGTGAAACTAAAAACCAACCTCGACAAGTGGAAGCAAAGCTTAAATCTTGTGATTTCAAAGATTGGTTCATTGCGAATCCATCAGGATTTGCCGGTGGCCTTGCTTTGGCATGGAAGGAGAGATGCGATGTTCAGATTATTAGTTATGACAGCTTTTACATTGTGGTCTCGATGGTAGAAGTGAGCACTAATATTTCTTGGGGTATTATTGGAGTTCATTTGACCTCTCATGATCAAGGTAGGCGAGTACAGTATGAGGCTCTTAACCTATTATTCAAGCATTTCAAGGATGAGTGATAATCATGGGTGATTTTAATGCTATTTCTAACCAAAATGAAAAGGTGGGCGGGGCATGAAGTTAGCAGCTTCTATCAAAGCCTTAAATTCGTTTATTGATGACAGCTCTCTAATGGATATTGAAATAGTAGGTAGACCATTTACATGGTCAAATCGGAGGTCTGGTCCAGATTTAATTTAGGAACGGCTTGACCGTGTGCTGGTTGGTTCTGAGTGGCAGCAACTATTTCCTAATACTACTATTCTTCGACTTTCTGAATCAGGTTCTGATCATGCTCCTCTTCTCACTGATTTAAGCTCGAGAACAAAGAGAACTAAACGGCGATTCAAATTTCAAGAATGGTGGTGTTTTAATGATGAGGTAAGACAGATTGTGAATGAGATATGGAGGGAGAGAATAGAAGAAAGTCCCATGTTTATTTTATTTCAAAAATTGAAGAAGTGTCGACACAGTCTTGTCTTATGGCAGCAGTCTAATAGAATGAACTCTAAAGAGGAAATTGATTCTCTTCAATCTCAATTAGAGGAGCTTCGGACAGCAGGGGTCTATGGAGGTAATATCATCTCAGATTTAAAATGCAAATTAGAAAAGGCTCTCCATAATGAAGAATTATATTGGAAGGAGAAGTCTAGGATCAAATGGCTTCAGGCGGGAGATCAAAATACTAGTTATTTTCACCAGAAATTTCGTAACCGCACTCGTCGGAATAAAATCTGGCACTTGACCGGAAACCATGGCGAATTACTTTC
This sequence comes from Arachis ipaensis, assembly GCF_000816755.2. Taxonomy (NCBI): domain Eukaryota; kingdom Viridiplantae; phylum Streptophyta; class Magnoliopsida; order Fabales; family Fabaceae; genus Arachis; species Arachis ipaensis. The sequence continues at coordinate 120,210,241 of NC_029794.2, forward strand.
TTCAAATGCTGATATAGTGGCAGTGGCTGAATCCTATTTTAGAGATATTTTTTTCTCCTCTTGTCACAACGATCCAAGCCCACTATTCACTGACTTCGAGCCTAAGGTTACAGCTTCCATGAACCGAAGGCTTAGAAGTCTGGTTACTATAGAGGAAGTCAAACGGGCTACTTTCAGTGTTCACCCTCAGAGTGCCCCAAGAGATGATGGGATAACAGCTAAATTCTTTCAACATTACTGGCACATCGTCATTGGTGATGTGTTTCGGACAGCTATTAGGTTCTTTACGAGAGGTCGTATATTGAGAAGTTTCTACCACACATAAATTTGTCTGATCCCAAAAGTCCCAGATGCTAAACATATGTCCCAAGTGAGACTAATTAGCCTTTTTTCTGTAGTTTATAAAATTATTTCTAAAGTCATAGTTCACAAACTTTAAAGAATGATGCATAAACTTATTAGCCCTTCTCAGAGTTCTTTTATTACAGGCCGACTAATCTCTGATAATATCTTAATTGCCCATGAATGTATGTATTACCTCAAGGACAAAAAACAAGGTCTGGAATATGAGATGGCCCTCAAATTGGATATGAGTAAGGCCTACGACATAGTAGAGTGGATTTTTTTGCGATTTATGTTAGAGAAAATAGGATTTGATCCCCTTTAGATTATTTGGATTCGTGAACTAGTGACGACTGTTTCTTATTCTGTGATTGTGGAAGGACAACCCTATGATTTTTTCAAACCACAAAGAGGTCCCTGCCAAGGAGATCTTCTTTCTCCCTATCTTTTCTTATTTTATGCAGAAGGTTTCTCTTTCTTGCTACACAAAGTAGAACAAAACAGTCTATTAAGGGCATTCAGATTAACAGGCGTTGTCCTAAGGTCAATCATCATCTATTTGCAGATGACTCTATTCTTTTTTGTAAGGCTAATTCAACTATTTGTGAAAATATCCTTGATTTATTAACTACGTACGAGTGCTTCAGCGGTCAGAAAGTTAATCTTGGCAAGTCTGCAGTTTTTTTCAGTCATAACACTCCTCTTGACTCTCGCGCTTGTCTGGTTACCTTCTTAAACATTTCACACATAGGAGCTCAAGATAAATAACTTGAGCTGCCATCTGTTGTTAATAGATCAAAGAGAGCCACTTTTAACATGGTTAAAGAGAAGGTACAGAAAAAAATTCAAGGTTGAAAGCGTAACCTATTGTCTGCCGGGAGAAGATTAGTTTTATTAAAGGCAATTAGGGAGGCCATCCCGATTTACACTCTCTCCTGCTTCAGATTACCAGACAGTCTAATCTCTGATGTTCACTCCTTACTGACTCAGTTCTAATGGGGTCAAAAAGGAAATGAAAGGCGACTGGCCTGGATCAGCTGGGACACTATGACCTGCCCAAGAAAAGAAGGAGATCTTGGTTTTAAAGTCCTTAAGGCTCAAAGCCTTGCTCTGTTAGACAAAAAATATTGGAGAATAGCAACACATTTTGATTCCACTATAGTTGATCATCTATTATTAATAAATTTCATAACTAATATATAATATTTTCTATAAATGAAGAGAGATGTTAGAATGAGAAATCGCTAAATGTGTAACAAATTTTAAAATTATTGACCA
>NC_029794.2:120211870-120242972 GCF_000816755.2 Arachis ipaensis
ATTAACACAAATAGTTTTTTTACAAAAAAAGGTTAATAAGAAAGACAGATAGAGACACTAGAACACCACATTAACATGTTTCATGCCAAAATCTTAAATCCTATCATTCTCTTCACAAGAGCGATGGACCAAGACATATTGGGAGTAAAAGAGACTCTTATTCAATACTAAACAGCTTCGGGACAAATAATCAACCTAGAGAAATTAGAAATTGCGTTCAATCAAAATTTTCCAATTACTACACAAATGTCGATCTAAGATTGATTAGGGATAAAGACAGTGAGTCAACACTCTAAATACTTGGGACTTCTTATACTAGTAGGACAATCCAAGAAAAAGGTTTTTAAATTCATTCAGGAGAGAGTTTGAAAGAAGCTAAAAAGTTGGAAGGAGAAATGTTTGTCCTGAGTGGAGATAGAAACGTTGATCAAAGCGATTGCTCAATCAATTCCAACTTACATTATAGGATGTTTTTAGATTTCAGTGAGTCTATGCCAACATCTAGACTCCATAATTAAAAATTTTTATTGAAAAAGCAAAGACGGAGAAAAAAATTCACTGAATAAAGTGGGATATACTATGCATTAACAAATCGAAAGGAGGATTAGAATTCAAGAATTTTGAAACTATTAACATGGCCTTGTTAGTAAAACAACAATGGAGATTGATGGAAAGACCTGACTCACTATCAGCAAAAGTTATTGGTGCAAGATACTATCTAAGAAAAGCTATCTTACCCTTTTTCATCAAAATTTTATTTGTTAATATATTCTTTTGCATGTACTATCAGAACTGATGTCAGAACTAAAGAAATACAAGAATTTTTTAGAGAATCAAAAAAGAAAAAAAATAAATGAAAAGGTTGCACAAGGGTATGTTGAATTTGGATGTATATTATCGATTTTAAGGTGTTTTTGTTGCTGATGATAGTTTTTGCTTTTCCAGGATGAAGGAAAAAAGGGCAGACATACCGAAAGCTGGGATCCCCTTGACGGAAGCTCACTAAGATTCATCCAAAATGTAAGATCCTTTATTTAATAGAATTTCGTAGATCCTGATGTAATTAAATAGTCTACTTATACTGAATGATATTTATTTTGTCCTTAGAATGCCGGAGGTGAACTTGAAAAGTGAAAATGATTCTATGTTTCAAACACAGACGGAACAAAGCAGTGTAAACAAACCTAGTGATAGCATGTAATTTCTGTTTCTATTGCCATTTTCTTCATTCTTGTGTTACCATCTCCTGCTTCTGATTCTGTATATATTTTCTCAAGAAAAAATCCCTTTAATGTTTTATTCAAGAAAAAAAGGCAGAAAAAAAAGAAAAATCTGCAACTATGTAAGTTCTCAAAAAATAGAGGCTATGTTTCTATTCAATGCTTCAGGTGTATTCTGACATGATTTTAGTGGATTTCAAGTTGGATGTAGAAGAAGAATCATTCAGTGACCCAGCTCAACAACAGATGATCGTTGTTCGGAAGAAGACATATTCGCAATCTGAAACCATCTCCTGCTTCTGATTCTGTATATATTTTCTCAAGAAAAAATCCCTTTAATGTTTTATTCAAGAAAAAAAGGCAGAAAAAAAAGAAAAATCTGCAACTACATAAGTTCTCAAAAACAGAGCCTGTGTTTCTTTTCAATGTTTCAGGTGTATTTTGACATTATTTTCATGGATTTTAGGTTGGGTCTGGAAGAAGAATTTGTCAGTGACCCAACTCAACAGAAGATGATCATTGTTCGGATAGAGACACATTCACAATTTGAACCGCTTAAGATGTGAGTTTTACAACTAAATTTTAACCTTCTAATGTTCTATTTTAAGAGAGTTTGTTAACTTTTTTATTTTTGTCTTGGTTAGAGTTCCACTTCAAGTATGTCTGACTCCATCGGAGACGAGAGCACCAAGCCCTATGGAGAGTGAACCAACCCCTCCAAAGTCTCCGAGCGAAAAATAGAGAAGAAACAATTAAGGAGTAAGGAATAATATTTGGTTACATGTTTTTTATATATAGGTGTATTTGGTTCTTATTTGGGTGTATCTCTGGTGAATTAAGGTGGACTTGGTTTTTTTCTTATTTAAAACTTTTTCTTTAACCGTGCAGCACTCCACAACCCCATCAACCTGCTGATGGCACACCCACAGAGCCAGCAGCTCCTTCTAAAATGTAAGTTCTGCATAATATAACTCTCTTTCGATATCATACGTCTATTCTTATTCTTATAGTATTTTATATGTCGATATGCAGTCAACCAGTCCCTCAAGCCACTACTGCATTGATGATGATGGCCAGGGCAGTATCCTTTGTACCGAAAGAATTTTCCACGCCATCATTCAGCCTTGGCTTTACTAATTCTGGTCAGGAATAGACACTGATTCAGGAGGGACAATCGGCGTCAGAAAAAGGAAAGAGTTAAGAGAGCCCGATTCTGGTTGAAGATTTAGAAGAGCTGGTGGAGCAAGTTGCAAACACAAGGGTTGCGGCAGCTTTGAATTTTGCAAAAGATAGAAGTCCCCCGCTCCAAAAGTTTGAAAAGTTTGAAACTCCTGCGAGGAGGACCGAGGTGTCGGGAGACCTCAAAGAAAAGTGCTTCCTCTAGGCCACTAATATAAAAACCTATGCAGATAGAAGTACTAATGAGTGGAAGTCAATGTTCATCCTCAATGCTCAACAACCGATGGAAACAACAAAAGACTACTTTGCGTCTTTAAAAGCTGGTACACATATTGAAGCTGAGGTAATCTTAGAATAAGATTAATAATTTTATTATGAGTTGTGATTGTAATGTTGATGTCATTAATTTGGGTTTTTTCTTTTTCTAGATTGTGTCTACAATGTGTCTAATTCTCAACAAAACAAGAATCAAAAGATTTGAAGAACAAGTTTACTGGCTACCCCTTGATATTGTGATAAGGTGTATTAAAATCAAAATTCGACGTATTTATGCAATGTATTGTGTGTAGTTGATAAACCCCAATTTTGTGGTTTATCTTGTGTTGAATTTAGGGAATTTTATCAACTTATCCCACATTTATTCACTAAAATAGCATGGTTTTGTAAATTCTCCTTAAATTGTGCTTAAGAGTGAAAACATGCTTTTTAGGCCCAAAAATTGATAAATTTAATCCACTTTAATTTCATTTGATACCTTGATATGTTTGTTAAGTGATTTCAAGTTTAGAAGGCAAAGATTGGATTGAAGGAATGAAGAAAAAGCATGTAAAAATGGAGAATTCATGAAGAAATGAGGATTTGCTGAATTCAGGGCGACGCGTGTACGTGGTCCATACGTATATGTGGGAAGAAAATCTGCCAGGCAACGTGTATACGTGGCCCATGCGTACGCGTAGGAGGAAATCTGTCAAGCGACGCGTATACGTGGCCCACGCGTATACGTGGCCCACGCGTACGCGTGGAAAGCAGCATGTGACCAACTTAAAGGCAATACGCTAGGGGTGATTTCTGAGCCATCCAGACCCAAATCCAACTCATTTCTGATGCTATTGAACCCAAGGATTGAAGGGGAATGAACTAAATAGTCATAGTAGAGTTTCATCATGTTTTAGGTAAGAATTCTAGAGAGAGAAGCTCTCCCTTCTCTTTAGGGTTGTTTAGGTCAAATTTTCTTAGATCCAACTTTTAATTCTTGTTTTTAGTTCAACTCTCTTTATATTTTATTGTTCTATTGTCTTAATCTTTCTCTCTTTTATGTTTATGAACCATTGTTGGATTTGGATTTCTTTTAAGGTAATTTATGTTCCCATGTCTTTTTTATGTTTATCTTAGTTGCAATTGTTGATTTCTTGCTTATGTTAGTTATAGCTTTCATTAATTCTTGCATTTTGTGATGTTTATTTATATTGCACTCTAGGTGTTTGATAAAATATTTTCACTACTTATAGAGTAGTTTTCCACACTCTTGGTCTAGGCTAAGGGAATTAGGTGACCTTGAGTCATTGGGTCTCATTGAATTGGTAATTTGAGAACCCTTAGTGGTCAATTTGATACGCATTAACACTAGCCTACTACTGAGTCAATTATTAGCTAGGTTAGGACTTATGGATTGATGTTGATCAAGTCTATTTGATTTACTTCAAGCATAGAAGTAGACTTGATGGGTTGGTCCCTCATAATTGTCAATGTATGGTTGTTAGACAAGGATGGTGATCTCAATTTCGATGCCTTAGCCAAGAGTTCTTTTCCTTTCCTTTATTAGTTAATTATCATTTCCTTTCTTGTCATTTAATTTTCTTGTCAATTGCCAAATCAAATCCCCCTTGTTCCTTCATACCCAATAATAGAGCACTTCATTGCAATTCCTTGTGAGACGACCCGGGGTTTAAATACTCTCGGTTAATTTATTGGGGTTTGTACTTGTGACAAACAAATTAGAACTTTGATGGAGAATTATTAGTTGGTTTGAGACTATGCTTACAACGAAATTCTTTTTCTATTGATGAAATTCTAGACCAACGATAATTCTTCTATCAGTAGTAACTGTTTCTTTCGGTGTTATACAAATTCTGCAGAATATGGCTTTAGGGAATCATGAAGGTGGCGAGTTCTTACATTTAAAAACAAAAAAGTCCTTCGACATTCAGGACTACTCAATGTTCATCCCTTATTTGGACATGCAAAAATTGGCATCCCATCCATATGTAAGTTTTTGTTTCTAAAAATTCTTATCACAATTCTTTCATTAGGTGCCAATTAAACTAAAACATTATTCTGTCTGGCCAAACTTCAGATATTTGTCCCGGTTTGATATGCAGAACATTGGTGGATATGGATGGCGGATGTTAAAGAGAGGAAATTTTGTATCATTGACTAGTATCACAAGACTTGTCCCTCCAAAGAAAGAATGAAATTTAATATATTTGTTGTAAGTTGATTATGTTTTTTTCTATAAATTCCTTGGTTTCTATCCGTTGTTTGCAATATAGGAATTGGGTGTAGTACTGTTTAAAATAAGGTGTGTTATTGCATCATTCGAGTATAATCAGGTTTTAAAATGTAGTCTTTCTTATATTTTTCTTTTTTTGCTTTTTAGGGATATGTGATTTCTAAAATGAGGGTGTTTCCCGGGGGCAACCTCTCGTTAAAAGGGATGATCAAATTCAACCGCCATATGTCGACATTGCGGGACAGAAAACGAGGTATAAATCTTTCTCTTTGAGAAATTTTGTCTTTTCTCTTACTGTCCTATTTTATTTTGCTAATTTATTTTTGTTTTAGCTTCGATTGTGCTATTTATGTAATGAAATGGCTCGAGAAACTTGAACTGGAAAATATTAAAAAGGACAAATATGACTGGGAGAATTGGACGCATGTAATTATGTTTAAAAATATATAACTCTGTATTACTTTGCTAAATTAACGGAGTTTAGTAAAAAGAAATTTCTTTAAACTGTAGGTGGAGGTGGACCATTTCAGAGTTGAATACGCTTCGTAGATTCTGTTTCATGAGATGAATCAAGATAGAGATAGAGTCATTCGAGAAAGCGAAGCAATCAGATTCACATCGTTACGGATATTCAAGCTTAACAAAAATAAATAAATAAATAACTTAAACCATACACAGGAAAATCTACTTAAGGGATTTCTAACTAATAATACTAGTCACCACTATCCCACAGCCTTCACCAACCTACCCTCCATACAATCCCATCGCCACCGCCTACCGAGCCTCCTCAATCCTAGCAGAAGACACAGACAATGCACACAAGTAAAGCACAAGTAATATACATATACAGCAAGTAATCAAATAGCAAGTAGACATGTGATTCATTTAGGCATACTGAAGATAAGTAAAGCAAACAAACACATAGAAGATGCATTTGATGAATGTATGTCCTATTGGCTCGTGATATCATTTGTCGGTCTATAAATTCCACCCGACACATCCTTCCGGATGTAGCCTTCTTACCATGCCCAGATATATAGGCTCTGTACACTCATGCAGCAGAAAAATCTGCCACGTCGGGGATATAGGCCCCACACACTCATGCAGCAGGGAGTCTGCTACGCCAGAGATATAGGCTCTGCACACTCATGTAGCAAAGAAAGAATCAATAACAGATGTTTCATCATAAATCATTCCAAGGATATAGCGCCTAGCACACTCTTGCAGCAGAAAAATGGTCACGCGGGAGATATAGGCCCCACACACTCATGCAGCAGAGAAATCTGCCACGCCAGGGATATAGGCCCTGCACACTCTTTTAACAACCAACAAGCTCATCATTCCTTTTCAAGATTCAACCTCATCATAAACATCATCATATTCATCAAGTGTTCTCAACTCTTTAAGTCCTCATAATCATCACCGAGATAGTACTCCGCCAGCTTACTCAACTCCAGAAACCTAAACCTCCGTTTTCTAGATTCATACCAAAATTCTCTAAAATAAATCACTAACTTATCTTTAGTAATATTAGAACCTAATTACTAGATAGTACTCTTAAACAACATTAGAAGGAAGTTTAGAAAGTTAGAGAACCCTTAAAAAAAAAGAAAAATTATTTTTCAGCAAAATAGGACCTATACGTATGCATTCCCATGTATGTGTACGCATACTTAAAATTTTGCCCATCTCGCGTACGCATACAAGTGTTCGCGATGCATAGGTACCAAACAGAATGGCACGCTCGCGTATGGGGGGTTCCGCGTACGCATACACCTCCAGATTTGCAAAATTTGGTAAAGTTGCAGAAATCAGTTTTAAACACCAAAATTTAAACATTCATAACTTCCTCTACAAAAATCTATTTTCATCAAAATTTATATCAATTTAAAGATCTTTGAATGAACTTTAATTTAAGACAAATTTCAACCAATTTAAAAACCGAGGCTCAAGTTATGATCCATCAAAGTTCACCAAAAACTAGTTTTAACAAAAATTAACTAGGTTCTCAAACTTCTAAAATTCACAACCAAACCAAACCAAAACATACCCGATTCCCAGTCTTATACTTCATGTACCTTATCAATCAAACACCCATCACCACCAAAGTATCCAAATCAATTCTATTCCTCAATTTATTCCATAACTCCAATTACAATAACATTATTCCATGTACAAGCTATATACCCAATTATCATCATTCATCATCAAATCATATAATCATCATCATTATTATTCTAATTCCTTCCACACAACATGACTAGAACATCTATCAATTCCCATCAACAACACCAATCATCAATTTTGTCATCAATATCATAATCGAACTCTAGCATACACAACTCATAAAATCTTAATCACAATTCACATACCACGCACCAGAAACATTACATATTAAATTCAATCCTATCTTAAAGTCAACTAGCCTAAGTGTCCAGAAATATTACATATTACATAAAGAAAACCGAAACCATACCTTGACCGATCCCCAAAATGCACCAAACACCAAAACGAAACCACCAAGCTCGAACTCAAAGCTCCAAAACCATCAAGCTCACTCCAACAAACACCAAACCTCAATATAACATCATATAACATATCGCATCAAACCTAGGATTCAGAAAAACAACTAAACACAAAGGTTTAGTGAGACCTTACCTTACCCAACGAGATTAGGGATAAAACCCAATAATATTCCAATGTTAGATCACTCCTAAACAAACAAAATCACAAAATATACTCAAAAACTATAACCGGAAATGCAAAACTGTTAAGGATGGAAACTAGAGCATGGATTTCAAAAATCTTACCATTTTGTTTAGATAAAAACGAAGAGCTCGATGAGAACTTTCCGTGGTCGCAAATGGCTTGTCAATCAGAGCACCGTAGCTCAAGTTATGGTCACCAGAAGGTGGTTGTGAATAGTGACCAAACCCTCACCTTGCCTCTCTTCTCAATCTGAGTTTCTCTCTCTCTTTGGTGCTAAAATGAGGATGCAAATCCTCATTAAAGGTCTTATATATGTTGGGTTTGGGCCCAACTTGGGTCCAGTCCAACCCGTTAGCAATTTTAGTCCGTTTGGCCCAACTTTTGGCCAAAACCTTTATGATTAGTGCCCGGTTTTCAATTCTAAATTATTTTTATCCTTTTAAAAAAATAAATTCAATTTTCAAAATCCTATTTTTCTCAGTACGCAGTTCCGGTCAGACTAGAACAGGTACTACCGGCTTAAGTGTCGGTACGCATTTTTACAAAAATTCTCTGTAAAAGATACATTTTTCCATTTAGAAAAATTCATTGAAATCAAATTTCACCTTTCTATTTTAAAAAGAACACTTCTGTATTTTTGAACCTATTTCAGGCAATTAAATTATTATTTTATTAAAATGGTTATTCCGGTTCTTACATTCTCCCCTCCTAATTAGGAATTTTGTCCCTAAAATTTAAATCACGTGATATATCCTCCACGAAGCATCCTACGATCAATGTTGTCAACCCAAAAATGTCTTCAAAGTGTCTCGTCCATTATAGTTCTACCGTGTCGATGTTTCCTGTCGCCTTCCACTGTGCCACTTTGATTATTCGTCACTAAGAACCCAAAATTTTTCCTTAAACCAAATACCACTTTTGTAACATTTTGCAAAGCTTTCAAAACAAGTTCAATATAAACCTTTTCAATGTCAAAGGTTTTTCAAAAGACTCAAAAATCATTTATTCGGAAATTAATCAGTTTAAAGCATGATTTTCTTAAATTCATTAAAATCCTTAAATCAGAACCTTTCAATATGAATCCCTTTTGATAAGTTAAGTTTCAAACCAAATTCATAAATTAATAAAATCATAGAACTCACTTTTCTTTCAAACCATATCATTTAAACCAAAAGTTCCAAACCAAATTCGAAGATCATTCTAAACCTTAAAAATTTTTCAACATGATTCAAGACTATACCAGTTAGAAATTGAAAATCATAATTGAAAACTACAAAAGCATCAGTCGGTACTTCCCTTTCCACTAGTGCTGAATCGCACCCATTAATCGATATGCCGTAAACTCCACGAACAGATTTTTTCGGAACATGCTGAGCTCGTAACGCATAGGCTAGGTTAGTCATCCTTACTACCTCTCCGTTAACGTGATCGACGTCATCCGTGAGTTACAATTCGGGTTTCCTTTCCACACTAAATAATCGATATCAAGGTGATCAGTCTCAATATCTCAAGCTCAGTACTTCAATTATCCCCAAAGGCACTCACAAACAAGCATGCTATTCATATCAAACAGATATCTTAAATAGCACAAAAGAAAAATGACCCAGCGTGTGCAATGAACCACAATTGGTCCATCCCTCATGCTCACAAGGACGAACTGCTTTGATACTACTAAATGTAACACCCCGTTACCCTAAGCCTTACCTCTAGCTATAAAGCAAAGGATAAAAAAGTGCCATGACAGTTCTAAAGCTTATAATATATAATATATGTCCAAGAATTTATATAACTAGAAGCCCGATGAAGGAATAAAGCTCAAAGTCGCATATAGCAGAATTACGAAATGCGAAGCATTCACACACGATAACTAAACACGTAGGCACGAACAGAACAAGACATAATAACTATAAAAACTTGTAGATAGCTCCAGAATACACAAGGTAATCATTAAATTAAACAATATATATATACAAAAGAGGACTAGTCACAGCTTGCAGAGTTTAGGCTGGCTAGTCAAACTGAATACAACAGAGTTTTGAAAGTTTAAAACAGATGTACAAATTATCTCTCAAATTAAGCCTCTAAAGCCATATAGTCTAAATTAAAAAGGTGAGAGAAAGTATTACAACAAAATAAAACAGAAATAAACAAGGAAGAAACCATACTCCGCTCTGTCACCATGTCTGCAATTTCACCGAGGTGAATTACGACTTGCATCTGAAAATAAACAACAACATATGGTATGAGAACCGGAGGTTCTTAATATGGTTACAGTACCCAATATGCAAGATGTAAGGTTTCGGGATGCCGAAGGCAATCCTAGAACTTCACATCGATACAGATATTCAAGCTTAAAAAAAATAAATAAGTAAATAACTTAAACCATAAACAGGGGAATCTACTTAAGGGATTTCTAACTAATACTAGTCACCGCTGTCTCACAGTCTTCACCAACCTACCCTCCATGTGATCCCATCGCCACCGCCTACCGAGCCTCCTCAATCCCAGTAGAAGACACAGATAATGCACACAAGTAAAGCACAAGTAGTATACATATACAGCAAGTAATCAAATAGCAAGTAGACATGTGATTCATTTAGGCATACTGAAGATAAGCAAAGCAAACAAACACATAGAAGATGCATATGATGAATGTCTGTCCTATTGGCTCGTGATATCACTTGTCGGTCTATAAATGCCAACCTAACACATGCTTCCGGATGTAGCCTTCTTGCCATGCCCAGAGATATAGGCTCTGCACACTCATGCAGCAGAGAAATATGCCACGTCGGGGACATAGGTCCCGCACACTCATGCAGCAAAGAAGGAATCAACAACAACTGTCTCATCATAAATCATTCCAAGGATAGAGTGCCTAACAGACTCTTGCAGCAGAAAAACTGCCACGCCAGGGATATAGGCCCTGCACACTCTTTTAACAACCAACAAGCTCATCATTCCTTTTCAAGATTCAACCTCATCATAAACATTATCATATTTTCTCAACTCTTTAAGTCCTCATAATCATCACCGAGATAGTACTCCGCCGGCTTACTCACAACTACAAAAACCGAAATCTCCATTTTCTAGATTCATACCGAAATTCTCTAAAATAAATAACTAACTTATCTTTAGTAATATTAGAACTTAATTACTAGATAGTACTCTTAAACAACATTAGAAGGAAGTTTATAAAGTTAGAGAACCCTTGAAAATGAAGAAAAATCATTTTTCAGCAAAACAGGACCTATACGTATGCATTCCCATGTATGCGTACGCATACTTAAAATTTTGCCCATCTCGCGTACGCATACAAGAGTTCGCGTATGCATAGGTTCCAAACAAAATGGCATGCTTGCGTATGGGGGGTTCTGCGTACGCATACATTTCCAGATTTGCAAAATTTGGTAAAGTTGCAGAAATCAGTTTTAAACACCAAAATTTAAACGTTCATAACTTTCTCTACAAAAATCTATTTTCATCAAACTTTATATCAATTTAAAGATCTTTGAATGAACCTTAATTTAAGACAAATTTCAACCAATTTAAAAACTGAGGCACAAGTTATGATCCATCAAAATTCACCAAAAACTAGTTTTTACCAAAAATTAACTAGGTTCTCAAACTTCCAAAATTCACAACCAAACCAAACCAAAACATACCCGGTTCCCAGTCTTATACTTCATGTACCTTATCAATCAAACACCCATCACCACCAAAGTATCCAAATCAATTCTATTCCTCAATTCATTCTATAACTCCAATTACAATAACATTATTCCATGTACAAGCTATATACCCAATTATCATCATTCATCATCAAATCATATAATCATCATCATTATTATTCCAATTCCTTCCACACAACACGACTAGAACATCTATCAATTCCCATCAACAACACCAATCATCAATTTTGTCATCAATATCATAATCGAACTCTAGCATACACAACTCATAAAATCTCAATCACAATTCACATACCACATACATAATCCAATCCACCATTTATTTAATTCAATCCTATCTTAAAGTCAACTAGCCTAAGTGTCCAGAAACATTACATATTACATAAAAAAAACCGAAACCATACCTTGGCCGATTTCCAAAATGCACCAAACACCAAAACGAAGCCACCAAGCTCGAACTCAAAGCTCCAAAACCATCAAGCTCACTCCAACAAACACCAAACCTCAATATAATATCATATAACATATCGCATCAAACCTAGGGTTCAGTAAAACAACTAAAGACAAGAGTTTAGTGAGACATTACCTTACCCAATGAGATTAGGGATAAAGCCCAATAATATTCGAATCCTAGATCACTCCTAAACAATCAAAATCACAAAATATACTCAAAAACTATAACCAGAAATGCAAAACTATTAAGGCATGAAACTGGAGCATGGATTTCAAAAATCTTACCACTTTGTTTAGATAGAAACGAAGAGCTCGACGAGAGCTTCACGTGGCCATAAACGACTCGTCAATCGGTGCACCGTAGCTCAAGTTATGGTCACCGGAAGGTGGTTGTGAATAGTGACCAAACCCTCACCTCTCCTCTCATCTCAACCCGCGTTTCTTTCTCTCTTTGGTGCTGAAATAAGGATGCAAATCCTCATTAAAGGTCTTATATATGTTGGGTTTGGGCCCAACTTGGGCCCGGTCCAACCCGTTAGCGTTTCTAGTCCGTTTGGCCCAACTTTGGGCCAAAACATTTAAGATTAATGCCCGGTTTTCAATTCTAAATTATTTTTTTCCTTTCAAAACAATAAATTCAATTTTAAAAATCTCATTTTTTTCAGTACGTGATTTCGGTCATACTAGAACCGGTACTACCGGCTTAAGTGTTGGTATGCATTTTTACAAAAATTCTCCATAAAAGATACATTTTCCCACTTAGAAAAATTCATTGAAATCAAATTTCACCTTTATATTTAAAAAAGAACACTTCTATATTTTTGAACCTATTTCACGCAATTAAATTATTAATTTATTAAAACGGTTATTCCGGTTCTTACAATACACCCTTATTGTGTACTTAGATATTTCTCTTTAAAATCTAACCAGGAGTTATGGCCATTCAGAAATTTGAATTGTTACCCTCCTTATGTATTGAATTGTATATGTATTGTAAGTTTAAAACAAACAAATCTCTTCAAGACACTAATTTCCAACACAAACAGCAGCATGACAGATGCAAGAAAGTAAATGTCAGTATGAATGCAGTATGACAGATGCAAGAACAAGAAATTAAATATGAAGTTAGATGCGGCGGTAGTCCGCACGCATATGCAAGTTAGTATGAGGTTAGATGTGGCGGTAGTCCGCACACATATGCAGATGCAGATGCAGAAAGCTAAATATGGAAAACACAAAAATGAGGAATTGGATAAATCTTTATTAAAAACTGATTGAAAAGAGGAGGAGAAAAGAAGAGGAGCTGAAGAGCTTACAAAAGAACACTCAGAGCTTCTCTCTCTAACTTCTCTCTATGATTGTGTAAACTGAAGGGTGCCTTGCAATGAGAGCGAGGCCTCCTTTTATAATTGAAGATTCTACTGTTTCTACAGTGTCAGTTGGTATGACCTGAAATATAGCTACAGTACCGGTTTCACAAAGTTCCCTAAATTGTTTCGGGAATTACATTTTCGGTTTTAATCTTCTCCTAGGCAAACTTCGAAAAAATCTTCTTCAGTTTGTCTATCTTGATCTTGTTCATCGCATTCTTCTTTGGATGAGGACTCTTCATCTTCTTGAAGTAAGCGAAGGATTTTTTGAAGCTTTCCTTTGATTGATTCTTTCGATTGTAAGGCTGCTAGGGTTGCCTGGATTTGAGCCTTTTGATTGAGAAACGAAGCCATTTCTGGATCTAAGATCTTCTGAGTATTAGGATTGGTTTTGAACCATTCTTTGACCTTTTCTGGGTAGGCCATTGATGAATTAAATTGAGACCACCATTTCATATAACCATGCCTCTGTAAGATTGGAAATGATTTAGGGTGGTCTGGTTTTGTATATTTGTACTGCCAGGAGAATACCCTATTGGGTATTTCCCAATTGTCTATGGCTTGATTGATATCTTCGAAGCAAACTTCTTCTTCGAAGATGTTATGTTTGGGAGAAAGTTCCTAAGTCCGAGTTACTTTCTCAGTAAGAGCATTGGAAGAAGAATGAGGTAAAGAAGAAGATGATGAAGATCCCCTAATTGAGGGACGTCTAGAGAGAGAATGAAAGAGTTTAGACATATTTTCAAAAATCTGATATCATTGCCCTCCTTTGGTTCAGAAAGAACATATATATTATCACTAAACTATCACTCAAATTTTAAATCTGGAGGTTATAACTCTTTTTTTTACAATCTCTAAATCCATAGCCACCAGGAGTTCTTACGTTTGCATCTTATCATCTTTAAGAACATCGTCAAATTAGCCTTAGTGCCCACCAACAAGGGTCTTACTGCTACAGTTTCTTTGAGTGATAAGATCAAACAGCCTGTACTTCCAGATTTAAAGAATGATTTTGTTTGAACAAAGAAATTAAATATGAAGTGATATGTACAAAGATGTAAGAACATGAACAGTAAATAAGAACATGAACAGTAAATATAACTTCCAGATCCATGAACCTCAGAGATAGTTTAATGATAATAATTATATTCATACTTCCCCATCAGGCTCTAATACCAGATGGCCCGGTGCAGATCAAGGAGGGAGAGGGGAAGGAGGCGTGAAAGTAAATGTCAGTATGAATGCAGTATGACAGATGCAAGAACAAGAAATTAAATATGAAGTTAGATGCGGCGGTAGTCCGCACGCATATACAAGTTAGTATGAGGTTAGATGTGGCAGTAGTCCGCACACATATGCAGATGCAGATGCAGAAAGCTATATATATATATATATATAATGTCAAAAAATAAGAGCATGGAGAATACATCCAAAAATATTCATCGGTACACCCAAATAGTGTTACTCTACACCCCAAAACCTGTTCTGTGCTACTGAATCTCTGAATTGATAATTCATAACATATCCATGATATTGGTTGGAATTTGATTGCACTACTGATCCGCCATCAAAAAGGTTCAATTGCAAAAAAATAAACTCACATATTAGCAAAACTATTAACAATAATAAACTCAATTACCCACCCCTATTTAAAGAACATCACTTTTACCTCGCTTAGAGCTTTTGTTTCCTTTTTCTTTGAAGCATTTGCAATCTATTTTTCCATCTTTGAGCCTAGTCTATTTTTGGGACATCCTCTTGTTTCCACCCGTGGAGGGCCTTGAAGCTCGTTAATAGCTTCCAAGTTAGCAACTTCATGAGATAACAAACATTTTCCGTTGCTTTTGGCTTTGTGTTCTTGCATCTCAACCATGGCATTATCGTAAGCGCGGTACAGAATCGTAGTGAGCTCCTCAGATTCTGATGCAAATTCACATATATTATGCGAACGAAACACCAATTCGTCAAATCTCTTGCTTCTTGGCTCCAACAGAGGATCGTCGTGGCTGCTCTTGATGTATGTGTGTCTCCTCTTTACGTTTTTTCTCCATGGTTCTAATATGTATCTCGGTGACATTTTGTTTACTCGTTCAAAGCTTAATACGCTTAGAGCGTGACGACATAATATCCCTCTTGACTTGAATAATAAGCACTGGCATTTAACTTTGGCTACTACCGTGTCGTATGTAACTACAAACTTGTTGAATGTTGAGTTGGAAACTTGTTCTACAATTTCATATACCATATAGCCTAGAGCGGAGTGCTTTGATCTTGTGATGCAATTCATCTTCCTTCTGAATTGTACTTGGACTTCCCTAAACTAATCGTGAGTATACACGTGTTGAAACTGAGCTTCTATTGAGGATTTTGTTGCATATAATATGATGGTATAAAAATCTGCAGCATCTGATTCTCTCTCTCTCTCTCTCTTTGCTCCATGCTTCCTAGGAAATTGTCGTATTGTTTGACGAATTGGATAAGTGATCTGTTCCGTGTAATGAACTTGTTACAAAAACCATGCATGCTCTCGCTCCTTTGTGTGCTTCTCATCCCGACCCAGAAGTGGTGATCGAGATAAACTAGAATCCATATATGACGGTCTTCGAAAAGCTCTGTAAAAAACACCTAAATCAGAACTAGGATACACCCAAAAACTTGCAATGTACACCTCTGCTGCAGAATTAAAAAGTTACCTGAAAGCCACTTGTTGTCCCCCAAGACCATACTCCATCAAAAAATCATTCCAATTCCTATCGAATGATTCTTTCGTAAGAGAGTTCCAAATAACATAGCTCATCTCTAGTTCGATTTCTTGCTGTTTCTTGTAGCCGTTTAATTTGCTTGGAATCTTCTTCATGATGTGCCAAATACACCACCGGTGAATTGATGTCGGCATACAAGCCTCGATGGCCCTTTGCATCGAGGCGCATTGATCGGTGAGAATGCCTTTCGGAGCATTTTCCCTCATGTAATGAATCCAACATTCGAATAACCATTTGAATGATTGAGTATCCTCGTTTTTCATCAAAACGCATCTGAGAAGTGTTGACTGACCGTGGTGATTCACCCCGACAAAGAACCTAAAACCAGATTATACCTGAATATGACGAAATAGAAAACAAAATAGTTAAATCCGCCGAAATAATCTCTCTACACCCAAAAACATGCAATGTACACCTCTGCTGCAGGACTGAATATTACCTGTTTATATTGTAGGTGGTATCGAATGAAATAGCATCTCTGAAATACTCACAAGCATCCCTGCTCCTTGCGTCTGCCCAAAAGGAAATCTTAATCGACTGATCGACCTCGAAAAAAAATTCTGATTCTTCTCTTTCATTCTTAATAAGTATTTCCCGAATTCTTTTGCATCCTCTAGTTTTGAAACATTCCGCACTTCTCTCGTGATGTAATTTCTCACGTCTTTTTCGATAAAATTTAACTCGCAGTGACCCCCGACTGCTGCGACAGATGATTGGTATGTTTTGGTTGGTCTGATTCCGGCTTCCACGTTATTCTCTATTGTACGACGCACGGACATGCTTAGTTCCCTGTGCTGTTTAAGCATCTCTACTTGATTTGGACAGCAGGGATGTGAATGATGCAACACGACCTTCGAAATGATCCAAACACCAATGTCCTTCAATATGTATATATAAATTCTTGCAGGATAATTTAAGCCACCTGAGGGATTTGTCTTCTTGGTCGGAGATATTTTTTATTTCCATTTCCCCTCTCTGCTACATGTAATCAATTGGTTCTTAATTTCATTACCCTTCTTATTTGTGCTCCGAACTCTTGTAGAAAAATCTACAGCTTTCGAATAATCTTTGTAGAATTTTGCAGCATTTTCAAGCGTCTTAAAGTCATCCCAACCTTTGGAACAAACTCCTGATCAACATCGCACCGAAACTGTAAAATACACCCAAAAAAGTCCACAATACACCATATTAAAAGCTAGGATAAACTATAGAATGCAACAACAACTATTCAATAAGCATCAAACAGAAACGATTCAACTGTAAACTCTTAAACTATGAACAAACTACATTGTCTAGATTCAAACCACACCTCACTACTTGATTCGAGTCAAAATAATAATACAATTCACCATCGTTCAATTGGCAAGTTAGAACCTGTAAATACACCCAAAATCTCCTTTATTAAACCCAAATATGTCTGATTTACCCCAAAAAATCTAATATAAAATGGACAGCAATTTTCATCAGAACAACTACATTACATTCAATTCAAACAATCAACAATGAACAGTAATTTTCACAAGTAAGGTTCACAACATTATTCACCTAAATAATCATAAACTACTAACGAAAATATTAATTAGAATTCAACCACACCTCAGGCAGTTCATTCGATTCAAAACAATAATCCACTTCGCTCTGGTCTAGTTGACAATCTGGAACTTGAATCATTCATTATCTTCAAAACAATTTCAGAGCTTGATTTCAAAAACGAACGTAGAGAACAAAGAAAATCGAAAAAATGAAAAAAGAGAACGAAGAGAGAAACACACGAAAACGACGAAAGAGAACGCAGAGAGAATGCACGAAAATGAATGAAGAAAAATGCAGGCAAATTTAAAAAAAGAAACGAAATTCTTTTGAAAAATGAAGTTATATATTCGCGCGTTGATTAAAATCTGTTAAATTAAGAGGCGCGTGAAATGGACGCGGGTAGACATGCGCATGAGGGTAGTTTAGAAAAAAAAAAGATTTATATGAACTTATATGATAAAATAGTTTGTATGTAAAGAATAATTATATTTTTTTATTTGTAGATTACCGGACGCAAATTGATGTAGAAAATAAAAATATTATAAATTAAGGTTTTAGAATTTTGGGTATTATTTCGCTGCCTTAATTATTGATGAATCTTTTCTTTGTTACCAAAGATATAAACATCTTTTCTATTCCATATAAAATATAATGGTATATTTTATTAATTTAATTTTTAGTGAAAATAAAATAAAAATAAACTTTAAAACATGTATTAAATATAAAATAGTATAAATATATAAAAATATTTAAAAAATCAGTTTTATTACACATTTAAATTTTTTGACAATTAACTCTAATTAAGTTAGTCTAAATCAAACAAAAATAAATTTTATTATCCACTAAAATTTTTATGTTTTTTCTTTTCTTTTTACTCTTTTTTTCTTTTTCGTATTCTTTCTCTTTTTTTTTTTGTGTTACTCTTTCTTTTTCTTCACGTGTTTTCTCTTTATTATCGTTCTTTTATTATTGTTATTGTTACCACGTTTTTTTTTTTACTTTTTCTCCTCTTTCTAGTAATTTTGTAACATTATGTTTTTTCTTTGTTCGATTGTTCTTGTTTTATTCTTAATAAAAGAGTAAAATAAGAAGAAGATGATAATAAAAAAGAATGAGAAATTTTGAGTTATCACTAAGTAATTTCTGTATATTTTGAATTTAAATAAGATGCACTTGATCTGTATTTGTTTTAAACTGAGTTTATTTATGTGTCGTCATAATTAAGTAATTTCGGTGCATTTTGCATCTAAATAAAGTGCATTTTTTATTTGAACTGAGTTTGTTTGTGTGTCGTCATCATTAAAAATTTTTGATGCATTCTAAATTTGAACTGTTATATATAGAAGACGACGATAATACACTTTTTTATTTTTCATATTAGGAAGAAGATGGAGTATGACACTGTTATGGGCATCCATGGTGCTTTACGCAGATGTAACGGTTGCGATGAAGAAATCGGACGGTCCGATTTGATGCCAGTAATCGGACGGTCCGATTAGGGGCTGGGAAGGTACACAAATCGGACCGTCCGATTTGTGACCCCCAGCCACGTGTCACGCACGCAGGTTGATGGGACCACCAGGGTGTATACACTCCAAAACTGATTCAATGCTCTCATTTTCTTTCACTTTCGAAGTAGCAACACAAATCCTCTTCTCCTCCAACCCTACTAGCTTCATTCATTCATTCTCCTCCATTGATGAAGTTTTGAATAAAAAAATTGAACCACTCATTTTTAGCAATGCCTAGAAGAAGAAGAATAAAAGATATCAATCGTCTGTAGCTTTATATTGCTAATTATCTTGATCATCCTAACTATGTAAGTTTTTATTTCGAAAAATTAAAATAATAATTATAATGTTAGAGATTAGTAGTTTATTATAATGATAATGTTAGAAATTAGTGTAGTAATAATTTTTAAATATTTTAATTTAATTAAAATAATTTTAGGAATTAGTAATAATATATTTAATATAATAGTTATTTATATAAAGTATTGTTATTATTATTATTTTTATTGATTGTGGATATGTTTTACTGGTTATTTGATAATGAAAATTTTATTCTGTTAAATTTAATTTGTTAATTAATTAATATTATGTTTGTGTTTAGGGTTCTAGAATGTTGCAATGTGACCACTACATGCCGCCAGATCGGTACAATCCAATAGTGGATGGGTATTTACGGGACACCAGCTTTTATCATGTTTCACATATTGGAATTGTTCAATGTCAGTCGGCATTGATTAATGCTTTAATCGAGAGATGGCGCCCTGAGACCCACACATTCCATTTTTCGGTTGGTGAGTATGGCGTGACGTTGGAGGACGTGGCGTTAATTCTTGGTCTTCCGACGAATGGTCTGCCAGTTACAGGACTGACACTCAGTAGTTATGAGGCATTAGAGTGTGAATGCTTGGATCAGTTTGGTGTTGCACGTAGGAAGGAAGACTGTAGGAGAAGTTTCATCAAGTTGACGTGGTTTCGAGGATTGAAAGATTGTTTAGTATTGGTTGATGATATTCAGATTCAGAGGTACGTGAAGTGCCACATAATGCTATTGTTTGGGACCGTCGTGTTTCGAGATAAGTCCGGGGTAGGGGTGCACTGAAAGTTTCTACCGTTACTCTGTAACTTTGCCAGGATCATACATTCAGTTGGTGACCGGCATGCCTGACACACCTGTATAGAGCGTTGTGTAGGGCAACTCGTGTCGACTGTAAGGAGATTGATGGTCCGCTGACACTTTTACTTACCTGGGCTTAGATCCATCTACCATTCATTGCGCTGATTCTTGGCAATCCTCGAATCTTTTCGATTGCAAATAGGTAAATTTGATTACTAAATGCTTTGAAATAGTGTATTTTAAATTGTATTGATAAATGTAAATTAACGAATTGTCTGATGTCAGGTGGCGTAACTGAGAGCGTGAGAATCGGCCTTACAGATTTCGTACCCTTGCTCACTTTAGGAGAGAACTGGATGGTCTACAAGAAGGACATGTTTGTTGTAATAAATAAGTAGTTGTTTTCGTTTAGCCGTATTATTATTTAGTGTGTAATCCTCTTTTACTTGCATAATATGTGCAGTTTGTTTAGGAGGCTTATGCAATTGGTTGGATCGATCCAGACATGATTCCTCCTGACATCCGTCAGCATTTGGCTATTTGAAGTGCCACAGTTTCGCTTATATCTTTTGAATGCATTAAGTGGCATGCATCTGATAGAGTGAGGAGACAATTTGGCTTGACTCAGGGCGTTCCTCATCAAGAGCAGGATCTAGGTGAAGCACATGGTGAAGTTCTGACAGGTCCGAAAAATTAAGATTGGTCTGGAACCCACTCATTCTGGGTTATGCATTGGACGAATCGGTATAGTCATGTTTTTGTCGAGCACATGCTGCCCTCGCAGCATCAGCTAGATATCTACTTGCATTGGTACCGAGGTACATATGGTGACCACTTGAATCTGTCAGATCTCAAACCGCAAGAGAATCAGGACGGTGATCCTATACATAATCAGAAGAATCAACAAGTATAACCACCGCCACCACCATCGCCATCACAACCGCCACCGCCCAACCGACACAAACACAGGCACAGCAAGAGCCTGAGCAGTTCACACCATACATTCCTGACAAGCATTCTGCGGATTACTTCACACCACCATATCCAGTACATCAATAGTATTGGAGTGTCCCACACCAAGAATCAAGTGAACATGGTTCGTTTAGTCAGTTGCTTGGATTCATGGCTCCTGTGCCAGGTTACTCACATCCAGGTTACAGAGACATTCCCACCGACCAGAGGGCCCAACCGAGTGGGATTGTTCTAGGTAGATTGTCATTGGATACGAGACCTCGACAACTCACTTCCTCTGGTAATTCTAGAGGTAGACTTTCTGTTGACTCAAGTAGGAGTGATGATGCCACGAGGGGGATCATACAGAGCGAAAATTCACGTCGTGTTCCGATGGGTCTAATTCAGGAGAGCTACCAGGCAGTTGATGATGAGGCTAATGACTTTCTAGTTGACCATCCGGATGGGGGATGGGGATGAGGATGAGGACGAGGATGAGGACGACGATGAGGATGAGGAGGTTGATGATGCTGATGATGAGGGGGGTGATGGTCCAGCGCCTAGTGCAGGTAAAAAAATTTATTGATTACACTGGTTTGATTTGATTAGTTGGTTATTGAATTAGTTGGTTTGATTTGATTTGATTAGTTGGTTATTGAATGTTTTCATACATACAACCACTATCGAAAAAGGAAAAGGATACAACCTTAGAGCTGATCCCCCACGTCGGAGCGCTAATCGATATACCCCATCTGCTTTTAATCGGGTTGCAAAAAAATGCAAGAAGTTATACAAAGATGTAAAATGAGCGATGAGAAAATGATGTCTGTATTGAACTTATCTCAGATGTCTCTCCCTCAACTATCGCAAATGCAATAGGCACGATGTTGTTGTTGTCATCCTGTGAGACTGCAACCAACAAACAACCCTTGTATTTTCCATACAAATGAGTTCCGTCTACCTGCACTATTGGCTTGCAATGTCTAAATGCTCTAATACAAGGCTAATAACTCCAGAAGACTCGGTGTAGTACACAAATATTATGAACCAAGTCATCTCCCTGATACGCAGGCATTGTTTCAAAATGAACGACTGCGGATGGTTCCTTGTGACACATGGCCTTAAACCATATCGGCAAGGCTTCGTACGAAGCTTCCCAACCTCCAAAAATTGACTCTACTACCTTCTGTTTTGCCAACCATACTTTGCGATAACTTATACTGTAGTTAAACTTTGTCTGTACTTCCGCAATCACTGATTTCACCTTTATAGACAGGTCAACTTCTACCAATGGCTTTATTGCTTCTGCAATTGTGTTGGAATCCAGCTTCGAATGATCTTGAGAAATGATGGCCCTAGTACAGGTGTGACTACCATTTTACCTCCTTATCTCCCAACAATACTTTCTGGACATTTCGCTCACTCTGATCAGCCAATCACATCCTGCGCCATACTAGGTGCATTTAGCATATAATGTCGTCGGTTCTGACTCATGCACCCGATAATCTACACCTCTGCGGATTGTATAATCTTTCATCGCCTTAATTACTGCCTCCCTAGAGCTGAATTCCATTCCCACGATAAATTCACCATCTGGCATAACGGGAAGCTCTGCTGCAATCACATCACAAATTTTATGGTTGTCAGGACTAATAATCTAATAAACTAATAATCATAGAATAATGGAAAATCTAGTTGTCAAAACTGAACCAGTGATCAAACCAGGTCACTGGGTCATTGGATCACTGGTTCAACCGGTAGATCACTGGTTGAACCGATTGACCCGGTCCTATGTAAATAAAAAATAAAACATAGTAAAAAATTTTCGCTAACATTTTAAAAATATCTAACTATTCTAAAACAATATAAAATAGGAACAATAAGTATTTTGTTAATTTTACCGAGTTTGATCGGTTTTAACCGGTTCACTCTGGATTTGACCGGTTTGCACCGGTTCGTTGCCTTGGGCGGTCTCATCATCGGACTGGACCGATTTAGGATCCGGTTCACCAATTTTTTGGTTAAACCGGCCAGTCCGGTCCAGTTTTAATAACAATGATGGAAAATACTAAATTTCTCGGCATACATGTTTACTTGATAATTAAACATTAAACAATTACTGATTATATGTTATATTTTGTCTATATACCGTTGTCTTAAATATTCGTGCTAAACTCAAAACCTATGCACAAATCATAGTTTAACAAATCTTAATTTAAAATGATGTCATACCTGCATTTACATATTGAGGAAACTCCAGTGCATGCATGGCCTCAAAATCCAACGACCGCATGAAACTCGGCTCCACAAACAGCTGTTGGTTTGCTAGTGCATTTGCCACATCCGCCACATCTTCCGCCATAGCATCGTCATCTTGATCTTCGTCTACATCCGGATCAACGACCTCTAGTTACTTTCAAACTCTTCCTCACTATCACTGTTGTAATCTTTCAATTCAATATCTCGGTCCATTGCAAATTGCTCGAACTCGATATACAGTTCGATGAACGATATTCGCGACCGACTTTCAAAATACACTGAAAACATTTCTTGCATGCTCGCTTCATCGGTCACGTATTTCGTTTGAAATTGCACGAACCCACCAAAGACAGATATAGGATATCTGTACAAAATACACGACACTCTCCTAGATATTTGAGAATCCATCTTCTCACAAATCACACCTTTCAATTCTTCATAAGATAGTGTGAAAAGGATTATAATATCTAATGAATTTTCACACACAAATTTCACTCCTTCAGATGTTTGTAACAATATTTGGCCATGATAATACACTTTTAATGTCACTCTATCATCCATGATAATGCAGATGAAGAGAAAAAGAGAGGAGAGCTTCGGAGAGATTTGGAACTCGGAAGAAGAAGAAGATGAAGTTGGCTGCTCAGCGTTGGGTTGGGTTTAAACATATATTAAATTCAAATCGGACCGTCCAACCGCTTTCATGGTCGTTCGAATTTTTTTAAACAATAAAATCGGACCGTCCAATTAGTGAACCGTCCGCGCAAAAAAATGGTAACCCAGAAATCGCTGGGTCCGATTTCCTTGGGCCAAAAAAAATTTGAACGTTAAGCATGAAATCGGTGTGTCCGATTTCCATACACTGCCCTCCATGACCCACAAATCGGACGGTCCGATTTGTGTCCCCTTTCAGCTGCAATAAATCGGACCGTCCGATTACTTCCCTTCATCTGAACATCGTTACACCAGTGTAAAACTTCCCATATAGTTTCATAACCCAGTATTACACCAAACTTGGTGTCATATAAAAAAAAATTAGCCACAATAATAACAATAACGATAATAATAATGATGATAGAAGAGAAAAGAAGAAAAGAAAGGAAGAAATTAAAAAAAATGAGAAAAAAAAGAGAAGAAAACAATGGTAGTAGTATAATAGTAGTGACAACAATAATAAAAAAAATGTTAACATAAAAAAAAATAAAAGAAGAAAGAAGAAAAACACAATTAAAAAAAACAAAAAAAACAGCACCAAAAATAAAAATATTATAATAATTTAATTAAATTTAATTAAATAGTTTGATTGATTGTAAAACTTTAATCTTAAAAAAATATCAAATTAATTATTTAAAATTTAATTTTAATATTATACTTAATATTTAAATAAAATACACAAAATATTATTCATTTGTTGAATTTATCTACCATTAGAGTTATTAAGGATAATTTATCCCTGTAATTTGGAAAAGTACTGGAACAATGGCCAGATATAATTTATTCCTTCTTATCATTCCATGTTCTGGATTTTGTCTATCTACCCACATGGTATAGAGTATAGAGCGTGAATGAGCCATGAATCACAGGGCATGAACCCAAACTTGGTGATGCTCAAACGACACCGTTTATCAAGAAGAACTACCTAGGGACCTGGTTCCAACTTCCAATCCGAATTTGGATTTGAATAGGATCGGTTTGGTTCGGCTGATGAACTCCTCAATCTATCATGCTCCTGGCGCCAAATACGCACCGTATCCGTACTCGTATTCATTTTCCCTAGCATACGGTTTGGCGCGTCTGGGCGAGTCGTGAATTCGAACCGAACCGAACGAGTGAACCGGTTTGAGGAAGTAATAACGGTACGCCCAACTGAGAGCAGCCACGATAACAACGCCGAAACCGAACAAGGACAGGAATAGGAAGATAAAGATGAAAAGAGGGAGCCATATTGGACTTAACAATATGATTAAGGGGAAGAAGATAATGAGGCTGAGAGTGATTGCAACGAGGGTTAAGCCGGATAGGAAGATAAAGATGGAAGTGGTTATGAGGAGGGTGAAGAAGATAAAGAGTTGGGGGGAGGTTGTGGCGTGGTGTTGGAGTTTGCCAAGGAATGTGGTGGGTGGTGGTGGTATGTGGCTTCGGCTTTGAGATGAGTATGGGTAACGGTTAGCCATGTCCCATGGAAGTGATCAGTGGGCATGCACGTGAGTTTGGGTTGATAGAGAGAGAGAAGGGTGGGGTTAAAAGAAGGGAGGGTGTTGGGACAGGTGTCACATGTACGATACACGTGGAGGGCAGAGAGCTTGCCTATACTCAATCCTCAATGGATGAGTTTTATGAATTAAATATTATTGGCAAAAAGTTAGAAAAATATGTAACTTGAACCCGCGACTTTTTAATTGAGTATGTAGAGTCTATGCCATTTAAACTATAACTCATTGGCATTGTTTATTATATATTAATAGATATCAAAACATGCATTTTAAATACAATAAAAATATGTGTATTATTTTTAGAAATGTATATTTAGTTATTTAATTGTCTAAAATATTATGTCTAGAAGTTCGTAAGACTAAAGGGCAAAACATAACAAAATTGACCACTTATTAATTTCATTTTTTGAAATGTTGTATGTATATAGCATTGCAAAATTAGAGCATATATAATAATTTGCTACCACCGTTTCACAGTTCTGCTAAGCTCCAATTTTGAGTTGACCCTGAAATAAGCTTGCAGCAGGACTAGTGAGAAAAAAACAATTGCCACCAACTGCACAAGTCGCACAAGTAACAGATTCTTGCTTCCTTCATTGTCACCAACCAAGGACTTGTTTGAATTGATCAGTTCATCAAGTCTAATCTCTTTTTCTTGTTTGGTTTCCAAGAAACCGCTATCTCCGAACGTTTTCGCAGTTATGAGATCCTTCCAACAATTGGCTGCCACAGAACCTGAACCTCTATCACCTTTTTGAGAGTGCAATTTGCTTACTCCTGCATCATCCAATTCTTGTTCGTGTTCCGCCCTGTTTTCTTGCTTGTTTTCCAAGAAATCTCTATCATCCGACACATGTTTATTATTACTTGGTTTAACCGAACAATCGCCGAAAGAAACTCTCTTCAATGATTTCTGCACCACTGATCTCTCTAATGATCTGTTAGAACCGATTTTCCGGGATAATAACGGCATTGTTGATAGATCTGAAGGAAGCACCATTGGCATGGAAAACCTGCGTATAAGACCATGGCTTCTAATTGGAGAACTTATAGTGCCAGATCTAGTTAAACACTTTGGTGATGAAATTACATTATTCTCCTTGGAGCAGTCATGTTTGATTTTTCTCCATCTCTTCATTTTGCTAAGTAAACTAGAGCTCTTGCTGCTACTGCTTTGGCTGCTTGAGGAACTCTCATCAAGTGTGGTGGTTTCAGTCTCATCATCATCATCATCCAATGTTGTTGTGTTTGAGGAATCATTGCTTTCAAGCTCAGGATCATTATGTTCATATGTTACTGCAATTTGATCCTTCTCATATGATTCTGAATGCTTTATGCAACTTCTTCTTAAGGCCTCTTCCCTTGTTGCTCTCTTTTGGAGATTGTGGTTGAGTTCATACCGCAAGCATGTGAAGAGCCACCGTTGGTAGACGAGTTCCTGCACCATTTCGAATCGGTTTCTTTGCAATCTTTCAACTTGCTCTAGAAGTCCTTCATGGACTTGCCGGAGACTAGTTATTTCCTCTTTGATCAGAGCAACCGTTTCCTCCTGAAGTTAATAGTCCAAAATAATTAAATAATTTGATATATTTGACTAAACTACCCATATACAATTCTAGAATAAATGACCATTTGTATCTATAAAAGAGACATATATACCCACACTAAACCGAAACTAAACTTGTACCCACGCAAGATGCCTTTCGTATGACAAAAGTATCCTGTCTTTAGAGGGTTGGAGTGCCACGTAAGGTACTTTTGTCACACAAAAGACATCTTGCATGGATACAAGTTTAGTTTCGATCTAGTATGGGTATATATGTCAATATTTTCATCTTTTATGGATATAAATAATCATTTATTATACAATTCTACATAGATTAAGTAAAACGGAAGGTAAATTATAGTGTTAAACTACCTCCGTCTTTACTTTAGCATTAGCAGTAATTAATTTAGCTCCTATCTCTCTCTTTTCCAATTCGAGCTCTTTGTTTCTTCTCTTCAGTTCCAAGGCTTCTAATCCAACACCTTCAATATCTTTAATCTTCTTAATAATCTTAGCATCTCTGGAAGAGCTATCCTGCTTCTTTAACTCTGTAACTTGCTTCTCAAGCATCAATATCTGCTCCTCGACACGGCTTCCTTCGAAACTCTTCTTTCTTTCCATCTCATTCAGCGTCTTCTTAGCTATTTCTAGATGCTTCTTTGATATTCCATCATCTCTTACTTTTTCTTGCATAGTTTTGTTCTCTGCCTCCATTGAACCAATGATTGTCTTAAGCAAGTCGAATTTCGCATTCTTTTCCTCGAGCTGTGTTCGCAGTTGAGCAATGGCTGATTGCTCTTCCTTTAGACCATTCAATCGAAGCAGTTTCTTTTGAAGGCTCACTTCCCTTTGCTTGTAATTCTCAACCAAATTCTGCAATAATTCCTTATCAGTTGCATAATCCAATTTCTGTGGGGTTTCGTTTTTCATATGCTTCTCTTCATTCTGCAAAATAGATTCTCACTCATTCAATAATAAGTTTCTTTAGCACTTTCTGATGAAAATTTTTCAGTTTTTTTTTCACTATTAAGGGTACCTGATTTATTGAATAAGTAGCATTTGCAGTGCTATTTTCAATTTCTTCTGATTCAAGTTCCAAGTGTGGTGATGCATCACATCCTTAGTTCCCAAAAGACACCATAGCAAAAAGTATGAATATAAATCCATAATGAAGATACAAGCAAGAAATTAATGTATTGTTAACCATCAAATTGATAAAATTGGTACATAAAGAAATTAATGTATTCAGAGAGGGAAGATAATTTATGTAAATATTTGTTAGATGAAAGAAGTAAAATTATTAAAGGAGAAAATAGTGATACCTGCTGGAGCTAGAGATTTCATTGTATCACTTCTCTTTGTAGGAAAATTGGTTTTTGTTTCTAAAATCTTGAGTACAGCAATTGAAGAAGTTACAACCAAGAAGCTCACTCTAACTATCATGTAGTCCTTCAAACAAGTTAGTTAGAACAATTTTGATATATTATTTCCCTATTCTGATGACTTGGTTGCATTGAATAATGCCACTGAATTTCGCTAACTCTGATTTTTTTAACAATCACTACATTCTTATCGACTTATCTCATTGAAGCAAAGTGAAAAAAAAAAAAAATCTTAGTGAAGCTCATCACTAAAAGACAATATGGTATTCAATGTCATTGGAAGAAACATGTTCCCCTTTTTGTACCAATATGAATGTGAGAGTATATTCCTTTTCATGATTTCATGGCACGTGATTATATTTGGACGTACAATAATGTGTTTTGTTTGATTTGGATTAAAATATGAGCAAACAGTCACATTTGTCTCTGAAAATTTTTTTATTTTTTAAATTAGTCTCTGATTTTTTTTAATTAAATTCATCCTTTAAATATTTTAAATTGGTCACATTATTTTTTTTTGTCATTTTCATTACTCATAACATCAAAATTTATTAATATAGTATTAATTCACATTACAAACGGCAAACAATCCTAATTAGATACCACTCAATTTAAGATGAATTTGATCTAATTATATAAACTTGTTATGTTAATCGCCAATTAATACAACAAGAGTATAATGTGACCAACAAAATTAATTAATCTGACTAACCTAAAATTTTTAAAATATAAATTTGATTTAAAAAATTTTAAAAATTAATGATGAATTTGACCATTTACTTGTTAAAATATCTTGTAATGTTGCGAAGGAAATAATGAACGGTGGATATGCAGTACCACCATCCAGCTGATAGTGCCTTTGGATTTTTGGGAGGGTAGAATTGATTCCCACCCTAAGAAATTAAGAATTTCTATCATGGTATAATTTCTAATTTTCCATATATTTATTCCCACCTGCACAAAAAGGATAATAAAGATGAATAACTAAATCTAAATAATTTAACGATTTATTACTAAACAACTACTCATCTATACAGACTAAGTAGAATATATATGTTGTTAAGTTTGTAATAAACTCCACTTCATTGTGTTAATATAGCACGACTAGTTTCTGATATTGTGGGCCAGAAATTGCAGCTTCCATTAAAGCTTCGAGGCTTATTTCGTCGTCATTGTCCATGAACAAGGTCATGAGATTCTTAGAGAATCCACTCACGAGCGCTCCCCCTTGCTGGGTGGATGGCACTGGAGTGGTCCTCGGGTCCCTCAGATTCCAAACGACAATCTGAGGAACAGTAGAGCCATAACCTTTCTCACTATACTTCCTAGTAATTACTTGGTAATCACTAATCAGTCTCTCTTAATTAGGGATGTTCATGTTCAGGGACTCATATCCAGATATATATCGGGTCTATTTGTTAAATTCAAATCCAGTTCTAGACATAATAAAACTTATATATTTTCGGTTACAATTATATCGAGGGAAAATCGAGTGAAAATTAGCCCGTTAACAATAATTAATATTACATAAAATTAGATAAAAAAATATAAATTCAAGACAAAATGTTACTTTAATACCTTCTTGTAAATTAGCATGTGAAAATTTTTAAATTTTTAAAATTCTAACCATTATTTGACAGTGGATTCTATGGTGTAGAAAGAATTGTTGTTTCTACCCGTATAGTCGTATAAAAAGCTGGTGACAATGTGAGACGAGGACAAGTGTTCGTTAGAGGACAGATTCTGCACTGTGTTGTAGGTTGGGCAGGCATGTCACATGAAGCTTCCGTTGTTAGTTAATGATAATATGATTAATTAAGAGGTTTTTGTAAGGGGCCTCATAATGGGTTGGAAAACAATTTTTGTGTGTAGTAGATTTATTGTTTAATATTGACACTATTTTGAACTATAAACAATCCTTTCTAATTTCTAAATGAAGTTGAATAGGAATGCCTAACATGGGCTTATCTTATGTCCAAAAACACATGGGCTTAGTTGGTTGCTTTAGGTGTTTAGGAACTTGAACTCTAATCCAAAAAACTTACCCGGACAATGAAATACAAAGTGAAGTGTTGTAAAAAAAAAATTGAAGCATGAAAAAAAAATTAAAAATGGTACATTACCACAAGAAGATAATAATAAAAAGAAATGTGCTAATAATAATACGGTAAACTACCAAAAATACAGCCGAAAAATTTTGTCAATGAAAAAATACACCCGAATTTTGATATCGATAAAATTTTTGTCGAATAATTAAAAAATGTGACAAAAGTATCAAATATTAAATATGTATTTTTTTAAAAAATGCTTTAGAAATTGTGCTTTTAATGCGGTTTTTTGTAAGCATAACTAAAAAAATGTGGTATTTCTATTCTTGAAATTTGCAAATTTTTCGTTTAGCATATAGTTTTTTGTGATTTGTTAAAAATATTATTGGTTGTTAACAGAAAAATAAAAAAAATAAGAAATAACGAAGAATCACCAAATTTTACAAGTATAAATATCTTATTTTTTGTAGTTATATTTGAAAACAATTGCATTAAAATTGAATATATAAAGTATTTTTTGAGAAATATATATTTAATGTTAGACAACTTTGTGACTATTTTAAATTATTTGACGGCATATTTGTTGATAACAAAATTTTGAGTGTATTTCTGTCAACAATTCGATTATTCGAGTGCATTTTTTGGTGATATACC
>NC_029794.2:120242994-120250579 GCF_000816755.2 Arachis ipaensis
TCTCGTAGTCTTTCTGACTCTCCCTCTTTTTCATCTTTGCTTGTGTCTCTCTCTCTTTCTCTTCTCCTGTATTGCTCTGCCTATCTCTTTATGTCCCTCTATGTAGTCTCATCTCTATCTCTCAATCTGTGCCTAATAATAAAAGTCTTAAAAATCTCTGTCTCTCTCTCTTTGTCCCTTTTCCCGATCTTTCTCTCTCTTCCCCTCTCTCTCTCACTATGCCTATCCCTCTCTCTTGCTCTGCTTATCCATCTCTCTCCTTCCCTCTCTGTATCTGGTACCATCTCTGTCTCTTAATCTATCTCTAATAATAAGAATAATAACAATCATAACAATGATAACAACGATAATATCGAAAATCTCTGTCTTTCTTTCTATCTTTATCTCTCTCTGTATCTGTCTCCCGCTCTCTTTCTCTATCACCCTCCCGCTATGTCTCTTTATTGTATCCCCCTACCCGTGCCTGTCGCTCCTTCTCTCTACCTAAACATAATAATAAGAACGATAACTATCACAATAATTTTAATGATAAAGAATAATAACAATGAACCTAATTATATTAATATGCTAACACTAACCCAAGTCATTAAAGAGTTATTTTTATCTTGAAAATAATAATGTTTTATTTTTTGTTCTGCGATATGATTGATATTCAAATGATTATTGGACATCAGTTTTTTCATTTAAATCACATTAAATACATCATTTTCATGTGCTTACATATAGTTATAAGTTTTCATCTACTATTTAACACTCGTGATGTGTGGTTTTTTTGTAGATGATTATTTTGTTTTCTTCCACTCTTATGAATATCCAAATAATATTGTGTTTAATTTTTTCATTTATTTTGTATAAGTTATTGTTGAGTTAAGAAATTAACTAAATTAATTAATGATGACAAACATTATTTTATTGGGCAAAATAAATAATTAGTGTTAATTATTTATGATTAATTGTTGCAGGCTAAAATACATCGTTGCAGCAGCCCAATACAAAGCAAGCTGAATCTATTCTAGTGGGCCACAAATAAATAGAAGCCCAAAGATGATAAAGAGAATGCAAATGGGTTGAACTTGAATAGAACCAACCCAAGCCCGATTTGACTTCAACAAGCTAATCCCTCCATCTTGCTTCCAAAGCAACGTTCACTTTTTCCTGTCTCAGTCAGAACTCAGAGAAAGAGAGAGAGAAAGCTTAGCCCCTAAGTTGTTCACGAATAAAGCAAGAAAGAGAAGACTTAAGCAAAAAGGTTAAAGCCTAATCACCCACATCAATCTGTATCAAGAAGAGGTCAGAAGCTAAAGGTGATTTTATTTCCTTCTAAATGCATCTCATTTTCTTCTCTTCATCTTCAACTCCCTGCCACTCCATATTGGGATACATGGGAAAGATGATATCTGCTCTTCATTGCTGTGCATCCACGGTCACAAGTGTATCTTGGGGACCAAGTTGGTTTTCAATAGCTGAGATAGGGTTTTACCATTGGAAACATTTGTTTATGATGACTTGTGGCTTTCGGTCAACTAAGAAGGTCAGAACCAAAGTTCCTAATTTGAGGAAAAATGGAAGACAGTAAAAAAGTGAGTTGGTGAAGCACAATGCTCAAAGTTTGACCTTGGAGAGAGCAACTCAGCAACATGCAAGGAGATACAAAAGAAGTTGGTTCACCGTTCAGAAGCTAAGGAGAGATAACCAGTGTTCTTGAGGTGTATGTTCTGAGAAGGGCTCTTTGAAGAAGTTCATCTACTTGGACAGTGCTTCCTAGTCAAAGGAGTATTCCGCCAGAATGAAGAACTGAATCAAAGGCTAGCAAATCTGGTTTATCACATAGCAAAGAGGCTGTTGTAGAGTCAATCTCCTTCATATTTTGCAGAATATAATTTACTTGTTTATATTTCTGTAATTTCTTGAGGTAAAAGGCTGAGTGAGAGAGTCATTGAAAGAGCCTAAGAGAGAAAAAAAAGGCAGAGAGATACACATGAGTGAAAAGTCTAGAGTTATTTTAGATTTCTTTAGGTAAAGTCTGTGTCTTGTATCCTGTACCTGTGAGGTACCCCTTTCTTAGTTGGGTTAGCACTAAGAGGAAGAGTTAGGTATTAGCATAACCAAGTCAAGTTAGATTAGAACTTGAGTGTGAAAGGATTGTGTTAATCCTGTGGAATTGGTGTATGTAATACTGTAACTATAGTGGAAATTCCACCACTGTTGTGGTGGAGACTGGATGTAGGTTGTATTGCACAAGGCAATCGAACTAGGATACATGATGGTGTCAGCTTCTTTCTTCCTTGCTCTGTTCTGTTTTCTGATATTCATGAGACAAAATGAAATTGTCTCATAAATTTTCTGCTGCTGAGTTCAAACAGATTCAGATTGCAAGTTTGTTTTAAAAGGGTTAAAAGAAGGTCATAGATTCAACCCCCTTCTCTAAGCCTTCTACAATCTTCAGTTATAATTTCTGTATTTGAAAACATCACTCTTTAAAATATTACATCATTCTATTTTTGCATTTAGAAATACCTACTTATTTATTAGTATTGAAAAAATATATGACAACGTTTTTTAATATTTTTTAGTAGAAAAGCAATAATAAAAATTATTAATAGTGTTGGTTAAATAATTAAAAAGTTTAGAATAATTTGGTTCATGAAAATTAAAAATAAAATCGCTATTTTCTGTTACTACGAAGTTTATAAAAATTTTTTCAGACAATACCTGTCAATCCTCAATACATTATACATTAGTTGTGTCATAGGAGTGAATAAATTATACATAAGAATTTATTATTTGCATGGTAAGATACACATAATTTTTGTTACTTGAGATTTAAATGATTAAAATTATTAAATGCTGAATATTTTGGCTATTTTTTTTTATATTATCAAAGCATAAGTGTAATACGGGGATATTATGCTAATTTAGTGTAATGCATTGATATGGAGATTGAGAAAATACAACAAGAAATCGTTATTAACGATTTCAGAATGGACAAAAAACTATGAAAATGAGACCAACGATTTTTGAATAGGACAAAAAATATAGAAAATGGGACTTACAATTTCAAGTAGGACAAAAATAAGTTCTGAATCTATGAGAACATGAAATCGTTAGTGCCAATTTCCTTTTTTATTAATTTTAAAATTATTTAATTCGTAAACGTGAATAACGATTTATTTATTAACTTCTCTATATATAGAGTGCGTGCGTGAATGTAATGTCTTACAATTCTCGATCTCCTTTTCTCTTTCTAATGCTCTTCTTCTACTTCTTATTCTTCTTATTGTTTCTCTTCTTTCGTGTGTGCAAGCAATTTTTTTGTTGTTTGTTTTTGGGTAATTTTTTTTGTTTGTTTTAGTTATACAAATATTTCATTTTGATACTATGATATTTCGTTAATTCGTGTTAAAAATTATAATAGAAATATAATTTTCGTGATCACAAAGATGAATAATAATATTAGTTTTAAAATTTGTTATAATGGTCAAATTTTATCTGAAACAGCTAAAGGTGTGATATTTATGTGTAATAATCCTTGTATATCTGTTCTTTCTTTTATGGTGTCGTTCGAAGAATTTAAGATTTATATTTGTCAAAATATAGATCCTCATATGCCAAAGAGGGTGACAAATATTTTATACAGACGACCTATATTAGTATTCGGTGGATTCGTTCAATTTCATGCGATGTACATCAATGATGACACAAGTCTGCAAGAGATGTTCTCAATCTACTATCAAGCCCAATCACAAGTGTCTGTTATTGAGCTGTATGTAGAGTTCGACCAATTACCGAATACGGTAGAACATGATCATGATTTCAATTGGGAAAGTTATAACAATGACAGCGAAGAGGAATATGAAGGCAATTACGATTTCGTTGATCTGAATGCAGACGAGAAACAAGAGGACTGAACCATTGAGTCAAACGTCAAAGATGTCGCAAATGTACTAGCGAGTGAGCATCCATTCGAAGAACCGTCTTTCATGTGCGCTTTGGATCTCGATGCCATGAATACTCTAGAATTTCCAGAGTATGCCAATGCAAGTTTGTAGTTGCATCACACCGTATTTGGATTAGTACTTTAAATATTATGCACTGTGTAAATATGGGTTGGCGGTGTTACTGCAGATCCACCTGTGGTCAAAGATGGTGAATTTGTCATAGGGATGGAATTTAATTCTAGAGAGGCTGTGATAAAGGCAGTTAAAGATTATACCATTCACAGAGGTGTTGATTATCAGATTTTTGAGTCTGAGCCGATGACATTTTACGCGAAATGTGTGCAATATGGGCAAAGCTGTGATTGGCTTATCAGGGTTAGCATGATGCAAAGAAAGTATTGTTGGGAGATTAGACGATACAATGGCAGCCATACTTGTACTAAAGCCACTATTTCTCAGGATCATTCGAAGTTGGACTCAGACACTATTGCAGAAGTAATTAAGCCATTGATAGAGGTCGATCCATCCATAAAGGTGCGATAAGTGATTGCAGATGTCCAATTGAAGTTTAACTACACGATTAGTTATCGCAAAGTATGGTTGGCTAAGCAGAAAGCAGTTGAAAAAATTTTTGGAGGGTGGGAAGCTTCTTATGAAGCGTTACCCACATGGTCCCACAAAAACTGTGTCGACAGAAAAACACTACATTAGGCAAACCTCTTAACAATGAAAATAACGCATGGTATAAAATTAGAGGACGAATGAAACATAAGCAATAATAGTGACATACATTAGCATTTGTAATGTTATCAAGCATCTGCCTAAAATGTGCAGGTGTCCACCGCGTAAACTCTATCGAAGGGGAATCCCACTCGTTCCACCTGTCATTGAATAATGTTACATCAATATAATGCATTTACATAGTCAATTAATAAAACATTAGTAATGAATATCCTTAGAGGTCATACCAACAAGCTAACGGGAAAGTCGGGGGACGGCGAATTGGTGCAAGGAAAGGCATCCGTTCCCAAGCCCATACGTGCAACAGTGCTAAAGGCCCATCTAAATCTTTGTAATCATATTGCGTGGCCCAACACAGAGACCTACACAAGTGGGCAAGACAAGCTGATCCCCAACTATATGTCCTGATTCTAGGAATATCACGGAGCAAGGGTAGAAATTTCCAATGCATCCCTGCACCGGATTTGTCAGCAAATAACGTGGTACCAAACAACGACATAATGTGGCACCTGGTATAATGCTCCATAGCCTCATGAGTAATCAAAATTATTCCATACTTAACATTACGCAACCATGTTAGTTTGATAAAGCTACCTCTGCATTCACTCGCTGTTGGGATAACTCCAAAGTTCATCAGACATTCTTGCACCATGGATCCGTGATTACTGTTGGTTGGCCATGTAACTAGTAGCCCAGTTCCTTGAATCCCAAATATCAAAGCTACATCTTCTAAAGTGATAGTACATTCACCTATAGGGAGATGAAACGTATGAGTCACTGGATTCCACCGTTCTATCAAGGCATTTATCAGGACCGTTTGTCCTGAAATTTTTCGAATCTGAAACACATTGTAAAAGCCAGCAGCTCTTAGATAGGGTTCTATTCTCCGATCATATAGTTCTGGAGCATATAAGTGTCTCAGTTCAATTACTCTAGAACCCTGACAGAAATAATCCTCACGTAATTATAACTGTTAAAATAATAATGATAATAACAACAATAACAATATCATTGTTAATAAGTATGGAAATGCACTTGGAAGTGAAACTATTAAAAAATGAATTATAACAACCATAATCACAATAACTATTAAAACTTAATAACACTATCAGTAAACTTGTAACTATCTCAATAATAGTAATAAATAATTAAAAAATAAAATAGCTACTAAACTCTTAAAAACAGGGTACTCAAATGTTTATTTAGACTAACTACCATGTTCATATTAACTTTGTACACTCAAATCAATTATTATAACCAACTTTTCGTCTATAATAACACTATCAGTAATCATATAACTATTTCAATAATAATAATAATAATAATAATAATAATAATAATAATAATAATAATAATTAAAAAAATAAAATAGCCACTAAACTCTTAAAAACAGGGTACTCTCATGTTTATTTGGACTAATTACCATGTTCATATTAACTTTGTACACTCAAATCAGTTATTATAACTAACTTTTAGTCTATAATAACACTATCAGTAATCATATAACAACAACAACAACAACAACAACAACAACAACAACAACAACAACAACAACAATAATAATAATAATAATAGTAATTAAAAAATAAAATAGCCACTAAACTCTTAAAAATAGGGTACTCACGTGTTTATTTGGACTAACTATCATGTTCATATTAACTTATTACACTCAAATCTATTATTATAACTGACTTTTACTCCATAATAACACTATCAATATATAATAACACTATCATGTAAATATATAATAACTATCTCAATAATGATAATAATAATTAAAAAATAAAAAAGCCACTAAACTCTTAAAAACAGAGTACTCACGGGTTTATTTAGATTAACTATCATGTTCACATTAACTTATTACACTCAAATCTATTATTATAACTAACTTTTATTCTATAATAGTACTAAGTTCATTTAAGCAATTTATAATTGATGTTAACATTATAAATAATTTTATAGGCAAAAAAAATTACTTACATATAAAGGATGATCAAGATATTTCAAAATATGTTTATCCATTGGGATTTTTTTCTTCCCCATCTTGAAAAAGATAAAGCTGGAGTTCAACAAAATATGCAACCTTCATATGGAAACAATGGTACTTAAGAAAAAAGGAACCGAAGCAGAGAGCAGAGAGTTAACACACACTTTGTGTTTTGGTGTTTTGGTCTTCTCAATGATGAGTGAGAGC
This sequence comes from Arachis ipaensis, assembly GCF_000816755.2. NCBI lineage: Eukaryota > Viridiplantae > Streptophyta > Magnoliopsida > Fabales > Fabaceae > Arachis > Arachis ipaensis. Next base: position 120,249,868 of record NC_029794.2, read on the forward strand.
GTCTGGGGAGAGAGGAGTCACGGACCACACAGGGGCTCACCGCATGCGAGCCATGTGGACACAACATCAAATCGGAAGTACCTATTTTCTTCATGCTTCAATTTCCAGCCGTAGATCACCCATCTTGCGGTTGCTATCCACGGTCTCTCTGCTCATCCGCCATAAAATCGGTACCCTCATTTTGTTTATTGATCATAGCCGTTCTCACCTGATCCAACGCCTCCAGCTTCTCTTTCCACACTTTCTCTCCTAATAGAAAATGCTATTCACAATTTGTTTAAAATCGTTATTAACGATTTCTGAATATGCCAATTATCAAACCCATATCTGTGCATAACACACTCCGAGTCTCATTTTTGGGTATTACCCACAATCTATCCTAATATTAAAAATAAAAAATTCGAATATTTTTTACATAACTAATTTTGTTTTTGTTATTAAAATAAAAAATATAAGTTGTTAATCATTTCTAAATTTAATTTTTTGATTCTACAAAAACACTATTGTCTATTTTATTTCGATTACCAAAATTATTTTTAAAATAAAAACTGACGTTGTACGTTGTATTATAGGATAGTGTAGTCATTCATTTTTCCTTAAGAGAAATGCTAACTATTTTTAATATTTTCAACTTTAAGATATGTTAAATTTTAATTTGAACTATAAATTTGTAAAGTATTTATAATAATAATTATTATATATTTATCGTTTA
>NC_029794.2:120250607-120283394 GCF_000816755.2 Arachis ipaensis
CTTTTTTATGAGATTATATATATAATAAAATAATAATCACCAACACTATGGATTGTGGAATGTGTAGTGGACACGGAAAAGAAAACCAATCCACCTGAAGCTATAGTTATATGCTATACGAGTATCGATTCCCAAGGGATAGCTCAGTGAGGGCACTTGTTGTCCCTCTAAAAAGGTTTTTGAAACACATTGACAAAGAGTGAAAGATCAACGCAGATAAAACTTAACAACCACAGAGTGGCAGGAAAGAAAGTAATGGAAATGGGGCGTTTTCCCTATTACGCTGTTCAGCATGGTCGACAAGTAGGCATATACACTACGTAGGAAGATTGTAATGAGTAGGTATTAGGGTATAACCACGCTGAGTTCGAAGGATTTCATGTTTGTGACGAAGCCGTGGCATGGATCAGTCGGGGAAAGGTCGGGGTAGGCTCCCGTGGGACACAACACACCGGTGGTGGGGTTAGATGTCAGACCGGAGGAACCACGCCGCCGCCGTTGTTTGTGGTGGGTGCCAGAGGTGTGGAAAAGGGGAGCTATAGTAGTAAGGTGTGGGGAGGCTCAGGTAAGTTACCGTTGGTGTTTTTTGTGTTAAAGAAGAGTCTTTCATGTTCCTAAAATCAGAAACAATTGCGATTTTAGGTGACAGGCGGGGCATTGTAACGATTGGGGCAGAACAGCCGTTTCTGCTCGTTGAATTCATGGAAATGATGTTGATGCGAGCGTGTTCCATGCTAAGGATTGGGTGTCCCATTTTTTTGGCGCAGGAGACCAAGGCATTGGACAGTGTGATTCGCTTTGGGTATACAGTAGTCCTTCCAAGCAATGACAGGGGTCTTGAGCTTGTTGCTCACGGGCCAGTCTCGGTGAATGATCATGACGCTCGCCAAGAGGTGTCGTTCGTGATGTTAGAAAAGCTAATGTCTACCACTGGTCTCGCAATTTGTGACTATAACTACCGCATAATATGTCGATTGAAACATGAGAGAAATGAAGAAAACACCAAAGTTATGTCTTCTCTGTCGGAACGCATTCGTCAGTTAGAGGAAGAGAATGCAGATCTGAAGAGGCAAGTTGAAATGTTCGAGGAGCTTGTGGAGGAATGATGATCAATGTTAGTGTATAATCTCCTTTATTTTGTCGTTGCTGGTCATGTGAATCATTTGTCTTCTACTTCTAGTGTTAGTTATCCGGAGTAATATGAACGTGGGTGTACTAGTCCTCTCTTAAATGGGGTATTTTAATTCAATGGATGTAGTTTTATGGTTGATATTGTCAGGAAGTGGAATTAGTATACAAATTAATGCATGTTTCATACTCCATTTGATTTCATAATTGTTGTAAAATTGAATTGCTATTTTTGGATGAATTGCTACATTAATTGTTGGTATTCAATAGGGGCTAAGTATGTTGTTAATTTTAAATGTTATAAATCCTTTTTATTTGTTGATTCAAATTCTAGGGGTAGGTTTTGCTCTTTTTTTTTAGTTAAATAAATTCCATCAAAATTATTGTGTTTGTGAAATTATTGGTCTGCATCCAATTATACCAACCTTTTTAAATTTAAATTTTGATTTGTTTTAATTTTAGAATATTTTAAAATTAGAAAGAAAAAATTGGTTAATCGGGCCATAAAATCATAAAATCAATTCAAGATTTGCAGTCCAGCAGAAAGATCCGTCTCATGAACATCTGAATCGAGTCGGACTCGTTCCGATTCATGACAGCTCTACTAAAATTCTGCACCGCAAAAAGACACGCCGCCGATACGCTCGTTTGAAGTATCCGCCGCGTGTCGGCGTCGGATTCGTGTCCGACACGGATACACTGGCACTATGAGAGAATCCGTGCTTCATAGTTCACAGCTCTTCATATGTATTGGGAAGAATTGACATTGATAAAGTGGAAAAGCGCATGATTACGGTGACACTGTGGTGCAGAGTCATCACATCCGAGTTGAACACCCATTGAGTCGCAAAAGAACGACAACAATGATGGACCTCCGACGCAACCAACGGTGGAGAAGTTAGTGTTGGACTGTGTGAGGTGTGTTGATGAACAAATTTTCACCTTTTGTCATTCTGCTGTGTGTTGTGGGGGCAAAGTGACATGATTTTTTTGTTTCAACTTTGCAGGGAGAAGGCAGCAAGAGCAACAACAGAAGGCCCTGTAGATGTTGCTTCCATCATGGATGTACTGGCTCAGATTCATGAGGTGAGGATTTTATGTAATGCTATAATTTAATAACACTAGGTGCATGTATTCAATGTAATAACTGTTACATCATGTTCCATGCAGCATATCATTTGGAGTGAGAAGACGATCAGGTCAGCTGTGTCAACTCAGTTACAACATTCAATGAGGTTAACAAAGAATGTGGCAGGCCACTCGACCATGTTAAACATCCTGTGGTCCGAACACGTGGGTCAAAAGAGTTCACCAGGATTGCAGGAAGGACCTAAGAGCAGGGAAGGGGTGTGTCCCTCAAAGAGGAAAGGGTACTCCAGTTCAGGGGTGGAAATGGTGGCTTCAATGGCGAAAGACGGCAGACATCTCTGCAGAGAGGAACAGATTAAAGTCAGCATGAAGGGTTCAAAAGGCAAGTTCAATGATTCTAGGAAATCAGCATCAAAAGGTGATAACCCTGCCGAAAGCCCTTGAAGGTTAGCATGTCTAACTCTGTTCTGTAGCAGTTTTAGTAACTATTTGACTCAAACGAGGTTTCTTAGTAACCGTAAGGGTGATATTATCTTGCAGAGGAAGTTAGAGTTTCCCATCGGGTTCAACTGCGATGTGGAGGTGCCTGCTAATTCGATCGAGTTTAGCACTCCCCATCCTAGTGGACGCAACCGAGGTGGATTATTGCAGGGGGAAGACATGCCCCAGGTCAGAATTAATCCATGTGTATTGTATGTGTATAGGAAGAAAGAACAATTCTTCATGTTTCTGTAATTACACAACATGAGTATTTAGAATGTGTTCACATTTCTTTGCAGGTTTTTGACCTCGTTTTCAGGCCCCCGGAAGGCATGTTCTTCTCAAACCTGGAGCTTGCGGTTGTGGCATATGTGTTCGACGCTGGTCTGGATAAAAGGTTAGTTCACTTTCTGAGTACTTTTCACCCTTCGAAAAACTTGTTCATAAAAGTTGGTGACATAGCTGTGTGATGTATTTGTGGGATGTAGAGAGGTTTTGTTTCCTAGTGAGCATACTCAGGGGGATCGGCATGCCTTTTGTACCCTGTGCCCAGGGGAAGAGCTAATAGACGATGTAAGCTAGTCTCTACTGTATGTAATTTGTGGCACCAGGAAATAAGAATGTTGTCTTATCGGACCAGGCTTAATATGTGTGCTCATGCGACACAGGTGATCAATCTTCTTGCTACGGTTTTGACAGATGAACGCTCTGAGCCGAGTTGGTGGCTCTCTACTAGCTTTGCTATGAGTTCCATCTCCCTCAACTTTTTGGGGCATGTGACTTACATCTTATACTTTTTTCTTGCTGGTCATTACTGATGTGGGTTGCGTTTATAGGATATACATTCAGATTTAATTTTTCATATAACACAAGAACTGTAATTGATTTATTATAATACTCCAGCAGAGAACCCACCGTAACCGTAAGTAGTAGTTTAGACATATTCTCTTTTGTTTAAAGTTTGCATGCACAGCTAAAATTTGGAGTAAATTGTATCTTGCGTTTCATTTCTCTTTATATTATTATATCATACTGGGATTGGTATACTTCACCACGTTTAGCTATTAATTTCAGTAGAAAGACTATAAGCTAGCTTCGGTACTAATAAGCAAACCATTGAGAAGAATAAAACATTGGACTTTTATTAGAATAATTGGTTGCTGCTTCATATGTTACATTGATAGCTAATATGCATACATGGATTAATAGTTGCTGGTTTTCATCTTTTATGTCAGCAAATTGCATTAAGCCCTGGTAATTACTGCTCGAAAACCCTGGAGTTTATCAAGAGAAGATTCATGAGCCCGATGGATGATATCACCAAGGTTGGTAGTTGTTGGAGTTTTCATGCAGCACAGTTAACTTTGTACCTAGTGGGTTTTTAATGGTCATGGATTTAAAAGATGAGCATCTCATCTACTTGGATTCTTTGAAAGACCACAGAGAGCGCAACGCTAGGGTGGACCAAATGACATATGTGGTAAAATTACCTCATTTCTAATGCTCTAAATTTAATTTTTGGTTTTGACATGTATCTTTGCATACTCTGGTGCGGCTGATATTCTGTTGCCAATCCAAGCCTTCTTCCTACAAACAGTACTCAGGGACAGGAATTTGTACAGCAAGACCAAGAGTGTCGTACCCTTAACGTCTGCATACAGAGTTAGGGAACCCATCACCGGCCAACAAGAACCAACCTCGTCAGTTTCCTAGTTAACTCTCTCCGTATCGTGTGTTTTAGACTTCTATTAGATCCTTATAAGAGGTGTTTATGTTTAATATTTTTAGCCGTGATTGTGGCATATGGGTTGCACAGTAGATGCAACTTTCTAGTATTTGGACCTCATATGACATAGAGGTTATGCATTTCACATGCCGGATAATTTCACATACTTTTTTCTTTTGTTGTCTAGTTTCTGATAAGACTGTCTTGCACGCTCTGATGCGATATTTATCTTTTTTGTTCCACGACAGGGTATTAACGACCACAACAGAATGAGGTTAGCTTTGGACTTAATCATGGCAAAGTCTAACCCGACTAGAGATGAAATTTGCAAGCTTGCTTGCAAGCATTGGAACGAGACACTTGATAATCCAGCCACAAGGGCAAAGAACCAAGGAACCCAACCCCCCGCAGAAGCATTGTCGGTTGCTAGTAGCAGCTCGAAGAGCTTAACTATATGACTGCATAGGTTGCATCCAAGCGTGAAGCCCTGATTAAGTTAATAGTTGTCTTTGCTACCTTGACAATATGGGGCTGTTATGCTTTTTTGTTAGATTTTTTTCTCCGTGGGTGGCCGAAGATAACACTCTAATTTTTTGTATGGTGGATGTATTTTGGGCAATTTTTTAGTTGATTAGTTAAGTAAAAACAGGTTATGGTGGTTAGTGTTGTGTGCTGCACTCGGATGTGGGCATCTCCCTACACTATTTGGGTTGCTATTTTTGTGTTAATATCAGGACTCCCAATAGAATCTACAACTCAGTTTACTAATACGGAGATTGTTGGTTTAATGAATCTTATTTTGGTGAATATATGTATTATTATGACTGCTATTAACTACAAATTATTTCATATATTTAACGGTTTAATATGTTTATGATAATTTTCTTCTGAAATACTTCAGCATTATTTTTTGAAATTTAGAATAAAGAATTTAGGTTTTAAGGTCTAATATTTGAGATGCCTAAAAAAATATCAAGAATATAGGCCTAACCAAGGCTGTTTGGTTATCTAACGCCACTATTGAAAAAGTTGCTATCTTTCAACATAATGAAAGCATCATGCCAAATAAAAGAAAACTCTTCTCAAAGCAAGTTAACCATTCACAGTATGATGTGTCTTGAAGGAACTTAATGAAAAACTTCCGTTACTCATCACTTAAATTTAAGTGGTATATTTCCAAGTCATTTTTGTTACTCAAGACATTGATTTACAATCATTTCAATGACACATTTCACTAGTTATTAAATAAAGAAAAAACATGAAAAATAAAAAAGTTATTTTCATAGCTAACCATGCTGTATGAACGATAATTAGACCCTTCATTCTTATTCACTCTATATGCATGTACATTGGGTTAATTAAATTACTCATGCTCACAAAATTCTAGTCTTAATACATGTTTGCACAGTTATGATGGAAGTCATACGATCCATAATTTGTTAGTATAAGGAATCCATGCACGAAGTGGCTTGTTTCATCAACTACAGTGACCTTTTTGTCCTCAGTCCAATAACAACATCTCATCAATAGAGTTTATGGGCTTCAAGACCATTGAAGTCAGTCCACCCTCAGTAAAAAACACTCCTAGTGCAATTCAAGAAAAAACTTTTCAACCTGACCAAAATAAAAAAACAAAAGAGCATAAAACCAAATCAAAACAATAAACAATTAATCCCCATATCATCCAGGTACATATACATGCAAAGTATCATCTTAAAACATCTGAATTCGTGTTACACATACGGCATTCATGAACAACGACTATATACTAATCCTAGACAATACATATTAATATAAAAACTCAACAAATGCCCTACCTGAGGTTGTGGAGAAGTTCTATCACCTGCACATAAACAAAATTGAATTAATCTACTACTGCACCGCACCCAAATTAACGACTCACAAAACAAATCAAACACACGATGATACAAGTTGAAAGTCGTGATTACCTCCCTAGTTATGTTTCCAGGGTCCATTGGATGTTCTGACCTCTCATTCCCGCTTTGCGTCGTTCCTATCATGTCTTCGCCAGGACCATGCGGGCGATACGGAGAATCACCCTGCTCACCCATTAATATAGGTCTTTTCTTCATTATGGCTTGTTCATATACTCATTCAAGCAAGCATCGTGCTTCTTGGCTTCGTATATCTTGGAGGAAGATTTGTTTTCCTGCCAAACAAAATCGAATAAAGAAATGACAATAACAAAGTCTTGTGCAATTCAAGTAGTGCAGCAATAACGATTAAGGTTTCGACATAAACTACATCGTATTTACGAATACATGTAACAATGAGTTGGAAACAATAACATGACAAATTTAACCCTAGTATTGAGTGCATTCACTTGATAACTCGTCGGACTCTACCCTCATTGTCCATGTCTACCTCGTGTTATCCGTGCACCTCCTCTTTGTGTGTCCAGGTCTCTTGCAAATAGTACACTTCCTCCTTTTACCGTGCTGCCTTGCATTTCGGGGGTGCACCCTTTATCCTAACAACGACAAGGTCCCTCACGCACCCTTCATGCCTTTCTTGTTCATTTGCATCGTTGCTGCCAACTGCTTGGGTTAGCTGTGTACACAAGGCCCGAATTCCCTTTAGGGCCTCTGTGTACACCACTTGATTCCTGGCACCAAGAAACAACATCTACTGGGATGCATCATGAAGAGCCCCATGCCGAACTAAAAAATCCCTCTCGTCGTCTGCTTGACCCTGCTCTACGTAACCATCGATAGATTTCGCATCTTTCTGCCACCGTGTGAGAACTACCCTTGGCGGTATATCTTGCACATGGTCGTACTTCATAACAAAGAACATGTGTCGGCATGGGAAGCCTTCTCATTCCCAAAATCTGCACTCACATTGCAGTTTTGCCATGTTCCTATCAAACAAAGTGATGAAAGTACGACCTGGATTACCGTATTCCTTGGTCGTGTATACCATTGTGGTTGAAATCCTCCTCTTTGCTACGTAGTTCACCACCCCGACAGCATCAATCTCCTTCTTCACTAGAGAGAAAATTGCTCATGTGTACATCCGTGCAGCCCCGCTCTCAATTGGATCAAGGCATGTTATCATCATAGGGATGCTAATTACGGAGTTAAATTGTGCCACCATCTCATTATGTCGGTACTCACATACAAACACCTCCAAATTCTGCTCAAGCTCCAATATTGCGTGCCTGGAACTCAAGAACTTTTTGACATGAGAGTTTAACCCCTCGTACCTCAATGTCGTACGATATCCAGCACAAAACTTTCCCCTCAGATATGCACTGACCAACATGTGTTTTTTCTCATACATCTATAGAGTCCAACACTTTTCATTGAAACCAAACTCCTCTGTAGCAGTGGCCCACTCACTTTCAAATTCCTCAACCCCCATGTTGGCATACATCCATTTGGAAAATAAATCTCTAAACATCTCATTCCCGTTCGACGTGACGTTCTTTTGAAGATGCCATGCACATAGCCGGTGGGTTCCATTTGGAAAAATCTTTTGAACCACTGCAATTATTGCATCATCTCCATCTGTGACGACCACTGACGGCATCCTATTACATATAACCTCCAGCAAGTTTTCAAGCATCCACATGTACGAGGCTGTAGTTCATCCAAGAGGAGCCCGAATTCAAAAATTGTGGTCTGTCTGTGATTATTAGTTCCTGAGAATATCACCAACGGTCTCCTGTACTTGTTCTTCCTGTACGTGGAGTCGAAGGCAACAACATCTCCAAAGTGTTGAAAGTCCGCTCTACTGGCACCATCTACCCAAAACAAGTTAGCCAATATACCTTCGTCAGTGATGTTATACCTCGTCGTCGACATCGGATCCGCAGCTGATTTTCCTTGCAGATACATGACGGTGGAATTTGTGTCACCATCGGCGACGTTCTCCCGCTTCTTTCTATCTATGTGGTTATACGGATCTTTCTTTGTAAACCCCAGTAGTGAGTAACCTCCCGCAATTCCAGACATGTATCCGAGTATCTTGGATGTAGAAAGTCCATAGCTATCCATACTTTCCATGTGTGCCTTCGCAGCATCTGACACGCCACAAAAGTGAGGCATCAAGTGAACCATACTGTCGGGGTCAAGTCATGGTTGTGGTGAATGATCACCTTCCAAATACTAGTATCTCGATCCAAAAATATTGATAACTTTGCCTCGCAGTTTATGCGTATTTTCGGTTTATGCATTCTCTTCCTATCTAATCTTGCATAGTGCTTCTCCCATCTCTCAACCCGACCATGTTGCAGAAGAACCTTCTACGGATCAAATTTCCATTCTCATCCTTGCCGTAATCCCCTTTTTGGACCACAAACCCATGGCATTTTCCTAATTGCATGTAGAATTCATAGGCTCGTCGCTCAGCTCGAAACACCATCCGATTAATATCCTCTGCTGTCACTCCCAAACATCTCCGTAATCAGATGCTTCCTCATTTGAATCCTCATTCATTACATCAAAATCAACGGAGTCATCTGTTTGGTTACTTGGACCATACCCAACAACTCCTTTACTGGATCCATCTCTAACGTTACTCGCCACAAAGCGACTAATTCCCATCTGCGAAAGTAGAATACATACATCAAAATGTCCATAACCACAGCAGCGTATACAACTTCACAACTAAATGAAAAAGTAGTGCCGACTTGGAATATACTTCGTGATAATTAACTTGCTAACTTTTCTTTTGTAATTCTTAAAAAGTTGTCATCTTTTTAGAATGATACACTTAATTGAGTAAGTTTTTAATTTCTAAAACCCGAACAACTAACACTAAAGATAAAACAATTATGCCTGGGAATTAGACTCATTCATATGATGATAATAATAATCTAAAGGACTACCTAATGTAATCAACGATTTGTTCATGTACAAAAGTAATAAAACCTTAACAACGGTCACATTGAAATAAAAACTTTACTATAGGTCCCAACAAACAGTATCGTTCGTTAGAGTAGGTTTCATAATTGCAGGTTGCAATACAAATTAATGGCTTAAAAAATTTATCTTTAAACCTATTAGGATAAGACATGTTAGAAAAATAAGAAAATACAAATGAAAATGTTTGACAAATGCAAGTTATTATTTTTCTTACACTGTAAGATTCCACCTTTTTTCTCCCCTTTTCCTTTAAAAGTACTCATTTTGCCATTTGGCTGTGAAAAGAATGAACATTTTTTTCATTTAATTAGATGAATGTTTTGTCCTTTTAAATCTTTTTTCATAGAATCAAATGTGAATTTTACTTTCCCTTTCTTAGTCTTTTCACATTTATCAACAACGTAATCAATTACTTCCTTGTTTTCATTATACGGTTATTCATACCTTATACGTGAATATTCATACTCATTAATTTCATACCAAATAACACCCAATTATTTTTTTTCATAATCAGTTATGAAAAAATAAATTATTCACACAGTAATTGATATAAGTCATTTCTTGCACAACTAATCTAAACACTCCCTACAGTTGCCTTTACTATGTTTGTAGAAATGCTTGTTCAAGCTATTTTTAGGATACACAGGCTGTTGCACGCGCTCAGGTGGAAGCAATCAAAGAAATGAAAATAGAAGCTAACCTGAAAGCAATTGGAGAAATTAAGGTTGCAACATATATGGCTCTTAGGAATGTAGATATGGTAGATTCTGTGATAGAAGCAATGAAGGATGACCTAAGAAGGTGGCGTGAAGAACATCACAACGATATGGACTACGCAAAAAATTCTGCAACATCAATCTCCTTGCACATCTACAAGGCAATAGAAAGTCAAAGATCAGATATATAGATAGTGTTCAATCTATAATCAAAAGGAGTAGAAGGGAACCATATTGCTTGTAGCATTTCAAATTTCGTCCTTTCTTTTTTCAATTTAGGAGGTTCATTTCAACTACATGTCCATGACAATCATCTTATGGATCAACAGCTTCCATAAAAATATTTTGCAAATGCAGATAAACTCATTTTCAAAAATCTGTTTCAAAGTTTTGGTGTTCCTAGGACCCGTAAAACTTCCAAAAAGTTAACAATAAACAAACACAATGGTTTACGAATTTAACATTTGGATTTAGCTTCTCTCTAAGGGACCTTCTTTACTTTGCAAAACATAAAAGGCTGAATATCATGACTGAGTGCAGGAAATGAAGGGCATTTGCAATTTGTTTTCAAATGAAACAACAAAATGGACAACACCAACTTCTAGTAACAGCACATTGCAGAATGATGAGTTAAAAAATTCATCCTTCACAATTTTTAACTAATTATATGGGAGTTAGCAGGTGGATGTTGATTAATGATTTTATTAGAACATGTTTGAGTGATCGACAACGGAGGCAGTAGTTATGGTTCCCACGTGCAGAATCACAGATTACTTAAGTTATTGGCAAATTAGGCCCTAATGCTCAATGATACACGACAGACGGTCAGTCCATTGAACATGGAGGTAAATTGCATACACTCCTTTATTAATAGAGTTTGTATTATAGAGAATAGTAACTATAATGTGTATGTGCATTGAACTAACTCAGTGAAGCTCATTGCATACATTTAGCTATATAAAGAAGAAGAAAGCAACTAACTAATCTGCCTACTAATTCTGTTATAACAGAATAACAGAATTAGGAAAACAGAATGCGTGTGACTTGAACTCCATGTAACTGCACTACACTTACCTATATTATCCATGTCTGCCACTGATTACTATTATTTTGTGTATATACTCTTGTGAAAGATTTAAAGCTAAAATTTTAACTGTTGAAAGAAACCACCTTTAAAATCCCTTAAAGATAAATAATATTTGATAAAATGCTCAAAAAAAGTTATTAGCTACATTATGGAACATTTTGCCAAAGATTGTTCACACTATTTTTCTTTCTTTTAGCTAGATTGTCAAACATTTTGTGATGCTATATTGGCATGTTACTCACTTTAAAGATTGCATTGCATTATACTTGTATGCATCACAATAACAGATGATCAGTGCTGATAATAAGAACATGGCTAGCTAACCGATTTTAATCGCCACTACTCCTATTTAGCAAAGAGACTACACACATAAACGAACTAATTTGGCATATTAACATTGCAAATTATTAATTAATAACACCCTTGCTTGCTAAAATTGTGAGAACTGTTTAAATTAAGTTACCATTGAAAATTAAAATGGAATGCTATTTAAACTAACTTCTATTATTACAATTGCAAACTTTAAGGACATGATTGTTGTGATCAGAAATTATGAATACGGCCCGACAAAGGTAGAATCAAAACTCTAACCTATTCTCAGGAAGCACATCACGTCTTAACCCAAATAAGACCATACCCACATTTCAGAGACGAAAAAAACTTATGGCATAATATTTTCATCTGGACTTTGTGCAAGGAAAATATACAATGCATACCTCCACCGGCAGATTGCGATCAATGGCAGTCTCGCCCAGCTTCGGTCCTCTGTGTTTGGCGTAGCGACAACGTTCCACCCACAGAACCGTGCACTCTCTAGTGAAACTGACCAATCTACCCCAACATACGTGGAGCCGCCACCCAAAGGAACTCAACTCTTTCTATTTCCAACGAAGCAACCTAAAGCCACCACCAAGGCCATTTTTTTCTCTTCCATTTACAAAGAGTTTAGAACCCAAAAAACCCACTTCAGATAGACCCATTATTAGCTATCATAACGGATTCCGTAATACAACTTAATTAACATACTTCATCCCGTAATCTTCTAAACTCCCGTGTGTCAACATTCACGGATTCACAGTCTTCTCTGCACATTGCCACTAGCTTTCTCAGAATTGGCTTTTTGAAGTGGACAAGTGTCACTAAATTATCCTGCCACCAACTTTCTATACGTGTAGAAACAACAACCCTTTAATTTCTACACCAGAGAATTCACCTTATTTGACATGGTAAAATTCACTTAGAAAAATATAACAAGAACCAACTATTTTTCAACATTAAAGCATAATCACAATCAATACTAATATTGTCTAATAACATCAAATATTTAAGTCAATACAAATAACACAATATTATACATTAGTCTAAAGTCTTATGTATTCTAAATATAAAACATTAACTTATAGTCTTATAATGACTAATAACACAAAATATTAAGGTTTACAATACTTAAATTCCACATAAGAATAACCATCTTCCATCAATAGCCATTAACGTTGTCAACTTGTTCCTTGTGATGTGGATGCATGAAAGAAACCTACAAAATATATAATGACTAATTATGTGATGTGTATGATGATCGGGTCGGGTCTGGGTGACCCGAGCTATGGCCCGTTCCCAGTTTCACTCCCTTCTCAGATTTCATTTCTTTTTTCCAGGTGAATCCCATGTCACTTTGGGTACAGGTCTTCATCATCCAAAATGCTTCGGGCCCGGGTCGGGTCTTCGGTCCGAACCGGGCCGTGTGCACCCCTACTTTTACTTATCTGATTTGCCTTCAATTTTTCATTTATAGCCACCTCTAAAATGTGATCAAACACCCTCTAGAAATCTGTGTTCATCCCCCACTCCATCTCCCTAATAAACTTAGTCTTGGAATTAAGATTATTGCCTTCAATCAAATGAAGCTGAGGATCTTCACCGAATGTGATAACCTTTCCTGCCCATGGTTTCTCATTCAATTCAGACACCAATAGTCCCAATGCAACAAAAACCTCCATGGGAACCCCACTCATACTCCCAAAAACATCACACACAGCCAAACAGTTCTTTATCTTACCTTTACTGAACATGTCACCCACCATTCTACTCCATTGAAGCTCTGCCACGTCTCCCAAAGGCGCTCTGATCTTATGAGGAAGCAAAGCACTAGAGGCAATGGTAGTCTTCCCTGACTTCACGACCTCAAGGTACTTCTGGAACCTCTCTTTGTCATGCCTTAAGAGGCGACTCTATTGTATGGGATCAAATCCAAGCGGTTCACACCGATGAAAACCATGGAAAGTTTTAGAACCTTCCTAAGAGGGATAAAAACGTCCTTCCTCAACCGATCGCGGATCCTGTAAGCATAATACGTCTCCTCGATTCCTTCATACTCAGACTTACCCTCGCGAGGAAAGATTCTCCTCGCAATGGCCTAGCAAAGAAGCGTGGATCGGTCAAAGGAAGAGTCAAGAGAGGGGCACCACTTCGCCGCAAGACTAATATCCGTTGATCTGCTGGAATTCAGTAACTCTATATCGGTCTTCAAACAATTGGCAAAGTGATCGGTGACGCTATCGTGGAAAAGCCAAAAATGTGCATCATTCTTGTAACGGTGAAGGAGCTTCTTGGCCATGGAAACCTTCTTGTGTTCCCTGAGAGTAGGGACAGTCTCCTTCTTACTCCTCTGGTGCAATGCTTTTGTTTTCATCATCTTTTTGTTCCTCTTCTTAGACTTGGAGCCTTTTACGGTGAGTCACTGCTCCTTCTGATTCTTGTGGAGATCAGAACCTTCTAAAAGCTTGTAGAGAATTCTAGAAGGTCCTTGAAGTATTCGAATTCGGTGAAGGTGGGGACGTTGGCTACGAGTGTCTTGGGTGGTTAGAGAATAGCCACATGGCTGTAGCGTAGAATCCCTCGCGATCAGACTTGCCAGTTCCGCAGATGCCTCAGAGGTTACAGACAAGCTTGAGTGTGGTGAGGGGATCGTGGCTCCATGCCGCGCCAAGCCTCTATTGGAGGGAGTCGAAGGGAGTGTCAGGGACGACGTAGAAGAAGAAGTCGAGGCATGTGTTGTCAGATGACAAGAATATTGCGGAGCAGTTCTCTGTGAAGCCCATTGGGGGATTGGTAATGTTGAATTTTGAGACCATTAGGTCCGTGAAGGGTTCAGAGACTGCGGTTATGGTGTTGGTGGCGGTGGTGCCACAGCGGCTTTGGGGTTGAGACTTCAGGTGGGCCTAGGATAACGGCCATAGCTCTGGTTTGTGTGTATGTGGCAGAAAAAATTTAAGAAGTTAGGTTTGATAGAAGATAGGACAATATTAGAGTAGGTATAAATTGAAGGGGAGTGTATATAGTTCTGCTTCAGCTTGGGGAGCAAGCAATTTTAGTAGAGGAATGTGACGATGCTGCCCCTAAAATAATTTTGCTGTTAGAAGGTACAACCTGTAATATTCAATCGTTGACTTGCTTTACTGTTTACTCTTTCTTTTTTTTTCATTCTACAGTATTCCTCCTCAGTCCAACAAGCTAGTAACTAATTCATCACGGTACTTAGCTCTATTTAAAAGCACTGTTTATTCTTGCTTAAATCTATTATTACTTGCTAAGCACAGCTCTTTTACAAAGCTGGAGGTGTCCCCTCTTGATTCCTTTCTATTATTTTTTTATTAATTTCTCTTAGTCTACTTTTCTCATCAATACTTTAATACTAATATAGTATCTATCATATTGCTGAAGATGGTGTTGTTGCATGGAGCTGGAGGTGGCAACAATGTGAGGGATTGGTTAGCATGTTCTTTTATTCCTTTTGGATAATTTAAGGAGGAGGTGTCTACTGCTGAATGCTGAGATATCTATCTACTTATTTTGTAAATATATTTTGTTCATCAGTTTGTTGAGTCGGTTAGTTAGGTGAACGGCTGGTGGTGAGTAGCGAGACCTGAGAGCACTCGGTGTAGAGAAAGATGACGTCTATGAATATTGGTAAGTGGGCAGATGGAGCCACCTGCAAGGATACTTTGATGCTAAAGTAAGTGTCCGTATGAAAAGGCAGCTAATTAGGACAAGCATGTGATGTATCTGGGAGGAGGGGTAGGTCCTTCCCCTTTATCAGTGCTTATCGA
The DNA here is from genome assembly GCF_000816755.2 of Arachis ipaensis. Taxonomy (NCBI): domain Eukaryota; kingdom Viridiplantae; phylum Streptophyta; class Magnoliopsida; order Fabales; family Fabaceae; genus Arachis; species Arachis ipaensis. The sequence goes on from NC_029794.2 coordinate 120,265,829, forward strand.
GTAGGCCCCTTCATTTGGGCTCCCTATGTCTAGAAGCTTCCCCCAGTTGTCCAGACCTTCATTAGGGGATTGCGTCACGCATGGGATGCATTGGTTTAGATGGGTCGGGGACACGCCGAGTCGGAAGTAAGTCGGGTGGAACCCTGGCCCTTATTGGACTGGGCCAGAACAATGCTCCCAACGTGGCAAGCCGTGAATATCTCGGTTGTCACGATCACCCTATTTGTGTCTTCTCGTGTAATTGTCTTCTCTTGCTCGTGGCTTCGTTGGCGGGATTCATGCTTCCAGTACGCATGAGATGCCTCCAACCGTTACCCAGGGGTGTCATTTTGATTTTCGTGTCCAGAGCATTTAATGTTTTTTATGAGTGATTTGAAAGTGCCTGGAAAAGACCATTATGCCCCTGGCCTTTCGCGCTTCTCCCTTTTTATTTACAGTTACCTTTACCTCTTCTTCCTTCATTTCATTTTCTTTCCATTTTTCATCCCCTCCCCCCTAACTGCAACTGCTACCACTGTCATTTTCTCTTTAACCTTGCTTTCGTTTCTGAATCACTCAAGGATTTCATGCTACTACCACAAGGTACTATTTCTCATTTCTTGCATCTTCCTCCATCACAGATATTGTACGTGGTTACTCTTTGTGTTTATTTTTCTCATCTTGGTTCCTGTGTTGTTGCTTTTTGCCATTTACCACTGTTTGTTATACCTTTTTTGCTACTACTTTTGTTTGGGAGAAACTATCGCTTGGTAGCTAGTTCTTAGGAGGGTGCCATAGGTGTCTCTTTTCTGGATTTACGCCTAGAGATGGTATAGTATAGGATATTAGTGTCGTAGAAGAACATAGTTTTAGTTTTGGCTTGTGCTGAGCTTCCGACTTCCTGTTTTAACTTAAGTGCGACCTCTCGTGAATCGTTACGCCTGGTGTACGACCGATGAGCACATCCTCCAAGGCGACCGCAGAGGATTTACAAGAGCTTTGCAACTCGAAAGCATTATGCAGGGGTGGTCCCAAGGAAGCCAACTATGATGTTTTTGTGTCAGACCCCTCAGAGCGTGTTTGCCAACTTAACCTCGAGGCTCCTCGGGTTCCCAATAGGATGTGGGTGTATAAATCCATGTTCACTTCATTGGGTGTCCAGCTTCCATTCTCCCCTTTCGTCATGACTCTCCTAAACCAATGTGAAGTTGCTCCCTCGGAACCTCACCCTAATAGCTGGGCTGCCATCCGGTGCTTCGAGATGGTATGCGAGTGCTTGGAGCTCCCAGCTTCTGTGGAAGTCTTCCTCTATTTCTTTCTTCTTACCAACCCCTCCCGGGAAGGTAAACATAAAAAAGGCTACCTCTCCTTTCATGGTTTCAAGGAGACCTTTTTCAAGGTGAGGCCGGCCCGAGGCCGCCATCCCTTCTGGCTTACTCTCGAGGGAGAATGGCGGATCCTGACCTATTGGAGTTTTAGTGCTGGCTCAAACTATATGATCAAGATAACTTATGACGGCCTAGGTCGGCAAAACCAATAGATCGCCGATGTCTTGTTGGCAATTTTTGGTTCTAACAATCTCAACCCCCATCTCTTGATAGGTGACCGGGAGGCCAGTCATAATTGTGTGGGTAAGATCCTTCCTTTTATTGTTGTTCTTTCATTTTCTCGGTGTGTGCCTTATTGTGTTGTTCCCGATTTCATAACTTTCTTTTTTCATGACTTGCTTTTCGATAGCTTGTTTTTCTCATCCTTTTGCAGTTGGGATGGCTTTTGGACACACTTCTTTGAGTCGTTTGATGACTCATCTTTTTCCTGGAGATGACGAGGATAGCTCGGACACCCGTAACCCCGAAATTGAGGTCCCCCTGGCGAGGGTGAAGTTCAATCTCAGCCTCTGATAAGTGGATTTCTTATACGTTTTTTCATAGCATTTTCATATTGTTTTTAGTTTGATTTTATTAATTTTAGTAATTTTTAGTATGTTTTATTGCAAAAATTTATATTAGGATGCTACTTTAAGTTTTTGTATTTTTCTTATGATTTTAGAAGATTTTGGGGCAAATTTGGCAAATTTGGCAAAGTCTTGTTCAGAGACGAAGAAAGCATAGCAGATGCTGTCAAATCCTGACCTCCGTGCATTCCAACGAGCATATCTTGAGCTACCAAGATCCAATTGACGCGTTCTCAATGTCGTTGGAAAGCTAACATCCAGAGATTTCCAGCAATATATAATAGTCTATACTTCTCTTCCAGATCACTGCCCATAACTGGCATTGAACACCCACATCTGGAGTTCAACGCCCAAGAAGGACCAGCCTCCAGCGTTGAACACCCAAGACTGGAGTTCAACGCCCAAAGAGGAGTAAGCCCAGCGTTGAACGCCCAAAATTAGTGTTCAACACCACCCAGGGAGCAAGGGAACAGCACGCTCACCCCCCTCATGGGCGTTCAACGCCAAGAAGCCCAAGTTGAACACCAAGCATACAAAGCTCTAACCAAGGGGCCCCAAAGTGGATTTTAGCACTTATTAGCTTATTTTAATTTTTTTTGTAATTTTTAATTAAAAATAACATCTTTTAGATTTAGTCTTAAAGTTTTAATTATAAATAAGGGACTCCCTTCCTCCTAAGAATCATGCCTCGTAGGAGGGGAGAAGCACAAACACGTTACTTTACACCTTCTTCTTTGTTTTCTTTGTAAAGCATGAGTAACTAGACCTTCTAGGTTAAGGTTAGGAGCTCTGCTTATTCCTATGGATTAATATGATTACTTCTCTACTTTAATATATGTTTGATTCTATTCTATCATGTATTGTCATTCTTTATCTAATGAATCTGGGGTGGAACGAGAGTATGACCCCTTATTCTACACGAGTTCTTGCGAGTCCTGACCCAGATAGCATTGAGCTATAAGCTTGAGAATACATCACCTAGACCAATAATTTATCTGGGCTAATTGGGATAAGTGACATATAATCTCGTTAGTCATGGGTAATGAGGTTTCTGTGGCGCTAAGGCTAGAAAATTGAGCTTTATTCTCCAATCCAGAAGATCTGACCTTGTCTGTGGCATTTTGACTAGGATCAAGTAAGAATGAATTGTGTGAGCTTCACCCTCGTTCATATTGAATGACCACGATCCATGGCGTTTGATATGGATTAGAGGAGATTAATTGACCACGATCCATGGTGTTAATCACTTAGAATGTTGCCATAGAATGAATCATTCATTGTTAAAGTAGTCGGTAAGAAGTATTAATCTGGAAAAATAAAGCGTCTCCAAACCCTTAACTGGTTTCTCCTTAGTGCTCTATATCAGTTCTTTATTGCTTTCTTTATTGTTTTATTTTATTCGCCTACAACAACAACAATTATCTTTCTATTCGCCTAACTAAGATCTGCAAGATAACCATTGCTTGCTCAATCCAACAATCCTCGTGGGATCGACCCTCACTCACCTGAGGTACTACTTGGACGACCAGGTGCACTTGCCGGTGAAGTTGTGCGAGTTCAATTTCGTGCACCAAATTTTTGGCCCCGCTGCCGGGGATTGTTCGAGATTGACAAACTACCAGTTGTCTTACTCCTTAGATCAGGTACTTTTTACTGTTTTTCTTTTAATTGTGTTTCTTGTTAAAATTTTCAAACTATCTTTGTTTATCGTCTTAAAAGTTTTCAACAATTCATCTTAATCATCTTTTTCTCTTTTTCAAATTTTGTTTCAGATCTTAAGTTTGGTGTCTTTTGGTTTTGGTTGATTTTCCTTTCATGATTTTCAAAAACTATTCTTGTTTGCTTTCTTTGTGTTCAAATTTCTTTAGTGTTTTCCCTTGTTTCATTTCAAAATTTTTAAGTTTGGTGTCTTTTAGTGTTGCTCTCTCAACTTTTTCGAAATTAGTGTTAATTGATTTCAAAATTTTTAAGTTTGGTGTTCTTTCAGTGTTTTTCATTCAAAATTTTTAAATTTAATATTTTTTTATCTTTTCCTTTTTCGAATTTTTTTATCCTAATTTCAAATTTTAAAAATTTGGTGTTATCTTTTTCTTTCTTTTTGAATTTCAAAAATTTTTTAAAACTCTTTCTTTGAATTTTTGGAAATTTCTTAAGCTTTATCTTATCTTGATTCAAAATTTTAAGTTTGGTTTCCAGTCAATAATCTTTTTGTTTAATTTAATTTTCTTCAAATCTTATCTTGATTATCCTCTCCAAATCTTTTTTATCTTTCTCTTTGATTTTAAAATCTTTATATCTTATCTTATCTTTCTTTTAATTTCAAATTTTGAAAGTTTAGTATTTTGTTAGTATCTCTTTCTTTCAAATTTAAATTTCAAAATATTGATTTAACTTTTTCTTCTCTAATTTTTGGAAACTTCATTTTTTATTTCAAATCTTTTTAATTGGTTGTTTGTTTTATCTTGTTTTAATTTTAAAATTTGGTGCTTCTTTAGTCTTTCTTTCTTTCAAAAATTAAATTTTAAAATCTCTTCTTATCTTATCTGTTTCTTTCTCTTGATTCTTTCTTTCTAATTTGAATTTCAAAATCTTTATTTTGCTTTCTCTTGATTCTTTCTTTCTTTCTTTCTTTCTTTCTTTCTTTCTTTCTTTCTTTCTTTATACTTTTTTTCTTTCAAATTTGAATTCCAAAATCTTCAAATTTTCAAATCTTATCTTATCTTGTTTTCATTTAACTTCAAATTTTAAGTTTAGTGTTTCTTTAGTGTTTTCTCTCTCTTTTTGAATTTCGAAAATTTTTAAACCCCTTTCTTTTTAATTTTTTTTATTTTTCGAATTTTCTAGTTAAATTTTTTAATTGGTATTCTAATTTCTTATTTATTTTCAATTTTTTTTATTTTCAAAATTATTATAAAAAATTTATTCTTTTGGATATCGCACCAGGAGTTCTCTAGACTTTGACATAGAGACTCTCACTTTTCCTTGTCTCTTGTTGGTTTAGGAACACCAAAATCACTATGGATCTGAAGGGGAATATACAAATCAGGAGAACTCTGTGCTCTTACACAGTTCCCACTCCTGACTTCTATGGAAGGAGTAGTAGTGTACCTCCTATTGAAATGGATGAATTTAAGGTCAGCATAGACCTGATCATGCTAATGCCACAAAAGTGCCAGTTTCGTGGACGCCCACAGGAAGACCCCAATAAATTCATCTTTGACTTCTTACAGTTTTGTGACACTGTAGAGACCAATGAAATAGATCCTAAAGTCTCCAGACTAATACTCTTCACATTTGCTGTGAGGGATCAAGTACTGAATTGGTGGCATGCTGAACCTAGAGAAAGTTTGAACACTTGGGATAAGCTTGTTAACAAATTCCGGAGCAGGTTCTCTCCCTCGCAGAGGTTGACTAAGCTAATGACAGATATTCAGACCTTCAGACAGAAAGAGAGCGAGTCCCTCTATGATGCTTGGGAGAGGTACAAGCGGTTGATCATGAATTGTCCCCCTGATATGTTCTCAGGACGGGTTAAGATAGACATCTTCTATGAAGGTCTCTGTGAGATGGCCAAAAGGACACTGGATCACTCTGCAGGTGATTCTCTGCACATGGAGAAGATGACTGAGGAGGCACAGGAGCTCATTGAAAAGGTTGTAATTTACTAGTACATACACTCATCTAAGGGGCCTCCAGTTTGGATAGAAGCTCAAGATGTGGAGACTATTGCTACAAGGATTACTGAGAACAAACGTATGTTAGAACAAATATATATTCACACTCAACAATCAAGTAGCATGCAGAGTCAAGTTGCTGAGGTTCATGGTGCTCCTCCAGCTACTCCTTGTGATATGAGTGGTAACTTTCCTCAAGGTGATACTCACAAATATGGCCAGTGGACATCTGAGCAGGGTAATTACATGGGAAATTCCTCCAAAAATTCCTACAATGCCCCTTGTTCTCAGACTTTTAATCAATGGTGGAGAAATCACTCAAGCACAATTGAAGTTGAATGCCCAGGAGGGGGCAAAGCTGAAGTTGAACGCCCTAGAGGGGGTAGTATAGAAGTTGAATGCCTGAAAGGGAGTGGAATGGACGTTGAACACCCAGAGAAGGGGACAATAGATATAAATTCAAAAGACGTTCCTCCTAGGTACCCTGACAACCCCTTTCCAGTCACTCTGGACACTCATCCTGCATTACCTAAGGCCACAGAGTACAGAGCCGAGCTACCATGCCCTCATAAACTTCAAAGANAGGATCTCATCAGGATCAAGGAGGCTGAGCCTAAGGTGGTACAAATTATTGAGGAACTAAATGAAGAAAAGGCTCAAGAAGAGGCTGGAAGCACACTGTTACACGCCCCTCTCATGGGAAGAAAGCCTGAAGTACCACACCCTCAGGAGCCTCAAAAGGAGACTGATGAGCAGATATTTTATATGCTTTTTGGCATCATTTTCATATAGTTTTCATTATGTTTTGTTTAAGTTTTATTATGTTTTCATAGGCTTTAGTGCAAAATTTCCATTTTTGGATTCTACTTTGAGCTTTTGTGTTTTATGGTGATTTCAGGTATTTTCTGGCTGAAATTGAGGAGCTTGAGCAAAAGTCTGATTCAGAGACAGAGAAAGGACTGCAGATGCCGTCAAGATCTGACCTTCGTGCACTCAAAGAAGCTTTTCTAGAGCTACAGAAGTTCAAATGGCGCATTCTTAATGGCTATGGAAAGCTAACATCCAGGGCTTTCCAGAAACATATATTAGTCTATACGAACGCCAGCCACCAGCCTCATTTCTGGCGTCCAGCGCCCACAAGGGAGCAGCTGGCGTCCAACGCCCAAAAGGGAGTCCCAAGCCAGCGTTCAACGCCCCTAAGGGGTACTAGCTCGTGGAGACACTCCAAGCTCAGCCCAAACACTCACCAAGTGGGCCGGAAAAGTAGATTTTCATTTTACAAGACTAGTTTATCTTATTTCTATAATTCTTAGTCATTAGATTAGTATATATATGAGGAGATCACCCTTGTTTAGTATCTTCTTCCTCCCCTATTCAAGCCTTTCATTGTATTTTTCGGTCAGCATGAGTCACAAACCTCCTAAGGTTAAGGTTAGGAGCTCTGCTGAATTTCATGGATCAATAATATTACTATTCTAATTCAATATATCTGATTTTATTCTCTTATGCAACCTCGTTCTTCATCTTATGAATTAAGGGTGACCCGTGATAATCACCCTTATTCTACATGGGTTCCGTGCGATTCCTGACCCGGATAGCATTGAACTAAAGCTAGAGATTGCATTGTGGATTCCAATAGAGCATCTAAGCAACTTTGGATACATGACATATAATCTCGTTGACCATGGGTGCATGAGGTCTCTGTGGCGTTAAGGCTAGAGTCAGAGAAGCAGCATTTTCTGATCTGGAAGATCTGCCTTGTCTGTGGCACCTTGAGTAGGATCGTGAAGGGGAGTGGATTGCTTAGAGCTTCATCTTCTGCTACAGTGAGAAACCTAGAGGTGGTTTGATGTGAGAGGACATGAGTCATCTCAACATGGTGGATTGCTGTAGTAGAGGAGGTTAACTTGATGAGAGGACATGAGTTAATCACTTACGGCTGCCATTGAAGGAATCAGAAAGTTATTGAAGAAGACAGTAAGAAAAGTTAATCCGAAAAGACAAAGTATCTCCGAAGTCTCAACCATTCTATCACCATTAATTTCTCATGTATCTAGTAACATTTTATTTATTTATTTTGTTTTATGCGTTTTCCGTGACAAACTATAATTTCTATCCGCCTAACTAAGATCTACAAGGTAACCACTGCTTGCTCAAACTAACAGTCTCCGTGGGATCGACCCTCACTCACCTGAGGTTTGGACCACCCGGTATACTTGCCGGTCTATCTATGCGAATTCTGCGGAGCCAGTTTCGTGTACCAAGTTTTTGGCACTGTTGCCGAGGATTGTTCAGATTTGATAAACAACCGGATTATCTTGTTGCTTAGATTAGGTATTTTTTATGTTTTATTTGCTTTTTGGTTTGTGTCTTTTGTTTTCTTTTAAAAAAAATTTTCAAAACCTTTTCTGTTTTTACCTATGTATTTTCTTTTGATTTTCTTACTTTGAGTCTTACCTATTTCTTATTTTCTTTTTCAAAATATTTTCTTTTCTTTAGTAATCTTTATCTTTTGTTTGAGTCTTGTGTCAATTTTTAAGTTTGGTGTCCCCTCTGTTTTTATCTTTTTCTTTAAATTTTTGAAGGTGTTCTTATTTTCCCTTCTTCATATTCGAACTGTTCTTGGTGAATTTTCTCGGTTTATTTTAAAAATTTTGAGTTTGGTGTCTTTTATTTGTTTTTCCTCTAATTTTCGAAAATTAGTGTCATTAGATCTTAAAATTTTTAAGTTTGGTATCTCTTTGTGTTCTTCTTTTCTTAAATTTTCAAAAAGTGTTCTTCAGTGTTCTTCCTTGTATTCGAATTGTTCCTGTTATTTTTCTTTGTTTGATCTTAAAATTTTTAAATTTGGTATCTTTTTGTGTTTTTTCCTTTCAATTTTCGAAAATTTTAGCTTTTGATTTCAAAATTTTATTAAGTTTGTTGTTTTCTTGTTAGTAAAGTTTAATTTTTAAATTCTAAATCCTATCTTTTCAAATCTTTTTCAAATCCTTATCATATCTTATCTTTTTCAAAAAAATTTTCAAATCTTTATCTTATCTTTTTTTATCTTTCTTTGAATTTCAAAAATCCTATCTTATCTTATTTCAAATTCAAATTTTAAAACTCAATTTTAAAATTTAAAATTTAAAATTTCAAATCTTATCTTTTCAAATCTTTTTCAAATCTTCACCATATCTTATCTTTTTAATCTATTTTCAAATCTTTATCTTATCTTGTCTCAAATTCAAAATTCAAAATCAAATCTTTTTCAAATTTTTTTAAATTTTTATCTTATCTTTTCCAAATCTAATTTTCAAAACTTTTTAAAATAAAATCTTTTTTTAAATTCTTATCTTATCTTAATTCAAATTCAATTTTCAAGTTTCAAGATTTCAAAATTTCAAAATTCAAATTTTTAAAATTCAATTTTCAAATTTTAAAATAAAATCTTTTCAAATCTTTTCAAATCTTTTAAATTTTAAATTTTTGAATCTTATCTTATCGTGTTTGATTCTTTCCTTTTAAATTCAAATTTCAAATCTTTTGTTTGACTTTCTCTTTTTAAATTCAAAACTTTTCAAAATCAAATCTCATATTTTAATTTCAAATCTTCTTTTAAATTTGGATTTTAAAACCTTTAAATTTTTAAATCTTATCTTATTCTATTTTTCTCTCTTGATTATTTCTTTCTAATTTTAAAATTTCAAAATCTTTATTTGACTTTTTCTTTCCACTTTTCGAAAATTTGCTCTTTAATTTTAAATCTTGTTAGTTAATTGGTTATTCATATCTTTTCTCAATCTTTCCTTTTCTTATTTTTTTGAAAATTTTAACTTATTATTTTCTTTATTTCGAATTAGTTTTCCATATTTTATTTTATTTATTTATTTAATTTTCGAAAAAAATTATTTTAATTCTTGTCTCTTTTCTCTCTTCTTGGTATCTCAGTGGGAGCTTCCTATACTCTGATATAGAGACTACCACTTTTCTTTATCTCTTGTCTGTGTATGCAGGAACAGGAAGAGTGTACTATGGATCTAGAGGAAGAGGCACAACCAAGAAGAATCTTGGGATCTTATACAGCCCATACTCCTGACTTCTATGGAAGCAGCATTAGTATACCTCCTATTGGAGTAGCTTATTTTGAGCTCAACCCACAGTTAATCACTCTCGTGCAGCAAAACTGTCAGTTTTAGGGACTTCCTCAAGAGGAGCCCACAGAATTCCTTGCTGAATTCTTGCAATATGCTGACACAGTGTACACTGATGGAGTAGACCAGGATGCCTACAGGTTGTTGCTTTTTCCCTTTGCTGTTAAAGACCAGGCAAAGAGGTGGTTAGACAACCAACCCAAGTCTAGTTTGAAAACATAGAGTCAGCTGGTGGATAAGTTCTTGAATCAATACTTTCCACCAAAGTGGCTTACCCAGTTAAGACTGGACATTCAAGACTTCAAATAAGGAGATAATGAATTCCTTTATGATGCTTCGGTGAGGTACAAGATGATGCTATGGAAATGTCCTACTAAAATATTTTTAAAATGGGTAAAGTTAGACATCTTCTATTACAAACTCACAGATATGGCTAAGATGTCCTTAGACCATTTTGCTGGTGGTTCAATCCACATGAAAAAGACAATTGAGGAAGCTCACGAGCTCATTGAGATAGTTGCCAGCAATCAGCATCTGTACTCATCTAATGAGACTCCAATGAAAGGAGAGATTAAGACAGTGTCACTGAGTCAAACCCTCGTGAGCAAAGTGAGTCATTAACCCAGAAACTGCACTCCCTTGCACAACAAATGTTGAAATTTCAAAAGATGCTGCAAGAAGCCCGAGCCTCTAATAGAACTATAGAGGCACAGTTGAGTCAAACTAGACAGCATTTATCTGAACAGATAAGAGAAAAGTGTCTGGCCCTCGTTAGTACTAAGGAGGCTGAGCCTAAGATGGTACACACTATTGAGAAACTAAATCAAGAAGAGGCTGGAAGCACATGTTGCACATCCCTCTTATGGGAAGAAAGCTTGAAGTACCACACCCTCAGATGCCCTAAAAGGAGACCAAGGATGAGCACTGCTCACAATCCTTGGAAGGCTATGAAAAGCTGCAGTTTAATATTCTTTTTGCTGAGGTTTTGGAGCAATGGTCTCTATCTACTGGAAGAAACCTCTCTGATGCTGAGAGAGGCGAATTGGTGCTGAGGTTACAGAAGGATTACATGATTATCAATGTCCTTAAACCTCCACTACCCCCTGACAAAGGAGGTACTTCCGTGCAGAGTACAATACTGAAGCCTCCTCCCTTGGTGAAAACTCATACAGTTTCCTCATATATCAAACTTAAGTTTGGTGTTGGGCAGTCACCACTCACCAAGGAGGAAGGTCCCAAGAAGTAGATGCATAGGGGATGGAGAAACAATACAACCCCTACCCTAACAAGCAAGGAAAATCAAGCTCATCACACTAAAAGAAAGCTTGTTAGGAGGAATTCAAATCTGAGGGTACTAATCTCCTCATCTTCTCCCATGGAGACAATTCTGTTAACCAACTGGAAGAAGAGGAAGAAAATCAGCAACCGAGTGTCAAGCTAATGACATTAAAAAAGTGCTTGTTGGGAGGCAACCCAACCATGAGTAGAGTATTTCTATTCTTATTTCTTTTATTTATTTTCATTTGAGTTTATTTTAGTTTATTTTTAGAGTTTTTCCTTACTTTTTAATGTTTGTGATCATGTGCAGTAGTAAGAACAGAAACAAAAACAGTCAAAGCTGGAAACAGAATACCTTGGAGCAGAGATCTTGCTGGCATTGAACGCCAGACAAGGGGGCTAGAGTGGGCATTTGATAAACCACTATTTTATGGTTTATCTTGTGCTCAATTGAGTGGTTTTTATCTACTCTTTACCCACTTATTCATACTATTTGCATGGTTTTACATTTGTCTTCCTAATTATGTGCTATGATTGAAAACATGCTTCTTTGATCTTATATTTGCTTATCATTAATCCTCTCTTATTACCATTAGATGCCTTGATATGTGTGTTAAGTGTTTTCAGATATTATAAGGCAGGAATGGCTCGGAGGATGGGAAGAAAGCATGCAAAAGTGGAAGGAATGCAAGAAGTTGGAGAAACTGCTAAGCTGTCCAGCCTGACCTCTCTGCACTCAAACGGCTATAACTTTAGCTACAGAGGTCCAAACGACGCGGTTCTAGTTGCGTTGGAAAGCTAACCTCCGGGGCTTCGATTTGATATATAATATGCTATGGTTCCCCTGATGCTAGGCGACGCGACCTCGTGATCCATGCGGCCGCGTCGCAATGACGGAAATCCAGCGTGGCAAAATTCGAACCCAGTGAATTCTGGACTGTTTTTGACCCAGTTTGCGGCCCAGAAAACACAGATTAGAGGCTATAAAGTGGGGGACAGCACCCATTCATAGGAAAGCTCTCATATTCACGATTTTAGGAGTAGATGTAGTTTTTAGAGAGAGAGGTTCTCTCCTCTCTCTTAGGATTAGGATTTAGGACTTCTCTTAGTTTTAGGAGTGACTCTCAATCCAGGTTCAATGTTCTTTTATTTATTTTTCCATGCATGTCTATGTCAGATTTAAGTTCTTTTGTTAATGCAATTTGAGGTATTTCAGTTTAATATTGCTTTCTTTTATTTACATGATTATTGCTTCCCATCTGAAGGCATTCTTATTCCAGTAGATTTACTTTTCCCCTTTTGGTCTTGGTTAAAAAATGAGTAACTCAGGAATTATCCAACTTAATAGCATAATTGTTAATTGTTATCTTGCCAATTGAGTTGAACTTCAATAATCCCAAGCTTTTCTTAGGAAATAAATAGGATTCGAAGATCAAACCAATTTGTCCCTTGACTTTCCTTTTCTTTAGTAAAGGTTAACTAAGTGGAATTAAGATTCAACTTTCATTGTTATTGATAAGGATAACTAAGTGTGGACTTCCAATTTCTTGTACCTTGCCAAGAGATTTTATTATTATTATTTTATTTTACTTGTCATATAACATATTCCCACCTTACTTCCAAAACCCCCAATTTACAATCTTCATAACCAATAATAAGAACATACTTCCCTGCAATTCCTTGAGAAGACGACCCGAGGTTTAAATACTCGGTTATCAATTTTAAAGGGGTTTGTTACTTGTGACAACCAAAAAGTTTGTACGAAGAGATTTTTGTCGGTTTAGAGACTATATCTACAACGCGACTGTTTTTATGACATTCTTTACTGGCAAAAAAACCTAACGGCAAAATGGCGCCGTTGCCGGGGAATTGCAAACGTGTGCCTTATTATTGGTTATTGTAAATATTTTTCTTTTGCTTGTTTATTTGTTTTTATTTTTGTTTTTATTTTTGCTTTTCATAAATTAAGAGGTTATTGGTTTTTATTTAGTTATTAAAAAAAATTTTCAAAAATTTGTTCTTAGCGTTCGTCTTGATCTTCAAGTTGTTCTTCACGTTCATCTTGGCCTTCAAGCTGTTCTTAGTTATTTTCTTCGTTTTGATCTAAAAATTTGAAATTTGGGTGTCATTTTATTGTTTCTCTCTTTCCACATTAAATTCAAAAATATTTTTTATTATTTTTTCAAAAAAAAATTTCAGATTTATATTTTTAAAATTTTTATCTTATCTTATCTTATTTCAAAAATCAAATTTCAAAATTTAAATAACCTTTTAATTTCAATTTGTTTTTATTTTTGTTTTTAATTTACTACTATGAACTCTCACCCCTTTGGCTATGAGTCTGGTTACAATTATGTTGCAGGAAGAAGAAATTACAATGAAAACAGGCATCAAGGTTGGAACAATCAAAGATGGGAGGAGCCACAAGAATTTGATCAACCCTCATGGCAACAACCACCTCCAATGGACTATCAACAACCACCACCATACGCCTATAAACCCTCTCCTCAACATAACTTTGGACCACCAAACTCACAAGCCCCTTTCCGCCATTCACCTCCATATGACCCTAACCCTCAACCACCATACCAACCACCTTATGAACCAAATGAACCATACATGGATCCACCCCAAACCTCCATGGAGAAAGCACTTGCCAATCTAAACTCTACTATACAAGCTCTCGTCGCCCAAATCAGACCACCAAATACCTTCAGCAATCAACCCTCAAGCTCTAGTGTACTTCCTTTTCAACCACAGAATGATCTCTCCATCCCATCACCACCATCCATGGAAGAGCACTCACATCCATCAATCCAAGAGCAAGATGATCCCAATTATGCTATTGATATGGAACAGGAAAGAAAGAATCATCTTCGCGAATCCATACTTCATAAAAAGCTAGAGGAGGCCCTACGGGTAAGGGTAGGAGAGACCCTTGAAGATGAAAGAATAGTTGAAAGGAGTTGTCATGGAAAGCAAATCATCAAGGATGAGTACGATTTTATATTAAAACTACTGGACAAAGCAGTAATTCTTAAAGAGGAAAAAGTGGTTGAAGACTTGCGAGATGCTGAACCTCCATGGGAAAGTCAAGACATAGAGCCTCCTTCCAAGCTGGTTACATTTGATGTTGAGGAGGGTGTACAACCTCCAAGGCATACCCCGGTTGAAGACTTGGAAGAGGTTGAAATTGAAGAAGCTTGCAAAGAGGTGGAAGATGTCAAAAAAGAGCACAAGGGAGTGGAGCTTGCAATTTCATTAAAAATACCTCCCCCTAAGTTGCCATCATCCTTCGCAACATTCAAGTGGGTAAAATTCATATCCCATAGCTTTCTAATCCCACTTGAATATGGGCTACTGGAGACGGATGGTCAACTTAGAGCTCTTTGTGGCATTAAGAGTAAGAGGAAGATGGCCAGTGGTAAGAATTGTCCTGCAAGGTTCATTATGGTTGGAAGCTTTAAGTTTAAACGCAAAGGTTGGTATAAAGCTCAATTGAATGGGTCTAGGAAGCTGTTTGGTAGCTGCAGTGAGAATTCAAATTACTTATCACCCGGCTGGAATAATACAGATCCCGACAAAAATGGGTGTAAAAGCAAGGTTTGGGATCCTGGAATCTGTTCTGACATCCAACACCCCGGGAGCCTAAGAATCTTTTTGAAGCTGCTCAAGGGTTTTACATGCCTAGTTTGGGACCCCGGAGGTTACTGGAATCACAAACACTGGTAGAGATTCCTGGATGAATACAAGCATAAGCCACCATAACAGGAAGCTCATCAAATGTCCAACTTAAGGACTCTAACTAAAAGTGCTAGGTGGGAGACAACCCACCATGGTATGATCGTTCCCTTTTCATTTTTTATTTAGTTTTATTTGTTTTTGAATTTTATTTTATTTTGTTATATTGAACCTGGAGTTTTGCATCACATTCATATTAACACTGCATTCTGCATTTTTCAGATTACAAAAAAAAAAAAGCGAGCACGCGACGCGACCGCATCAGCGACGCGTCCGCGTCGCAAGGAGATGAGAGAATAATAAATTGAACAGAGAGTTACGCAGGAGCAGGGCTGGAGGCGGCCATTAGCACAAATTGACTCCATGCGACCGCGTCGATGACGCGTCCGCATCATTTGGAAAAAATAGCCTCCCAAGCAACCGCGTCACCCACGCGGCCGCGTGACCTGAAATCGGCGTAAAAAGGGTATATGGCAGAAAGTTGAGCTGGAGTTGGGCTGGACTCGTGCTGGTAGCCCAAGCCTCACCACGCGAATGCATGACCCATGCGTCCGCGTCATATCCCCATGATGGCCACTCACGCGATCGCGTCGACCACGCGATCGCGTCACCCAGAATTTTGGCAAAAAAAGTTTCGAACCGAGAGTTGTGTGACCACGAGGCTGCACTCGCGCCACTAGCACAAATCGAGTCACGCGATCGCGTGCCCCACGCGTCCGCGTCACCCAACCTTATCACGCACCACGCGACCGCGTCACCCACGCGACCGCGTTGCCAGCGTCGCACAACATATCCAGATCAGCCAATTTTCTTATCTTTTCTTCTCTAATCCTTATTTCTTCTATCTTTTCTTCTTTCTTCTTTCTCTCTTACTTTATTTCTTTCCCTTCTCATTCTTCTTATCTTTCATTTTATTTTATTTAATTTATTTGTATACTTTCATTCATTGCATTCTAATTTTGTGCATATTTTTATTTTCTTTTCTAAAATTATTGGTGTTCAAATGTTCTTATTCAACTGTTATCTCTTTTCTGGTATTTTCTTGATGCTTAGTGACTTGTTTTATTTTGAATAGGTAATATTATTTATATCAATGCCAATCTTTTATACCTGTATTACTTTTACATTGATATGAATTTATATTATCTCTCCTTACCCACTCTCTCCTCCCATTGTTGCAAATTTTTGCACTCTTGATCTGCCATGTACTTCTATTGTTTTCTCACTTGCATGTTGTAGCTACCATGTAATTGAGACCCTCATTCTTTGGCATTAACCAACCCATGTTTTAAATTGTTTCTTATCTTTATTTTTGGGTTACTTTTTCTTCTCCCTCTTCTTTCAGGATGGCCACTAGGAAGAGAACCGGAAGACGCTTAAAAGGGGAGACAAACAAGTCCATCTGCACAATCCTTGAAGAAAAGCATCAGTTGGAACAGCCCATCCACTTGTACATCTTAGCATGCACTGAGGACGGTGCAACCTTTAAGTGTGGGGAGGTCGATACCGATCTCCATGGGTTAGTTATTTCTTGACTCAACACCAAATTTTTTTTATTTGTTTGATTGTTGCATTTGCATGTTTGATTGCATATTTGTTTGAATTTTTTTTTTTTTTTGCATATTTTACCACTTGGTTAAAGTAATATTTTCTGTTTCAAGAAACCTTTTAGAGCATTTCACTAATTTGCATAAAATTTAATGTTACACTTGTTTGAAGAGATATTATACTGGAACATGGTTTAGAACTCGAACACACAAAACCTGAGATTTTTGAGCCTATTTGAATTGGTTGCATTTTATCAACCAAAAATTTTGCTTTAGTGTGTATTTTTCTCTCTAAAATTGTGATCTTTGTCTTGCTTGATTCTATATTTCCATGGTTTGATGTATGCATACACTTACATGATTGAGGCCTTTATTTCACTGAACTTACATACCCATATGGCCTTACCTTTCATTATCCCTTGCAAACCAATTTTGAGCCTATTGTACCTCTTTGTTCTTTTTATTTAGCACATCATTAACTCTAAGCAGAAAATAATAATATCCTTAATTTGAATCCTTGGTTAGCTTAGACTAGTGAGAGTGCTCATGAATTAAGTGTGGGAAAAAGTGGGTTTGGAAACAATTGGTTTAAGAATTGGGTATTATATATCTTTTGGAAACAAATGTTTAGAACATGATTCATGCATTCAATAAATTAATCATATGCATTGAGGAAAAAAAAAAAGAGAAAAAGAAGAGAAAAAGAGAGCAAAATAAGTAAAAGGGGACAAAATGCCCCAAAATAAATGTTGAAAACAATGCATATGAATTGTTCTTGAAATTAGAATGCATGAATATGTGGAAAACATGGTTGATGGATAGTTAGATTTTGTACTGTGATTACATGGATTGTTTAAGTTAGGTGGAAAGTTTAAGTTAATCAAGGATTCAGATTTTAGTCCACTTGGCCAAATACAATCCTACCTTAACCCTAACCCCACTACAACCCTTAAAAGACCTCTTGATATGTGTATTTGTGCATTAAAATTATGTTGATTGTTAGATGAAGAGCAAGCCTTAGAAAGCAAGGTTAGTAGAGAATTGAGAGAATCGAACCCTATACACTTGAGAGATTAGAGTGATATACACTACCAGTGAGGGTTCGATGCTCAATTCCTTGTTCCCTGCTTTCATGAGCTATTTTCTTCTACAAGTCTATTTGTACTTCATTTTTTATGATTTGAATTAGTGAAATCCAGTTCATATTTATTCTTGGAGAACTTATTTACTCTTAACCAAGTAAGTAAAAGCATTTTGCAT
>NC_029794.2:120283409-120297835 GCF_000816755.2 Arachis ipaensis
GAGAAACTGCTAAGCTGTCCAGCCTGACCTCTCTGCACTCAAACGGCTATAACTTTAGCTACAGAGGTCCAAACGACGCGGTTTCAGTTGCGTTGGAAAGCTAACGTCCGGGACTTCGATTTGATATATAATATGCTATAGTTCCTCTGATGCTAGGCGACGCGACCGCGTGATCCATGCGGCCGCGTCGCAATGACGGAAATCCAGCGTGGCAAAATTCGAACCCAGCGAATTCTGGACTGTTTTTGACCCAGTTTGCGGCCCAGAAAACACAGATTAGAGGCTATAAAGTGGGGGACTGTACCCATTCATAGGGAAGCTCTCATATTCACGATTTTAGGAGTAGATGTAGTTTTTAGAGAGAGAGGTTCTCTCCTCTCTCTTAGGATTAGGATTTAGGACTTCTCTTAGTTTTAGGAGTGACTCTCAATCCAGGTTCAATGTTCTTTTATTTATTTTTCCATGCATGTCTATGTCAGATTTAAGTTCTTTTGTTAATGCAATTTGAGGTATTTCAGTTTAATATTGCTTTCTTTTATTTACATGATTATTGCTTCCCATCTGATGGCATTCTTATTCCAGTAGATTTACTTTTCCCCTTTTGGTCTTGGTTAAAAAATGAGTAACTCAGGAATTATCCAACTTAATAGCATAATTGTTAATTGTTATCTTGCCAATTGAGTTGAACTTCAATAATCCCAAGCTTTTCTTAGGAAATAAATAGGATTCGAAGATCAAACCAATTTTTCCCTTGACTTTCGTTTGCTTTAGTAAAGGTTAACTAAGTGGAATTAAGATTCAACTTTCATTGTTATTGATAAGGATAACTAAGTCTGGACTTCCAATTTCTTGTACCTTGCCAAGAGATTTTATTATTATTATTTTATTTTACTTGTCATATAACATATTCCCACCTTACTTCCAAAACCCCCAATTTACAATCTTCATAACCAATAATAAGAACATACTTCCCTGTAATTCCTTGAGAAGACGACCCGAGGTTTAAATACTCGGTTATCAATTTTAAAGGGGTTTGTTACTTGTGACAACCAAAAAGTTTGTACGAAGGGATTTTTGTCGGTTTAGAGACTATATCTACAACGCGACTGTTTTTATGACATTCTTTACTGGCAAAAAAACCTAACGTCAGCATTCAACGCCCATGAGGAGCAGCAAAGCTGGCATTGAACGCCAACCAGGGAGCACATAGCTGGTGTTGAACCCCAGCCAGGAGGCAGAGACCTAGCGTTGAACGCCAGGAAGGAGCACATGACTGGCGTTGAATGCCAGCAAGGGAGCATGAAGCTAGCGTTGAACGCCAGCCAGGGGGCAAGAGCTGGGCGTTCAATGCCCATAAGGGGGCAGGGAATTCGAATTCCCTAGCCTCCTCGGACCAGTGGGTCCCACAGAAACTCTACCTACCCCACCTACCTCACCCTCTATCTATCCCTCTTTCTTCTTCTCCTTCTACTCTCTCATTCCCAATTGTTTATATTTGCTCGAGAACGAGCAAAACTCTTAAGTTTGGTATTGCAAAAGCTTTACTTTTTGACTTCTACCACTCCTAAGTATGGCACCAAAGACTGATGAAACCTTAAGGAAGAGGAAGGGAAAGGCACTTGCCTCCGCTTCCCTTACCTCATATGTCACCTATGCAATTTAGCCGGAATTGTCACAGAAGGAGATATCCCCATTAAGGAGGACAAGTCCATCACTAAAAGAAGGATGAAGCATGTTAGAGAACCAGCACATAGACCACAACAAGAGCATGTGGAGCCACCTCAACAAGAAATTCTTGAGATGTCTCAAGGATGTATTTTCCTCCCCAAAAAATTTTTTGGACTAATGGCATACCTCTCTAGGAGAGTTAAGCTCCAACATCGATCAGCTAAGGATGGGATATTAAGAGCACTCCACCATCCTCCATGAAATAAGAGAATATCAAAGATCCATGAGGGAAGAACAACAGAGACAGGGGCGTGACATAGAAGAGATCAAGAGGTCCATTGGCTTCTCTAGAGGGAGCAGTAGTTGTCGTACTAAGGTGGATCCGTTCCTTTTATTTCCTGTTTGCTTATGTTATTTTTCTGTTTTCCATGTATTTTATCTTATTGTCTGTTTCTAGTGCATGATCATCTTTATGTCTTAAAGATATGAATTATTCCATGCATCTCTCACCTTGCTTAAAAGAAAATTTTAATTGAAAAAGAAAAGTGAGATACTTGGATTTTGAGTGATATATTAAGAATAGTTCAATTATTTGATATGGTGGCATTACTTTTATTTTTTAAATGTATGAATGAATAGTGCATGTTTGATGTTGGAGTTAAGATGTTGGCTCTTGAAAGAATAATGATAAAAGTGAAGTATTATTGGTGATATGAAAAATGCAAAAATTGATTCTTGAAGCAAGAAAAAGCAACAAAAAGCAATAAAAGAAAATATATATATATATATATATATATATATATATGTATATGCGAAAAAAAAAAGCAAGCAGAAAAAGAAAAAGCCAATAGCTCTTTAAACTAAAAGGCAAGAGCAAAAAGCCAATAGCTCTTTAAACCAAAAGACAAGAGCAAGGATCCAAGAATTTGAATATCAATGGTTAGGAGGGCCTAAAAGAGATAACATCTTAGCCTAAACAGTTCAAATGAGCTGCTTCCCTAACTATATGCTTGTGGTGTGAAGGTGTCAAGTGAAAAGCTTGAGACTGAGTAGTTAAAGTCATGATCCAAAGCAAAAGAGTGTGCTTAAGAACTCTGGACACCACTGACTGGGGATTCTAGCAAAGCTGAATCACAATCCTAAGGGGTTCACCCAGTTAAGTGTATGTGGCGTTTATATATCCGGTGGTAATACTGAAAAATAAAGCGCTTAGGGTCACGGCCAAGACTCAAAAGAAGCTATATTTAAGAATAAAAAAAAACTAAACTAGGAGAGTCAATAATATCATCTGGATTCTAAGTTCCTAAAGATGCTAATTATTCTGAGCTTTAATGGAAAGTGAGATGCCAAAACTATTCAGAAGCAAAAAGCTACTAGTCCCGCTCATCTAATTGAAACTGAGCTTCATTGAGAACTCTGAGATTTATTGTATCCTTCTATTTCTTTTTATCCTACTTTATTTTTGGTTGCTTGGGGACAAGTAACAGTTTAAGTTTGGTGTTCTGATGAGCGAATATTTTATACGCTTTTTGGCATCATTTTCATATAGTTTTCATTATGTTTTGTTTAAGTTTTGTTATGTTTTTATAGGTTTTAGTGCAAAATTTACATTTTTTTATTCTACTTTGAGTTTGTGTGTTTTATGGTGATTTTAGGTATTTTCTGGCTGAAATTGAGGAGCTTGAGCAAAAGTCTGATTCAGAGACAAAGAAAGGACTACAGATGCCGTCAGGATCTGACCTCCGTGCACTCGAAGGAGCTTTTCTGGAGCTACAGAAGTTCAAATGGCGCGCTCTTAACGGATATGGAAAGCTAACATCCAGGGCTTTCCAGAAACATATAATAGCCCATACTTTACTTTGGAAATGAACGCCCAAAATTGGCGTTCAACGCCAGCCACCAGCCTCATTCCTGGCGTCCAACGTTCACAGGGGAGCAGCTGGCGTCCAACGCCCAAAAGGGAGTCCCAAGCCAGCGTTCAACGCCCCTAAGGGGTACTAGCTCGTGGAGACACTCCAAGCTCATCCCAAACACTCACCAAGTAGGCCCGAAAAGTGAATTTTCTCACTACAAGACTACTTTATCTTATTTCTGTAATTCTTAGTCATTAGATTAGTATATATAGGAGGAGATCACCCTTGTTTAGTATCTTTTTCCTCCCCCATTCAAACCTTTCATTGTATTTTTCAGTCAGCATGAGTCACTAACCTCATAAGGTTAAGGTTAGGAGCTCCGCTGAGTTTCATGGATCAATAATATTACTATTCTAATTCAATATGTTTGATTCTATTCTCTTATGCAACCTTGTTCTTCATCTTATGAATTGAGGGTGACCCATGACAATCACCCTTGTTCTACATGGGTTCCGTGCGATTCCTGACCCGGATAGCGTTGAACTAAAGCCAGTGATTGCATTGCGGATTCCAATAGAGCATCTGAGCAACTTTGGATACGTGACATATAACCCCGTTGACTATGGGTGCGTGAGGTCTCTGTGGCATTAAGGCTAGAGTCAGAGAAGTATCACTTTTTGATCCGGAAGATCTGCCTTGTCTGTGGCACCTTGAGTAGGATCGTGAAGGGGAGTGGATTGTTTAGAGCTTCATCTTTTGCTACAGTGAGAAACCTAGAGGTGGCTTGATGAGAGGACATGAGTCATCTCAACGTGGTGGATTGCTGCAGCGGAGGAGGTTAACTTGATGAGAGGACATGATTTAATCACTTACGGCTGTCATTGAAGAAATCATAAAGTTATTGAAGAAGACAGTAAGAAAAGTTAATCCAGAAAGCCAAAGCATCTCCGAAGCCTCAACCGTTCTATCACCATTAATTTCTCATATATCTAGTAATGTTTTATTTATTTTTTTTTTATTCGTTTTCTATGACAAACTATAATTTCTATCCACCTAACTAAGATCTGCAAGGTAACCACTACTTGCTCAAACCAACAGTCTCCATGGGATCGACCCTCACTCACCTGAGGTATTACTTGGATGACCCGGTATACTTTCCGGTCTATCTATGCGAATTCTGCAGAGCCAGTTTCGTGCACCAGAGACCAAGGACGAGCACTACTCACAGTTCTTAGAAGTCTTTAAGAACTCGTAAATCAATATTCCTTTTGCTGAGGTTTCGGAGCAAAGACCCCCATCTGCTACACTCATGAAGAGCTCACCCCCTGAAAAAGAAGAAGAGTTAGAAGTGCAAGAGCAAGAAAAAGAGGCCCCTATACCAAGTGAAATCCCAATGACAAGGGAGGAAAACAACTCTGAGAGTTTCCACTCCAATAAAGCAGGGAATGGCTTAGAGGATAAGTTCATTGAACCACCAATTTAAAAAGTTCTTGATGAAGGGTACACTCTACTGATCACCCAACACCCAACTCCTGAATCCATGGTGGTGAAGATAATCAAAGAAAGAACTAAAAAGGGGATTGTGACCAAGGAACACAAGATGATATCCATGAAAAAGAGGTCAGCCAGAAGCAATCCAACCCCTATTCTAACAAGTAAGGAGAATCAAGCTGATAACCATAAAAGAAAGCTTGTTAGGAGGAATTCAAGTCTAAGGGCACTAATCTTCTCCTCTTCCCCCTTGGAGTCATTTCTTCTAACCAACTAGAAGAAGAGGAAGAAATTCAATAATCAAGTGTCAAGCTAATGACATTAAAGAAGCACTTGTTGGGAGGCAACCCAACCATAAGTATCCTTTAGTTTTTTTTAGTTTTATCACAGTTTTATTTTTAATTTTACAGTATCCATTTTTATTCAACTTCCATGTTTTCCTAGGTTTTCTAATGTCTGTAATCATGTGTAGCCATTAGAACAGAAATAAAAAGGCGTAGCAAGAAAAACAGAACACCCTGGAGGGTGCCCCTTACTGGCGTTCAACGCCAAAAGGTAAGAGAGAGCATGGGCGTTCAACACCCATAAGGGCACAGAAAGGACCAAGTTTTTTTTGTTTGGGGACAAGAAACTTTTTAAGTTTGGTGTTGCAGAGCGAGCTCTAGGTGTATATTATCATCAATAGCACCAAAGGGAGGTGAATCATCTTCACAGAAGAGAACAGCCTAAGCAACCATCAACTCTAAGGTGGTTGAGTTTCATCCCTCCCCCCCCCTTTCTTTTTGTTTTTCAGTATTCTATTCTATTTTCTATTTTCTATTCTAGCTTTTACATGATCACTCTTAGGATTTTGCTTTAGTAGTTTATTTTCAAAAGTCTTTCGGTTTAAGATATCTCATGTATCCCACAACAAGCTTAAAAGAAATTTTTTTGAAAAAGAAGCAGTAAAATACACAAGATCTTGAGAATATCATAAGTTATTCCAATTAGTTAAGATGTGGAGGCCCTATCTTTATTTTCTGAATGTATGAATTAACTGTGCATAATTGATGTTGAAGTTGAGTATATTGACTCTTGAAGAATGATGAATATAGAGAAGTATTATTGGTTCTCTGAAAAATAAAAAATATTGATTCTTGAAGCAAAAAAAATAGTAGAAAGAAAAAGAAAAATAAAAAGAAAAGAAAAAAGAAAGCTCAAAAGAAAAGAAAAAGGGTCTAAGGCTTTGAGCATCAATGGTTAAGAGGGTCAAAAAATTGGCCTAAAAAGCTCAAATGAGTTGCTATCCCTAACTAAATGCTTGTAGTGTGAAGGTAGACTTAGCAGTTAAAGTCGTAATCCAATACATAAAGAGTACACTTAAGAACTCTGAGCACCACTGTTTGGGAATTTAAGCGAAGCTAAATTTAAATCCAAAAGGTTCCCCCAGTTAAGTGCTTGTGGCGTTTATGTATCCGGTGGTAATACTTGAAAAAAAAATGCTTAGAGTCACGGCTAGGCTCAAAGGTGTAAAGCACAAAAAAAAAAAAAAGAAGTTGTGCTCAAGAACCAAGAAAAAAGTAAAAGAAGAGAACCAAGAATATCATCCGGATTCTAGTTCCAAGGGATGTCAATATTTCTGAGCTTCAAAGGAAAGTGAGATGCCAAAACTGTTCATAAATAAAAAGCTAATCGCCCCATTCAGTAAATGGAACTGAGCTTCACTGACAACTCTGAGACCTTATGTATTTTTCTCTTCCATCTAATTCTATCTTGTTTTTGGTTGCTTGAGAACAAGCAACAGTTTAAGTTTGGTGTTGTGATAAGTGAATTTCTTGTACACTTTTTCATAGCATTTTCATATTGTTTTTAGTTAGATTTTATTAATTTTAGTATGTTTTATTGCAAAAATTCATATTTGGATGCTACTTTGAGCTTTTTTGTTTTTCCTTTGATTTTAGGAGATTTTTGGGTGAAATTGGCGAATTTGGCAAAGTCTTCTTCAGAGACGAAGAAAGCATAGCAGATGCTATGAAATCCTGACCTCCGTGCATTCCAATGAGCATATCTTGAGCTACCGAGATCCAATTGACGCGTTCTCAATGGCGTTAGAAAGCTAACTTCCAGAAATTTTCAGCAATATATAATAGTCTATACTTCTTATCCAGATCACTTCCCATAACTGGCATTGAACGTCCACATCTGGAGTTCAACGCCCAAGAAGGACCAGCCTATAGCATTAAACACCCAAGACTGGAGTTCAACGCCCAAAGAGGAGTAAGCCCAGTGTTGAACGCCCAAAACTGGCATTCAACGCCACCCAGAGAGCAAGGGAATAGCATGCTCACCCCCTAATGGGCATTCAACGCCAAGAAGCCCAAGTTGAACGTCAAGCATACAAAGCTCTCACCAAGTGGGCCCCAAAGTGGATTTTAGCACTTTTTAGCTTATTTTAATTTTTTTTTGTAATTTTTAATTAAAAACAATATCTTTTAGGTTTTGGCTTAGATTTTTTATTATAAATAAGGGACTCTCTTCCTCCTGAGAATCATGCCTCCCAAGAGGGGAGAAGCACAGACACATTACTGATGCGGACTTTATAAGCCACAAACTAACCGGCAAGTGCACCAGGTCGTACCAAGTAATACCTCAGGTGAGTGAGGGTCGATCCCACGAGGATTAATGGATCAAGCAACAATAGTCAATTGATTATTCTAGTCAGACAATCAAAATTTAGGGTTTCAATAGCAAATAATATAAAACAGAAAATTAAATAAGAGCAAACTAAAATTGGTTAAGAAAATAATATGATAAAAATAGTTAAGATGTCAGAGATATTTAAATTTCTGGATTAATATTCAATGTTAACTACCTTGATCATGTAAAGATTATGTTCATGGCAAACTATATGTGACTAAACCCTAATTCCTTAGTCCTTTGTAGTCTCCTCTAACCTTCATCAACCGCCAATTCCTCTGTCACTTGATTCCGATTAGAGGGTTAGGTTAAAAACTAGTTTATGAGCCACACAAATCCTAGATACCCAAAAATAAGACGATTATATGTTACGTATCGTGTTAAATCCAGATAAATAGAGAGTTGTGAGGAATTGATTTCAAGATGTAATTCTAATGATATAATATTTTCAAGATTCAAATAGAATTCAAGTTGAATTAGAGTTATTTTTCAATAATCACTAATTATTAGGATGAAGAACGAAATCAATTCTTAAACAATAATCAAAACATTAATCAAGAGTAGAAGAACAAATAATTATTAATCCATCAAAGTAAATAGAGCTCCTAATCTTAACAATGGAGGCTTAGTTCCTCATGGAGAAAATAAATCCTAATAGAGAAAAGTATGAAAGTGTGCAATGAAAATTAGGAGAGTAGGAGAGGAAGAAGAAGAGAAATCCTAGGTCAAGATCTCTTCTCCTTTTATCTCTAATCCTAATTAATGTAAAAATATCTTTTCTAAAACTAAATAATATCTTTTTCTATTTGTAAATAAAATAAAAATTTTAATAAAAATTTAAATAAAATATTTGTACTAATGATTGATGGATGCGGGGACTACTCCATATGTCAAGACTGGCGCCTAACTTGGACTGCACCCGAGAGCTTTGGAGGCGTGTTCTCTTCATCCGGTGCCTTCGATTCATGCTTCCTTGTTTCTTCATTCATTGTAATATAATAACGCCTCATGCATCATATAACTTCATTCTTTATTCATTAATTAGCATAATTCACGCTAATATATGCATGCATTCTTTTGGCTTCAATTGTTTCATTATTAATTAGTAACGCCACATGTATGCATAATCCATACTCGCGCCACCTTAGACGTACACTTGCTTGCTTCATGGCCACATTTCATGGGCCATGCTTCAGGGGTCACGCTTTCAAAAGAATGGTCTAAAATTCCAAAAAGTGTCCTAAATTTCAAAGCGTGCCAAAAAAAAATTTTTTTCTTCTTTTAAACTTGTTTTGTGCTTTTTGTTTCTTTTTCTATTATTTCCTACAAAATTCATGAAATCAAAAGGATCAAAGCAATATCCAATTTAAGCACCAAAACTCTCCATAATTAAGCATTATGCATTTATTTCTTATATGAAAAAAGTATAGAAAAACACACCATGATGCGCACGCTTCAATTACTTTACACCTTCTTCTCTGTTTTCTTTGTAAAGCATGAGTAACTAAACCTTCTAGGTTAAGGTTAGGAGCTCTGCTTATTCCTATGGATTAATATGATTACTTCTCAACTTTAATATATGTTTGATTCTATTCTATGATGTATTGTCGTTCTTTATCTAATGAATATGGGGTGGAACGAGAGTATGAACCCTTATTCTACACGAGTTCTTGCGAGTCCTAACCCGGATAGTATTGAGCTATAAGCTTGAGAATGCATCACCTAGACCAATAATTTATCTGGGCTAATTGGGATAAGTGACATATAATCTCGTTAGTCATGGGTAATGAGGTTTCTGTGGCGTTAAGGCTAGAAAATTGAGCTTCATTCTCCGATCCGGAAGATCTGACCTTGTCTGTGGCATTTTGAGTAGGATCAAGTAAGAATGAATTGTGTGAGCTTCACCCTCGTTCATATTGAATGACCACGATCCATGGTGTTTGATATGGATTAGAGGAGATTAATTGACCACGATCCATGGCGTTAATCACTTAGAGTTTTGCCATAAAATGAATCATTCATTGTTAAAGTAGTCGGTAAGAAGTATTAATCTGTAAAGATAAAGCGTCTCCAAAACCTTAACTGGTTTCTCCTTACTGCTCTATATCAGTTCTTTATTGCTTTCTTTATTATTTTGTTTTATTTGCCTACAACAACAACAATTATCTTTCTATTCGCCTGACTAAGATCTGCAAGATAACCATTGCTTGCTCAATCCAACAATCCTCGTGGGATCGACCCTCACTCACCTGAGGTATTACTTGGACGACCCGGTGCACTTGCCGGTGAAGTTATGCGAGTTCAATTTCGCGCACCAGCCTCCCACTTGTCGGGATCGGTCCCACCGACAAGGCAGATCAGGGAAAGGGGGTTATGATTGAGCCAGAGCCAGAAGTAATCGTCATCCCCAACCCCAAGAAAAGGAAACCCGACTCTATCTCTGGGCAAGTTCTCACTGTAAAACCCGGACAATTAATAAATAATTAACTCATAAATTAATAATTATTCTAAAAAATTAGAAAACGAGATTTTATAATTTAATGTGATAGAGAAATTTAAAACAAGAATTTTAACACTATTTTTTAAAGAATTTGGCCCAAGATTGGGTCGAACGGGCCGAACCAGGCGAACCGGGCCCAAAATGGTCCCAAGGCCTAACCCAACCTACTAAGTTAAATGGCATCAGCCATTTCTCTTCCTCCTTCATACACACACACGCGGAAGACACAAGGAAGGGGAGAAGAGAGCTTTCGAAAACACAAACCCTCACTTCAACTTTAAATACAAATAACTTTTGATCTGGAGCTCCGATCGCCGCACCGTTTACGGCCACGCAACCAGCGCGACGAGCTCTACAAAGCTCAGTCATTGATTAGGTATGAAAACCATTTCTCAATTTCAATTTCCTTCTTCCCAATTTTGAAACTGAATGGGAAAGCATGTTGAATTTTGTATGATTTTGGTGTTTAAGTTCAAATTAGTCTGTGGGTTTTGTTGGGTTTGGCTCACTTGAACTATGGGAAAGGTAAGTACCCTAACCCTCTTGTGAAATTGTTGAGATTTTGAGTTTAGAGATTAATTATAGTGATATATGTGGTTTATGGTGAATGTGGTTGGTAAGAAAATCAATTGGAGGTCAAAACTTGTGATATTGAAGCTTAATTAAGGAAGTTGACGCTTGGGGTCAATTTTCAGGGCTGTGGTTGATAGCTTGTGTTGAGGAAAACACTTGAGGTGTTCCGGGTTTATCGGAGAATCGGCCAAGGTATGGTTTCGGTTTCCTATATCTAAAATATAATGTAATATGAAAACTTAGGCTAGTGACCTTAGAATAGGAATTGAATTTGTGATGTGGTTGATCATGTGAGAATAATTGTTATGTATGTGGTTAATGACCTTGGAGATTGTGGATGATGTTTTGTTGATGAGTATGTGATTTGCATATGATGTTGAGTGGTATATGTATAGTGATTGGTGAATTTGAAGTTGAATATTATACTTAATATGGATACTTGATGATATATAATTGGATATTGTGGAATTGGAAATATTGGGTTGGAAATTGATGAAAGTGGATAATTGGTAAGATGTGGAAGTAATGAGGGAGTTGGGTAATGTTTAATGCAGAATTTAGAAAGTTTGGGTTGGTTTTTAAAAAGATTTGAAAGTTGTATGTTTTGAAACTTGAGGTTTTGCAAGTTTTGTGAAAATTGTGATTTTGGCCTAACTTTGATGGAGCATAACTTGGTCTCTGGACCTCCGATTTATTTCAAACTTGTTTAAAAAGAAAATTTGGTCTGAGATGGTTATGCCGTTTGAAGAATGGAGGGAAAATGTTTTAAAATGAGGAAGTTATGCTCGATTAAAGTTTGGTGTACAAGCTGAAAATTCTGGACTCAGCAACTTTTTGGAGCTGCTGCATTGTATGCGTACGCAGACATTTTCATACGCGAACATGCGTTTCTGCCTGGTGCGCGTGCGTACGCGGAAAGGAAGATGCGTACGCGAAATAGGCAAAAACACATGCTCACGTGTACACGTGGCCCACGCGTACGCGTTACATGGGATTTTTGCGTACACGAATTCCCTCATACACGGCCAGTTGATTCTGTTTGCTGCACATGTGTACGCAAGAAGGGCAACGCGTATGCGACATGGTCCAAATGCGCGCTCACGCGTACGCGTGACCCTGTTTTCAACAAATATGAGTTTTATGTTTTTGAAACTGAATTTCAAATCTCTAAACCTCTAATTTCATTCTTTTAGCCCTAAATCCTAATAGTAGGCCTATTAATGAGATGAAACTGGGGAAGATGAGGTATCTTGGGGGTGAAGTAAGGTTGAAAAGTGATGACTTATATATGGAAAATGTGAATACATGGAGTATATATGATGCCATAGCAATGATGAATGGTTGTGAAATGATTATGAATGACTATGAATGAATGTGATGATTGAGACTTCGTTCATGATGAGAATGTGTAAGTTTCTCTCTATTGTACGGTGTGTTGAGCACTATATCCCATGAGTGTGACAGGTACTATATCCCAAGAGCGTGGCATGGCGGGCGCTATATCCCAAGAGTGTGGGAGCACCTTACCCTGGGAAGTATATCGGGCACTATATCCCATGAGTGTGACGGGCACTATATCCCAAGAGCGTGGCATGGCGAGTGCTATACCCCAAGAGTGTGGGAGCACTTGTCCCAGGAAATGCGACGGGCACAATATCCCATGAGTGTGACGGACACTATATCCCGAGAGTGTGACGGGCATTATATCCCAAGAGTGTGGAGGCATATCAGAGAGATGATATCCGGGTTAGCTACCGGGTGTGTCGAATTCTGGCAAAGTAACCGACTCGTGAGCTCACAGCAAATAGGAAATGCATGCATCATACGCATTTGTTTGTCTTGTTTGAGTTTGCATTATTTGGGATTGCCTTTGTGAAATTACTATACTTACTTGCTATATGATCTTCTTGTTATACCTGCCTTCTACTTGTGTTTGCTTTGTCTGTTTTGTCTGTCTTTGAGGTTCTATCGGAGTTACGGAGGATTGGAGGAATGTTGATGATTTTAAAGGTTAAGTTAGAATTGAGATAAGTTAGAACTCTTTAGATACCTTGCCTTATTTTTATGATCTTAAATGTTGGTCTTAAGTTTAAATCTATTGTCGGAAGTTCTAGGATTGCCTTCGGCTTTCACAGGACCTTATATGTTAGATATGTGGGTACTGTTACCATGCTGAGAATCCCTGGTTCTCACCTATGTAGATTTTGTGGTTTTCAGATGCAGGTCAGGTGGCACCTCGCTGAGGCATGCTGGAAGCTTTTGATTAGCGAAGATCCTTATCTTTTGGGGCTCTTTTTGGTTATATGTATTTATTTAGATACTTAATATCTCTACCGCTCATGTATTTGATGTATTAGCTTTCCCGTAAAGGTTATTTTAGAGAAACAGGCTCTATAACTATGTATTTTGGGTTTCCTATATATGTATATGTATAGATATACTTATGTGCTTGGGCCGATTTATCTTCGCGAGCTGAGTCTTGAGTTTTGTTATCTGTATTTTGGAACTCTTAAAATATAATCTTGTTAGCTTGATCTATCTTGTTTCGTTTACCTTATTGCTTCGTGAGCATTGCGCTTTTCGTTTTACCGACTTTTGTTTTACCCATTTCTTTAAAGGCTCCTAGATAAGAATATCCTTGCTATAATATATAAATATATTTTTTTTAGAGGTTGTAGCACCTCGCCACCTCTGTTTTACATCCTAGGTGTAAAGCTCTGTGTGGTAGGGTGTTACACTCACTGTGATGGAGAAGAATTTTGACGCCGGGTTTTTCATTGACTCTCAACTCTTGCCGGGCACTGAGGATTTCTTCTGGAATGAGGATTTGGCTACTCAAGTGAAGTGGACATACCGGAGCCTCCTCTGGGATGCCGTCATTGCCAGAAAAGTGGTGCTAGTCTTGGCTCAGTGCTAGGTTCTGGAGGGGAAACATAGAGTTGCTCAAAGGGATATTGCTAGCATGAAAACTGAGGGGGAGTCCCTGAGGACCCGGCTTGCTAGAGAAGAGAAGAAAGTGAAAGAGGTTGGCGAAGAGATCAGTCGCCTCATTGACCGGGACCTCTCCCTCTCGAAGCAACTTAATGATGCTCAAGGCCGGGCTACTGCAGTGGAGGCCAAAGTGAAGGAGCTGGAGGCAAAGCTAGCGGAGGCTGCAAAATCAGCGAACTCTGCGTGGTAGGAGGCTACTAATATGAAGAATAAAAACAAGAAGATCATTAAAGACGTCCGAGATGCCATTGCGGCGGACGCGCTCCCGACTTCGACACTTCCGCTGTTGGTGCCTTTAAGATGATTCAAGATGGCAACATCGTCGATCTGCCAGGAAATGACATGCATGTTGCTGAACTTTGTAATTTTTAATCCTCTTTTGTTATTGGGCTGATCTGATGCCCTTGTATTCTTGAACATCTTTCTTGTTAGGCCGGTATGATGCCCTTTTGAATTTCTGATTTTCAGGTTTTATAACGTGAATTTTGTATGCTTAAGAAATCTAGTAATAATCGCTTACTACTATATTATTCCTTTGCTTGGCCGTTTAGCCGTGTTATCATGGATATCCGTGTGTTTGCGCATAGAGGCTCCCGGGGTGATCAATCCTGAGAAGCCGATTTGATAAATCTCAACAGAACACGAATGTTTCCAAAATGGGTCTCATTAAAACC
>NC_029794.2:120297842-120309326 GCF_000816755.2 Arachis ipaensis
AATCATGACAGTATAATTAGACATGCAAAAAGTAAAACAAGCTAAATAAAAATGGAGATATTTAAATGAACTTATGAGAATGAAAAAGATAACCATGTAGATGGGAGGTCGTCAGACCACTAGGAGTAAAATCTCCTAAGGTTTGTCACATTCCAGGTCCTCGATACCTCCTTCTCATCTAACCACTCCAACTTGTAAGCCCCTTTGCCTAGTACTTCTCTCACTTTGTAGGGACCCTCCCAATTAGGGGAGACTTTCCCTTCTCCAGGGGTCCGTGGACCGACTCATTGCATCGCAGCACCAGGTCGCCTTCCTCAAACCTTCTGCATTGGACTTTGCAGTTGTAGCGCAGTGCTAACCTCTACTTCAGCGCCGCTTCCAACAAGTGGGCCATCTCCCTGGTCTCGTCTATCAGGTCCTTCTCGGCTGTTTCGTCACTTCTCCCGAGGAGCAGTCTTGGGATTAGTTTCCCTATTTCTACCGCATCTACACCGTAGGTAAGCTAGAAGGGCGTCTCCCCAGTAGAATATTGTGGTGTTGTTCTATAGGACCACAAGACCGAAGCTAACTCGTCTGCCCAGGAGCCCTTCCTCTGATCTAAGCACTTCTTCAGCCCATTCAGAATGACCTTGTTCGCTGCTTCAGCTTGTCCATTACTCTGGAGTATTCTACGGAGGAAAACTTTTGTTTAATTTTAATGCCTGACAGGAACTCTCTGAACTTTTTTTGAAAAACTGCATTCCGTTATCTGACACCACGACCTCGGGAATTCCAAATCTCGCGATCAACTGTCTCCATATATAGGAATTTTTAGCAATTTGAAGATGATATTCTTGCTAAGGGATCCACTTCCACTAACTTGGTATAATAATCTATGGCCACAATTAGATATTTAACTTGTCTTAGGGCCGTCGGGAAGGGGCCCAGCAGGTCGACTACCCATTGGTAGAAAAGCCGTGAGGCCAGGATGGAGCTTAGCTCTTCTGCCTGTGCCTTATGAAAACTTCCATTTTCTTGGCACGTATGACACTTCTTAATAAACTCATTGGAATCGGTCATCATGGAGGGCCAATAGTAACCAGCTCTAACGAGCTTCCAGGCTAAGGATTACCCTCCAATGTGGTGTCCGCAACACCCTCATGCACTTCTCTCAGGACATACTCCATCTTATCGGGCCGCAAGCACTTCAGCAAGGGTTGGTTGAGTTCTCTTTTGTATAGCTGCCTTTGCACCACTGTGTATTTGGTAGCATCCCTTCTTACAACCTTGGCTTCTTCCTCGTTCCTTGGCAAATGTCCTTCCTCAATAAAACACTGGATCAGATCAATCCAAGAGAGATTTTCCTCTTGAACTTGAACCAAGCAAAGGGTTACTGACGGTTCCCTTATCAGGCCTTGGATAAAAGACCAGTTTCCTGTCCCAGGCTTGGTGCTCGCCAATTTTGACAAGATCTGCTCTGGCATTCCTTTCCCCGGGCATATGCTGGATGACGACCTCTTCAAAGTCTTTGCACAACTACTTGGTCCTTTCCAAATATCTCTGCATCAATGGGACCCGGGATTGGTATGTGCCGTTCACCTGGGCCGTCACGACTTATAAATCACTGTTGACCTCAAGCTTCGACGCCTTAACCTATTTGGCTAGCAATAGGCCTCCTATCATAGCTTCGTATTCAGCTTGGTTATTAGAGACCAGGAACTTGAATTTAATATACTGCTCGTAAGTCACGTCTTTCGAGTTCTCAAATATGATCTCGGCTCCTCCGAACACTTGACTTGAGATTCCATCCAGATGGAGCTTCCACCGTGTGCTCAGTACTTCGGGAGCATTGCCCATCACCTCAACCAAGAAATCCACCATTGCTTATGCTTTGATGACATGCTGGGGTTTATATTGGATATCATACTTAGACAACTCTACTGCCTAGGTCATCATTTGCACTGCCAAGTCGGGCTTTTACAGGATTTATCGGATTACCTGATATGTTCTAAGTGTAATCAGGTGACCCTGAAAATATTGCCTCAACCTCTGAGAGGAGATTAATAGAGCAAAAGCCACTTTTTCTAGCCTTGTATACCTCAGTTCCACACCCTAGAGCACATTACTTATGAAATATACATGTTGTTGTAACGCCCTACCACACCCTGGAGCACCTTAATTATGAAATATAAAGCTCTGTGTAGTAGGGTGTTACATGGAGAAAGATAACGTCCACGAATGTCGGTAGGTCGGTAAATGGGGCTACTTGCAAGGACACTCTGATGCTCAAGTAAGCGTCCGTACGAAAAGGCAGCTAATTAGAGTAAGTGTGTGACGTACCTGAGGGGAGGAGTAAGTCCCTCCTTTTATCAGTGCTTATCGGGTGGGCCCTTTTATTTGAGTTCCTGTGTCTGGAAGCTTCCTCCAGCTGTCCAGACCGCCAGCTGTCTAAACCTTCATTAGGGGATTACGTCACGCATGGGATACGTTGGTTTAGACAGGTCGGGGATCCGCTGAGTCGGAAGTAAGTCGGATGGACCCCCGGCCCTTATTGGATTGGGACAGAACATATTTTACATTTATTTGTTTTTTGAATACTTTTGTGCGAAGTTGTGTTTCTGCTACTGATTTTTTCTATTCCATTGTTAAAGAGTTGTTATGTACTTAATGCTACCAGATTTTCAATGATAATTGCATGAGAAGTAACTACAAACTTCTAATATAACGGTCTCTCTTTGCTTTGATTCGCCTTACTCTTTTTATGCAATGTAATATCTGATAATTGTACAAAAGATTTAGCCATTGATATTTTATTGTGGCTAGGGGTCATAAAGCGGATTATCCGTCTTGTCTCACCAAAATCCTTTCAATATTAAAAAGACTAGTCCATTCCGCTAAAATTAATACGGGCTCACATATTTCTAAATTGTCTTGCTAAATAGCGAATTGGCGGATTGGCAGACCGACCCGTCTAGTAGCTTTTTTTTTTGTTAAATTAAACTCAAATCCTAAATTATAAATCATGAAGCATATTCAGAACAACCCCTCATTTCATTAATCAAAAGTATATTCACAAATCACAATCCATCAATAATCAGCATCATCAGAATTCACCATCTATCAGCATTTAAGTTTAATAAAAATTTTGCATCAAAATTTATTAATGTTGAAGTAATTTAATAAAAAACCTAAAATAAGTAATAAAAAGAAAAAATTAAAAATTATTTGAATAAAGGAGAAGTAGAAGCAGTTCAGGCAGGGACCATGGGCTTTAGGCTGAGAGGCTATCAAGGAAGTAGAGATGCTGAGGACGCAGAGAACGTCGCAGATAGCTAGGACACGAGCTTCAGATCTGAGAGAGAATATAAATCAGATTGGACGAAAGGAGGAAAGAGAATACCACTGGAATGTTGGAGATGCCACTGCTGTTGGGGACGCCGACAACGCTTCTGGAGATGTCGCTAGTGAGAAGCTGCTGGTCCTAAGAATGAAGAGTTGAAAGTTGGTGCATGTTGGAAGAGAGAGAAAGACAGAGAGCTGCGATTGTTGGACTATTACAGAACTCATTATTGAGAGCGAGAGGGAGAGTTGCGACGGAAATGAGCGTGAAAGACGAGAGAGATGGAGACATGCAGAGAAGCCACCGATCTAAGCCATAGAGAGAAGGAGACATGAGAGTTTGAGAAAGAACAAAGAAGGAGAGCAAGGATGAGAGAGTGAGGGGTCTCCGTGGATGCAAAGAGATGAGATGTAGGCTAGGAGAGTGAGAAATATCAAATAAAAGCAAAATAAAAAAAATAGTGTAGGAAGCCTACCGAGCCAACCCAGGGCCAAAATTCATGGGCTCGGCGGCGCGAGTTTGGTGGAGTTTTTTAAGACACCTATTCAAAGATGCTAAAAATATCTTTTTATGAAAATTCTTGTGTTAAAAGTATATTTTGTTTGTTTAGCCACATTTTAAAAAAATAACACTTTTGTAACACATCAAAATCAAATCTTACAATTCATCATCTAATGGTAAAAAAGAAACATCTTCATATGAAGACAATTATAAAATCTTCATGGTAGTATCCACCATTTTTTAATTTGATAAATATCTTTTTCGATTCCTGATCTTTTTTTATTCATTCTAACCATCATTAAACCTCAATTCGGCCTGCACCCATTAATAAAATTGCACAAGTCAACCCCTACAATCGATTGGCAGCAGGTTACCTATCTGACGTGTCAGGTGGAGTATGATGTGTCAATGCCAAGTAACAAGTGTCAACTCCAAATGGTTACAGGGACTAAAACCACCCTCCCATCTTCTTCCTCCTCTTCTTTTTCCTCTTTTTCATACCCATTATCATTACTTTCTTCCTCCATAGCCTTAAAACTCTTCCCGCATCAACCTTGACAAAATCTTAAAACTAATAATCCATATATCATTAACAAGATTTGGGGGCAACTGGAAGACCTCAGCGACGAACTTGAATGTCTCACCAGATGCCACATTGGGGACTCTTGTAATGCTTGCGGAGGACGAGGAGGCATGGGCAAATGACTTTGACGTAGTACCAATCAAGGAATGGGGAGTTGTTAGCGGTGGCGGCGCGAAAGACGGTGAGAATGACGAGGATTTTGGTGATGCCGAGAAGATTTGGGTGAACTATTGAGGGAGATTGGGTGAGAGCGAGACGGAGAAGAAAAGGAGGAAGAGGAGGAAAAGGAAACCATGGTGGTGGTGACTGCTGGTAGCAAAATAGAGGGAGAAGATGGTGGTTCTGGAGATGGTGCAATGGAGGAAAAAAAAAGAGAAGAAGAAGAGGAAGAGGAAGAAGAAAAGAGAAGTTGGTTCGGCGATAGTGGTGCCGCAGTGATGGTTGTGAAGGTGAAGCTCGATGATGATAGTGATGGAGATGATGGTGACTGTCGAAGAGAAAGAAGAAGAAGAGGAGGAAGAAGAAAAGAGAAGAGGAGAAGAGAAGAGGAGGGGTTTTGATTTTGATTTTTTTTTTTTGCATAAAGAGGATTTTTAGCCCCTGTAACTATTTTGGAATTGACACATGGCACACACCTGACATATCAAATTGCCAGCTGGTTGTAGGGGTCGATTTGTCAAATTTTATTAATGGGTTGGGACCAGGTTGAGGTTTAAGAATGATTAGAGTGTGATATGTCTCATGGAAAAAAGGTTAGGAACCGAAAAGAATATTTACCCTTTTAGTTTTACAGATTTAAAATCTCAACTCAATCTATCTTTTTTAACGAATTGACCCAACAAATTCAATCTATTTTTGCCACTCATAATTATATCTAAAAAATTCTTGTTTTCCAAGTCTCACTTTATGTATCAAATAATGCTTAATATTGTATTATGAGTATTGAGTTGTCTACCATAACTAGTATGGTCAAAGTGTACTTAGTAGTCTAAGTAAACAATTGATCTTGTCCACTATCTTACCTGAATTAAGGACTTAGGAAAAAATCTTTTTTTCTCTTCAATTTTCAACTCTTAACTTCATTTTGATTTTTACTCTTTTATTACTTTTTATACGTATGTTTTTCGATTTTAAGTTACTTTTGACTATAACTATTTCAAAAGTTATTTTTTATGATGCATGAACATTGACACGGATACGGGACATGACATGACATGGGACATGCAGACACACAAATTTTAAAATCTTATAAGACACGAGGATACGATATATATATATATATATATATATATATATATATATATATATATATAATATAATATAAAGTATTTTTTAAATAAATTATAATAAATTTTTGATATTTTATTGCTGTTAAAATATAAAATAACTTTTTAACTATTTTTAATGTATTTTTTAACTATATAAAAGTATTTAAAATATTTTTTTTAATAAATAATAATATATATTATTTCTAAACTCATTTCAACAATATATGTTAAGAATAAGGCTGGACACGCGAATATGTGATAGTATTTAGGTGTGTCCAAATGTGTCCGGAAAAATTTTTTTATCTTTTATACACGGTTGGACACGACAGATACGCGTATCGGACGAGAGTCGTGTCCAAAATATGTTCGATACGCAAACACGACAACTCAACAAAATATCTGTGCTTCATAGGTTATTTTTCTCATATGACATACCTTCGTTCATATCTTATGTTTTATGCAATTTTAGCATATTCACTTTTAACTTAATTCAAAATTTTGCTAGAATATGCATTGGATTGTAACTTCCTAATTTATACTGGACACCTCAGAGTTTTGCACTTTGTAAATTTTATGAACTTTGAAAAAAAGGAGGATTGAATAAAAAAAATTAAATTTTAAATACATTACTAAATTAATAAAAGATTTTCTTGTTTTGTCTCTTGCAATTGTGAAAGGTTAAAAAAAAGACAAAGAAAAAATAACACCAGCAAGTATTTTAGTTCAATTCTAAAATGCAATAAAATCTATCAATTATGGTAAAATTTTACTATATCATTAACAAAAATTACAAAATTTAATTCCAAAACTAAGACAAGGACAGACAACTCAAACTAGTTCTACGCTAAGACAAATGAAGCTATAATTTTGAACTTCACAAAGAAACGCCAAGACAAACAAATCCACAATTTCAAGCTTCATAAACAAAGATAAAATCCAAAACTAAAACAGAATCAAAGACTTAAATTATTTAGCTTTTCTTTTTAATTATGCCTTTTCACTCATAGACTCTTTTTTATAAATAATCTCTCACAAAAATATAAGTCTTTTTCTCATAACTAAAAAAACTCAACAACTAAAACTGAATCAACAAATCAAAATCCAATAAAAAAAAGAGAAAATCTAGGAAGCCAGCAGATTTTATGATTTTTAGCCATCAATTAGCCATCAATGATATTTTTAATGGTGTGAGATTGCATCTAATAGTGTAAAATCATTCAATTTCCTTTTGATGATTAAGTGCTGTCCAAAATTTAACAAAAATACTGGTCCTAGCACTCCTCTAAAACAAATAATAACCTCAAAGTGTAGGCTATCTCTTTTAATTTTCTTCTTGTCTCTCCATGATGATTGATCCTTCTTTTATAAGAAATCAGTAACTCATTATTCTTGTTCGCTATTGCTTTCTAAATCGATCCTCATAATTGCTATAATTTATTTTCTTTTCTAATAGTGATTGCAGTCAAATCTTGCTTTTAATAATTTATTCTTACCATAAATAACCAAATTTACATTAATGTAAATATTAAATCTTAAAATACTTAAATACACAATCAATCATAAAATTAATTAGATAAAACTTAATTAATCTAACTAAATATTTATCATCACAGTACAAAATAAAATATTGCTAAATTCAACATATTTTATTACAGCTTCACACTACGTTGTTAATATTTTTTCCGTCACATCAATCAGACCAATCACTTCAACGGAATGAGGTGGTACACACTTAAGAGGCCGTCTATGAATCATTTTGGAGTAAATCCCATAATGAAATAGTATATTAAAGATTGATTGATAAAGATGGTCACTCGTTCAACAATAAGTTTTTGGTAAATGCTATGGATCTATCACTTTGTACCTAAATTATTAAAAAAGATAAATAAATAATATTTAATAAATTTTATATGATTTATGTTTTATTTTAAATATTTTATTTTTTATTTAAAAAAGAAGTTAGGTAATTTAAACATCATAATAAAGACACCATAAAATTTACTTAAATTTTTTAACACTTATAAAATTTTTTCAGTTTTTTAACTAGCAAGGGTATCAGATTCGTCAAATAAGTAGCATTTGCAGTGCTATTTTAAATTTCTTCTAATTCATGTTTCAAGTGTTGTAATGTATATTATGAAGTACAGACACTTTTTTTTTGTTTTGTGTGTTTAAGCATCGAATATATTTTAGACACAATATTTATTGATATTTGTTCAATCCATATCTTATAATAATTTTAAATTCGTATATCCTGTGTCATGTCATATTTTATATCCGTATCTATATCAATGTGTATACATCATAATAATAAGATGTATCACATCCTTAGTTTCCAAAAGACACGGTAGCAAAAAGTATGGATATAAATCCATAATGAAGATACACGCAAGAAATTAGTGTATTGTTAACCATCAAATGGATTAAATTGGTACATAATGAAATTGTATTTAAAGGAGAGAATAGTGATACCTGTTGGAGATAGAGATTTCATTGTATCACTTCTCTTCGTAGAAAAATTGGTTATTGTTTCTGAAATCTCGAGTGCAGCAAATGAAGCAGCTATAACCAAGAAGTTCACCCTAATTATCATGTAGTCCTTCAAACAAATTACACACAGTATATACATACACAATTACCATCTCAAATTTTTCTAACGACTTTA
Source organism: Arachis ipaensis (assembly GCF_000816755.2). NCBI lineage: Eukaryota > Viridiplantae > Streptophyta > Magnoliopsida > Fabales > Fabaceae > Arachis > Arachis ipaensis. Next base: position 120,306,179 of record NC_029794.2, read on the forward strand.
AGTTGAAAAAAAAACCTTGCCCTATTTTATTCACATCCTTTGAAAGACACATCATTTTATTTGGAAAAATATAGGTAGACAATGAAAATAATAAACAATATAAACAATAGATATATTAAATGTTCAATTCACTAGGTGTGCAGATAGTTATTCTAATATTAGGATTTAGATGAATAATTTAGGGGTATAATATGTTTTTACTTTATTGGGTCAATTTTAGAACTCATTGTTCACATTGTTTACTTGTAAACAATGATTAACCCAACAAAGTAAAAAAACACTTCACCCAAATTACCTCCTAAACCTTAACATTAGGATAACTATCTGCACACCTAGTAAATTGAATATCCAGCAATTATTAACTGTACATGAGTAAATCGAATCAAAAGAAATAACCATCCAATTAAAAGTAATGAACATAATCATCTGCATATCTATTGAATTGAACATCCGACATATCTATTGTTCACATTGTCAATAGATATGTCGGATGTTCAATTCAATAGATATGCAGATGATTATGTTCATAATAGAAATGTCGGATGTTCAATGCAATAGATATGCATATGATTATGTTCATTACTTTTAATTGGATGGTTATTTCTTTTGATTTGATTTATTCATGCATAGTTAACAATTGTTAGATATTCAATTTATTAGGTGTGCAGATAGTTATCCTAATATTAAGGTTTAGGATGTAATTTAAGGGTGGAGTGTTTTACAAAAAAGTTATTGTTCAATTTACTAGATGGATGTTCAATTCTAAAACCTATTATTCACATTATTTATAAAAATTATTGTCTACCTAATAAAATTGTATATAGAATAATTAATTTAGCAAAATCATTTTTTATATCTTGTTCTTAACTAGGATGGGCTATCCAAAGTTTTTAAATATTTTTAGTATAACTATCAAAGTTTAATTTTGACGTATGTAAAAAATTTATACGATTATTTAATCGAGTTTAAACTGTCCTGCAAGAATTTATATACACACATTGAAGGATGTCGGTGCTTGGATCATTTTAAAGGTTGTGCTCGATCATTCACACCCCTGCTGTCCAAGCAAAGCAGAGATGCTCAAACAGCACAGGGAACTAAGCATGTCCATTCGTCGTACAGTAGAGAATAACGAGGAGGCCGGTATCAGACCAAGCAAAACATACCAATCATTTGTTGCGGCTGCCGGGGGTCATCGCGAGTTAAATTTTATCGAAAAGGACGTGAAGAATTACATTACGAGGGAAGTGCGGAATGTTTCTGAACAAGAAGATGCAAAGAAATTCGGGAAATATTTGTTAAGAATGAAAGAGAAGAATCCGAATTTCTTTTTTAAGCTCCAACTCGAAGAGGATCAATCGATTAAGCTCGCTTTTTGGGCCGATGCAAGAAGCAGAGCCGCCTTTGAGTATTTCGGAGACGTCATTTCATTCGACACCACCTACAATACAAACAGGTAACAAACTGCCCCTGTTTATGATGCTAAATTATTTTATTTTTACGAATCTGCATCAGAGGTGTATATTGGCTGTTTCATTGGGTGTATGCGAAGCATTTGTTAAGGTGTAACTAATGATTTTGCATTCTGGACCATGGTAATTTGTTTCAGGTATAATTTGGTCTGTGGTTCTTTTGTCGGGGTGAATCACCACGGTCAGTCAACACTTCTCGGATGCTCTTTGATGAAGAACGAAGAAATTGAATCATTCAAATGGTTATTTCAATGCTGGCTTCGTTGCATGGGAGGAAACGCTCCGAAAGGGTTTATCACCGATCAGTGCGCATCAATGAAAAGGGCTTTAGAGGCCTGTATGCCAACGACAATTCACCGTTGGTGTATTTGGCACATCATGAAGAAGATTCCAAGCAAATTAAACGGGTAGACATGCCGATATCGAACAAGAAATGAGCCAAGTTGTTTGGAACTCTCATAACAAAGACTCATTCGATAGGAATTGGAACGATTTTTTGCTGAATTTTGGTCTTGCGGACAACAAGTGGCTTTCAGGTAATGTCTTTTTAAAATCTGCAGCAGAGGTGTATATTGCATGTTCCCTCGGGTGTATTTACAGTCTGTGTTTGGGTGTATTATGCAGATCTGTACGAAGACCATCACATATGGGTTCCTATCTATCTGGATCACCACTTCTGGGCAGGGATGAGAAGCACCCAAAGGAGCGAGAGCATGCATTCATTTTTTAACAAGTATATCACCCGGAACAGCTCGCTTATTCAGTTCGTCAAACAATACGATAATTGCCTCAGAAGCAGGGAGCAAGCAGAGAGAGAATCAGATACTGCAGATTTTCATACGGTCATACCGTGTGCAACCAAATCCTCCATTGAAGCTCAGTTTCAAGATGCGTACACTCACGCAAAGTTTAGGGAAGTCCAAGCGCAATTCAGAGAAAAGGCGAATTGCATCACCAGATTAAAGAATTCCGCTCTAGGCTATTCAGTATACGAAGTCGGAGAACAAGTTTTCAGCTCAATATTCAACAAGTTTGTGGTTACTTACGACTCAGTTGCAGCCGAGGTAAAATGCGAATGCTTATTATTCAAGTCGAGAGGGATACTGTGCCGTTACGCACTAAGCGTGTTAAGCTTCGAACAAGCAAGCCAAGTGTCACCTAGATACATACTAGAACGATGGAGCAAGAAGGTAAAGAGGCGACACACACACATCAAGAGCAGCCACGACGAGCCACTAATGGAGCCAAGAAGCAAGAGGTTCGACCAATTGGTTTTTCGTTCGCAAAATATTTGCGAATTTGCCTCCGAATCGGAGGAGCTGACTGCAATTCTGCACCGTGCGTACGATAACGTCATGGCCGAGATGGAAGCATTAAAAGCCAAAAGGAAGGGGACATCTTCTTTATCCCACGAAGACGCCAACTTGGAATCCGTTAACGAGCTTCAAAGCCCGCCAAGGATTCGAACAAGAGGACGTCCAAAAAATAGGCTAGGTTCAAAGCTGGAGAAACAGATTGCAAATTCCACAAAGAAGAAGAAGACAAAAGTTTTAAGCGAGGTAAAAGTAATGTTCTTTAAATTTGTGGCGATTGAGTTTATTTTTCTCATTAATAGGTTAGCTAATGTGTGAGTGTTATATTCAGATAAACCTGTTTGATGCTGCATCAGCGGCGCA
>NC_029794.2:120310932-120316735 GCF_000816755.2 Arachis ipaensis
TTTTTCGTTCGCAAAATATTTGCGAATTTGCCTCCGAATCGGAGGAGCTGACTGCAATTCTGCACCGTGCGTACGATAACGTCATGGCCGAGATGGAAGCATTAAAAGCCAAAAGGAAGGGGACATCTTCTTTATCCCACGAAGACGCCAACTTGGAATCCGTTAACGAGCTTCAAAGCCCGCCAAGGATTCGAACAAGAGGACGTCCAAAAAACAGGCTAGGTTCAAAGCTGGAGAAACAGATCGCAAATAGAAGAAGGAAGAAGAAGACGAAAGTTTTAAGCGAGGTAAAAGTAATGTTCTTTAAATTTGTGGCGATTGAGTTTATTTTTCTCGTTAAGCTAATGTGTAGGTTAGCTAATGTGTGAGTGTTATATTCAGATAAACCTGTTTTGATGCTGCATCAGCGGCGCATTCAAATTGCAGCCAATATCAAGGACACGTTATGAGTTATCAGTTTAGGGTACCAGCAGCAGGGGATAACTCTTTGGGTGTATAGTTTTATAGAATATGGGTGTAAAAGCACCGTTCTTTTGGGTGTATTTTTGTTCATTGACAATTTACATATAGACACATATATAGATTCATATAGAACAAAAGCTCTAAAAATTCGCAGGTTATGGGTGTATATTTGATTTGATGTTTTTCTTCATATTTTAGTACATATAATTCATACATTTTGAATACAGCACAGACAGTTTAGGTGTATATTTTACGCAATGTTGGGTGTATTATTAGACCTGCGTTGGGTGTAACAGTTTATAATTTGCGTTTATATATGCCTTGATTTTTTCCTTCATATTTTACCACCTGTAATACAGCTTTTGAATACATCACAGACAGTTTACCAGCACAGATAGTTTAACTATGGGAAAAAATATACATGGAATAGAAGTTGTTGATAAATGGAAAATATTTACATCATTTGTTCAATTTACAAACTACCCAGCAGTTGGATTACGCAGTTTCTATATCAGCAGAATTAATCTGACAAAACGGACTCAATAATACAGAGGATGGCTTCGACAGCCTTATAGCACTACTCTCCCTAATTTCCCGATTTCTTTCTCTATTCATCTCACTGAATAGTATCCGGGAAGCATACTCCACTCTATAGTGGTCCACCTCCTCCTACAATTAAAAAGTATATTCTGTTTAAACAGCAATATTAATTCAGTAAAGTACTACAGAGTTATATAGTTCTAAAGACAGTTACCTGTGGCCAATTATCCCATTCATACTTTCCCTTTTTGATGTTTTCCGACTCAATTAACTCCATCCACTTCATAACATAGATAGCGCAGTCATAGCTGAAAACGAAGAAAATAAATTACAAATCTCATTTACGAAAGTTTAATGTTCAGACTCACAAATTTATACCTTGTTTTTTGGCCTGATATTTTAACATATGATGATTTAATTTTCTTCTCGTTCTCCCCTTTCTGCAGAGGTTCCCCGCCGACATATGTTATCAATCTTGAAAATACATATCCCTTAAATAGCAAAACAAATCAGTAATACACCCGAATAAATACACAAGATACACCCAACTGAATGGACAATATACACCCAACACAACTAACGAAATAGACCTAAATATTAAAGTAAAGAAGACAGAGGCAACTTACAGTGAATTTATTAATGTCCTTTCTCTCATCGCTTGGAGCTCTTTTGTGTAGCGGGTCAAGTATATGACATTTCCACTTTCTTGTATTTATGAGCCATAACCACCAATGCCCCGAGTGGCAAACAGGAGCAAAAATCTAAAGGATTGCCACATTTCAACAGTGTGTTATTTTATTTGGCATATAAGTAAATAAGCGTACTAACAAATTTAGCAAACGAAAACTTACATATGGATGCGAAGTTAATTTTTTTCTATCTATGAAGGGAATGAAACTCGGGTAGGCTTCCACCCTGAATTCCTTTTTCGTTTTCGGTGATACGAATTCCCCGTTTGGGTGATCCGAAAGTGCCATGCACTGCAAGAATTGCGAAACAAGAAATGAAATACTAAACTTACACCCAATTGAACGTAAAAATACACCCAAATCAATAAAGAAAATACACCCAAAGTTCGGAGAAGTAACACTTACCACAATATCGGGGGGGGAGACAGTATATTTGTTCTTGAAACCTCTTTTCATTTTTCTGGTTGAGGATGAGGCAAATGGCAGATACAATCTAGAAATATATGCCGAAATCAATTTTACATTAATAAGCATTGCAATTGACTTTGGTGTAAAAACATTAATGTTATTCTAATATTACCTGAGATTCTATGTCACTTTTTGCCTGGAGGGATACAAGGTGCATTCTCATCAAAATGTATTCTCCTTAGCCAATCAGAGTGCACATCTCCTCATACTCGTTAGTATTGCCATCTGCATCTTCCTTCAGTCTCGTCCCCCAGATGTAGCACTTTTGTTTCATATCATCTGTAATCTGATATAATCTCCCAGGAGTTCGAAACTTTGCAGAACTTTCTCCCCCAGTCTCCCTCTGAATTTGTGGACTTTTTTTCTTCCCCTTCGCCGCACTGCTTGCTATTTTTTGGACCAAATCGTCCAATTATTCTATCAAATTTGCAGATTCAGGAGATTTTGCCCTTTCTGTCTCCTGCGTTGACGCCCCCTCCTGGCTTGAATCAGTCAATCCAAGGCTGAATGATGGCACCCCTGGATCTGTTTTAGGAACATAGGATGCTGTCCGTGCCATCATCAACAGGGCAGCAGCGTCTTCTGCGTCTGGATGACTGCGTCATCATGTATAAGAATAAGAATAAGAATATACGGATGATAAGCAAAGATTGATCTTAGTCTGATGAACTTACATTTTAGTTGGAGCTGGGGGAAGCGTGGGTGTGGTCTCTTGAAGTTGTTTGGGGGTTTCAGGAGTGCTGCACAATTACAAAAAATTAATCACGGCGTAAAAAAAAACTAATCAGGAACAATATACACCCAAACTGTTAGCTAATATACACCCAAAATTTAAACAAATATACACTCAATATTATTTCTTACGTTTCTGTAGTCCCTTCAATCTGTATCACTTTTTTCTTTTTTGGTTGTGTTTTGAGTGGAAAAAAAAGAGTACCAATTAGAAATAAGAAATTAATTTTATCACAAAATAGTCGTCTAATCTAATTATATGCAAAGAAGTGCTTACTTTTTTGGTGTTGTTTTTGTTTTTTTCTTCTCCTTCTCCTTCTCTGCAGGTGATGATTCTTCGCTCCTATAAGTTAATAATAGACACTTCAGTTAATAAACGAAATATTTATAATGAAGCCAAAAGAAAGGAGTAATAATTTCAGGACATTACTCATCACTTGGTTCAGATTCAGATTCTGAATCAGAATCTGACTCCTCTTGCCTCTGCTTTCTTTTTCTGGAGTCCATTCTGGAAGGCAAACATTCATTATTTAGAACATACTAAAAATACACCCAAATGAATTCACAATATACACCCAATTGAATATACAATATACATCCAACGCAGAAAACGAACACACCCAGCTTAATAAACTACACACACCCAACGTGATCAACAAAATACACCCAACTCGAAAAAGAAATTACACCCAAGTATGGTACTTACTTTTTCCCCTTTTTGCTGGGGTGTTTTCTTCCTGAATCCTCTGAGTCTTCTTGAGTCTTAGACTCAGAGGTAGAAGTGTCAATGTCAGTAGCTGTTTCTGTCTCCGAAGACGATGTTGGACTCGCCTTCCTTTTTTTTGTTTTTTTGATTTCTTGTTTTTTTTTCTTTTTTTCTTTTTTTTTCATTTTTTCTCTTGCTCTTGTCTCCGCCATCTTCACAATCCCCTGAAACATTAGATATTTTAGCTAGCAGCATTCAGGGAAATAAAATACAAGCAACATATTATGTTTACTTACCAAAATTTCCTCTCTTTCTGCAGTCATTCTTTCCACCAACTGCTCCTTAGTCCAGTTGGTAATCCAAGGCTTTGGTGGTCTTTCAGCCCTCTTCTTGCCTTTGTTTTCAGAAAGATGAAAGTATATTATCATCAGGGCAAAGAGGCAGCCATCAATTGCCTTCTTCTTCTTCTCCTGGTAGTCTGTGATGCCCTTGATCAAGAAGGTCAAAACATGCCCCCCCCCCAGTTTCTCTCCGATATGCCGTCCATCTTAAAAATTGGGGCCAGGTGCACTGGTGATATTTTGTTTATCGTCGTTGGCAAAAGGAATGCCATCTGTATGTAGAGGATGAATATCCTCTTAAACATCAGGCGTTCCTCTTCGTTGCCAACGCCGATTTCCATCATTTCATCGGTAAGACTTTTGAGGGTCTTACCCTGGAATCTTCTATAAATTATTTTGTCATCATCAGAAAGTTGCTTATACTCAACTTTCTCAGGAAACAGATTTCCTACAAAAAGGAAAACAACAAAGTATCAAAGTCGATTCAAATACACCCAAGCATCAACCTTAAATACACCCAAGCATCAACTTAATATACACTTATAATTTTGAGCTAGTTACCTTTGCATTGATGCCAAGCGCATCACCTATTGTTTTTGGTGTTATTTGGAAAGAACCATATCCTGTCTTCAGTCTGTTCTCCCCAAGTTTGAAGTTATTTGTCAGTTCCCTTAAGAGTTGGTGATCCACCCTGAGTGGTGGGATGTGCATCAACCCACCGAATCTGAGATCCCTTACAATTGCCTTCTTCTCCTCAGTCATGTTTCTGAACTTATCACTCAGGAGATGTGTGGCACACTTAAGGTCTTTTGTTTTGTTTCTTGCTGCCATTTTCTCTGAAACAAAAAATACACCTAAAGACATCAGTACGATACACTCATATATATGAGTCAGATACACCCATTGATAACAGTAAGATACACTCATAGATATGATTTAGATACACTCATTGATAACAGTGAGATACACCCATAGATATGATTCAGATAAATCCATTTATATCAGTCAGGTATCACTCAAACATGCTTCAATATCAAATTAATTGAGATCTCAGTAAGATACACGCATATATGAGTCAGATACACCCATTGATAACAGTAAGATACACTGATATGTAAGAATCAGATACACCCGTTGATAAAAGTGAGATACTCCCATAGATATTATTCAGATACATCCATATATATCAGTCAGATATCAGTCAAACATGCTTCAATATCAAGCCACATTACAAGTTCAAGCAGTATACACCCCCCAATCTACGGAATAAACCCCCAAAAATCAACAACAATAGCAGGAGAACTTAGAACCAGAACGTAGAACGACGTAGAACTTAGAAGAATGACGTAGAACTTAGAACAGTGTAACAAAGAAGCAAGAAGTAAACCCTAGAAGAACGACGTAGAAGAAAAGTAAAATATACAGGAATCTTAACGAACTTACGTTGAGTATTGTTGCTTTGCTTCAGATTCTTCACGGAGAGTTTGATGGTGTTTTGATGGAGGTTTCGAAGAACGATTTGTATGTTTTGAACTTTGATTTTCGCTCGAAAATGGAAGGGTTTCCTTGTTTTCGAAGCGTTTTGAGAAGTGGAAGAAGTGGAAGAAGTGGAAGAGTTTCCCATACGTAACGGTTGTAGTGTTGAGCGCGTGATTTTGACGCGCCATGTTATCTCTCTTTATGCGCGTGGCTTCTATTTGGGTTGGGCCAACTTGTAAGCTTGTAAGCTTGTATGTGTAGCCCAGCCCTTATTTAATTACATTCTTATATTTAAATTTTTTTTTTAATAATGTGTTAAAAATTAGTTACTTTTTCAATGTATTAATATACGATAAATTATTTGTAAAAACTATTTTATATTAACA
>NC_029794.2:120317656-120323434 GCF_000816755.2 Arachis ipaensis
TTACACAATTATATAATTATATTTATTTAATTATTAATTATTTATATTGTTAATATAAAAGATAATTATTTTTTTGATATGACATTATATAATTAGATGTATATTAAAAATTAGAAAATTAAATCGGACTGACCGATTCAATCAAATTAATCAAAAATCGGTCATTAAGACAGTTTGGTTAACCTAAAAAACCGATTGACAAAAAATCGATCAAAAAATTGGTCGAATTGACGGTTAATTGGTGAACCGACGAAACTAGCCAATTTTTTAAATGTTTTCCGGTTTGATGCACCCTTCAAAACGACGTGCGTTATTACCTTTATTTTAAAAAAAAAAAAAAGGCCAAAAGCCTAAAACTCCCCAACGCAGCCCAATCCTCCCTTTCCTCTCCGATCTAAAACTTTGAACTTTGAAATTTTAAGATCAAAAGAACCGTAGACCCGCAGCCCCCACAACCCCCACATTCCCCTTCTCCGTCGTCGTTCCCTTCCCTTCGTTGCGTGTCTCAACCCAGTCTCTCTTCACTGCGTGCGCCGTCACTGCTTCTTCGCCCCTTGCTGTCGGTCGTCGCTACTCAGCTCCTCGCTGTGGGTCGTCGCTGTTCCACTCCTCGCGGTGCGTCATTTCTGCTTCTCTGCCTCCTCACCAGTCTTGCTGGGTGGTCTATGCTTCTCTGCTCCTCACTCGCCGTCTCTGTCCTCGTCGTTGAGTGGTTGACGGTTTGTCAATTTCTTGAGTTGTTGGGTGTTCAGCTAACTGGTGGTGATGGGTAGCTAGAAGAGGGTAAGTGGGTAAGGTAGCAATTCATTGTTACAATTCTTCAAAGCATTTCTCCGCAAAGCATTTCTGTATTAGCACAATAACTCTGACCAAGAGTTTATTTTGACATCTTTCTCTTGAAAAATAATTTAGCCTTACATTTTTCCTACTAAAGACCTTCAAACTAATTAAGCTCCACATAGGCTTGCTGCTTGGGATTTTGTTAACTAAAGTGACAATGATGAGGGCTTAAATGATAGGGTTAATGATGATGGAAAGAACGAAGAACTGGATGATGAATTTGATGATTTTCTTGATAGCAAGCCTGTTCTAGAACTGCAAGGTGTGGATCCAAAGAGGGGTTGGAGATGGTAGTCAATTTTTAATTGTTTATGATTTTTATTTGTTACTATAGACATTACTAGAGATGGAACTTTGGTTTGGTATCTGTAGAAAATCTAATCCACAGATGTAATATACCTGATGTCTTTGAAATGCTATGATTGCATTAAAGTTTTCATTGTGCATAAATGATAATATTTAAGCATGAAAATTGAATTGATTCTTAATATAATTGTGCTGAAGCCAATTAAAGAGAATTCTTCACTAAATGGAGATTGAGTCTTTTTTTTTTTTGGAAATTACCAGAGCTTAGAATAGTTTCTTTTTATTTATTTTTTATTTATTACGCTAATAATTTATAATTTATTAAAATTAAATTCTATAATTTAATTATATTTTTTAAGATAGCCTAATATATGACATATTTTTAATACATTAACAATAAAATTTTCAGTAATCACATTAATCTTGTTTTCCCGCGTTACTTTCCAGATCTGGTTGACCTGACTCGCGTGAAGTCGTGGTAGTTAGTAGTAACTAGTTACTGAATTGCCACACTCGACGAACAAAATCCTATTCACACGCCAATCTTAATCGCAATCACCAAAAATTACGCCAATCAATATCATGAAACCCTAATTAAAATTTCCATAACCAGAATTGAATTGAATCCCATACAGACACCCTCTCGACTTCCATGGACCCCAAATTCAGGCGCGTCGGTTTCGAACCCGACCCGAACCAATCCCAATATCCGCTTACTGTGCCCCCGCCACGTCTTCTCTCCGAGAGAACCGCCGCCGTTCCTGTTCCGGAGATAGGGTTCCGGCGTCAGTTCCCGGGAGATCGAATTCCGATTGGGAGTTACAACCCTTCCCTGGCGCTGCTCGGAACCTCGCCATCAGCGGCGTCCACGCCTACTTCCGAGTATCGCGATGGCGACGGAGAATTCTCCGAGGATTCCTCCGGCTGGTTCCTTCGCAGCGAATCGAGTTTTGCCGTCACAGAGTTCGATTTGCCGGCGAAGCCTCTGGAAAATTCCTCGGAGAATTGTTTAACCGGGAGTGTGAATTCGAAAAATGTAGCCGGATCCAGAGCCGGAGCTATAGCCGGAACCACCGGTAGTAATAACGATGCTACATTAAACTTTCATTTTCTTTAATTCAAAATAGGCGATGACATGTAGCAATTACAAATAAATTTGAGCGATTTTGATGATGTTGAATAAGCTGCATTTGCTTCTTCTGATAAATGACTGATTCTAGATATAGTTATTTGTTATTCTTTAACATGTTAATGACGAAAGCATAATATTCATAGCAGAAAGGATGGAAGGAACTGCCAAAGAAGAACGCAACGATGTGCCCTCAATTTCGAAGCCAGTTAAGGCAAACACTACGAAGGCTGAGAGACGAGCCTTGCAGGAGGCACAAAGAGCTGCAAAAGCTACTTCTAAAGGTCGTTGTAGTCATTGAAAATTTTGTTGACAATTTTGCATTTTCTTTTCCTGAATATTTCAGAATTTATTTGATTTATGTATACTACTATGAAGTTTAAATTTTAGCTCGTCTTTTATTCTAAATTTTGAAAACTGTCAGTGTTCTTGTTCTGTTAATTGGTTTTTAAATGAGAGGCATGGTTTAAAATAATTGTTGCTTCACAGTTTTCACTAGTTTTGTGCCCTTGCATAGTTTTTGAATTGTAAACCTAGGTAAACTCTTGCTTTGAGCAACCCTGGGGGCTTTTTATGCTTGCTACTTTCTTAGAAGCATCAGTTTTTAGCTCTCAATTATTTCTTTCTAAATTTTTTAAAACTGGAAGACTGTTGAAATTTGATTAACTTGTTTTGACTGAAAGAAAAAATTTGGGGTTTCATGTTTAAATAGGCCAAATATATCAGATAGTTAAATTTGTTAGTTGCTTATTCATGTATTCTATGACCTTCATGTGGCTCCTGTAGGCTCTGCTTATGCTTTTGATAGTTGTTCTGTATCCAGCTGATGGCAGAGCAGAACCTGGTAAAGGTGTGAAGCAGTCTTCCGGGAAGAAAGATGGACCTCCTGTAACATCTTCGACAGCTGCTGACAAGAAATCAGGTGGTCGTTCTTGGGAGAAAGAGAGGAAAAAAGATGTTCCTCCTCCACGTATGCAATTTGACGACAAAAGTAGAGTTGAAAAGGCCAAAAGGCGTGCATTAGTCAATCAAACTGAAGCTGTAAACAGAGTTGAATTATTTCGTCATTTGCCTCAATACGAATATGGTTCTCAGCTTCCTAAGCTTGAATCAAAGCTTTTCCAAATTGATTCAGTGCATCCTTCTGTGTTCAAGGTACTCTTTTGGAGTTTCATAAGGTTGGTTCAAATTAATATTCTTGGAATCTATTTGTTGATATTACTAGTTAAATATGTGATCTGAGCATAAATATCAACATTAGAACTAACTTCTCTTTTCATTCTATATTGTGTATATTTCGTTGTTAAATGCAATTGCTTTGCTGTGTCTTAAATTAATTATTCTTATTTCAAATATCCATTCCCCTTGATATTATTGTATTTGTTAGTTGTGTTTAATATTATGTTTGCGATAGTTACAAATTTTTTTCTAAAACTTTGATGAAAACAAATATTTAATTTAAACCGTTCAGTGGTTACAAAAATGTTGTTTTAAAAAACTTTTATGAAATAAATATATTAATTTAAAGTTTGCCCTTTGTTTGAATTTATAACTTTACATGTTCATATGTTCATGAGTGCAAAGAGGCATCCTATACGATCAACTAGATATGGATTTTTTTGTTTCTGTTTTAACTCTAAATTATATTTGTCTCCCTTGAGATTAGGAGATATGAAACACAACATTTCTTGATTTGTCATGTTTTCACTGACAAAGTCTGTTAGAGGTGTTCAATGCTGCAGATCATGTAGTTTGCCCTTTTCTTATGTATTGTCTTTTGAGCTGGAACCTGGATCAATATTATTCCCTCTTCCCATGCAAGGGGAAATATGTCAATTCCATTTGAAGCAATTTTTTACATGCATGTATCCATGCTTTGAAATGAACTTTTAAATGGCAAATATAGATATGTTACTCACTGGCTTATTCAATTTTCAGGTTGGATTGCGTTACTTGGCAGGAGGTACATCTGGTGATAATGCTCGTTGTATTGAAATGCTCAGAGCCTTTCAAGAAGCAATCAGAGACTACTCTACTCCTCCTGAAAAAGCTCTTGTTAGGGACTTAACTGCAAAAATTGGTAGTTATGTTTCATTTTTCACTGAATGCAGGCCTCTTTCTATTAGCATGGGAAATGCAATTAGATTTGTAAAGAGTCGTATTGCCAAGTTGCCTTTAAGTCATTCTGAATCTGAGGCAAAAGCAACTCTTTATTCTGATATTGATCGATTCATAAATGAGAAAATAATTCTTGCTGCTAAGGTGATAGTTGGACATGCTGCTACAAAGGTTAGGGATGGAGATGTTCTTCTAATATATGGATCATCATCTGTTGTGGAGATGATTCTTTTATATGCTCATGAGCTTGGGAAACAGTTCCGTGTTGTGGTGGTAGATTCGCGACCAAAGCTTCAAAGTCAGGCCTTAATCCGTAGGTTGTTGGCAAAGGGAGTCGATTGTACATATACTCTAATAAATGGTGTTTCTTATGTCATGCATGAAGTCACACGAGTTTTTCTGGGAGCTTCTGCTGTTCTATCTAATGGAACTGTATATTCAAGAATTGGGACTGCATGTGTTGCTATGGTGGCTCATGCATTTCATGTTCCTGTATTGGTCTGTTGTGAAGCTTATAAGTTTCACGAAAGAGTCCAACTTGATTCAATATGTTCCAATGAACTAGGTAAGTTTAATAGCATCAGTTTGTTGGCTTTGCATTTTCACTTCAGCGTATCTTGATATTTAGAGGAGGGATTGGGATAGAAATTTGTATCTACTGCTATCCTTGTGTCAGCTGTCATGCATTTTATATAAATTATCTTCAACCCACTTCTATTCCTTTCATGTTCTGCCAAGCGAAAAAATTCACTTTTTGTGAAATGAAGCTGTCAATTTGAGAAAACTTCAAATTGCTTGCAGGTGATCCCAATGCTGTTGCCACGGTTCCTGGAAGAATGAATGTAAATTATCTAGACAATTGGACCAGTGAAGACAATTTGCAGATTTTGAATTTGATGTAAGCTTTAGATTTTACGTTTGTGTGAACAGCCCATGAAAAATGAGATACTGATTTTATTTTGATTGATAGGTTTGATGTCACTCCTTCAGATTATATCTCAGCAATTGTTACAGACCATGGAATGGTAAGTTTATCAGTGTGAGTTGTGCAGGTTTTAAGGTTGTTTTGAATGCCACCACATTGTCTTAGATGAAAATTAGGTGACATATATCCAGCTCTTTTATGATGTAAAGTTCGATTCCTAATTCTCCTCCCACATTATTTTGCATTTGTCTCTTTTCATTATAGAATGAACCCTCATATTCGTCCTTGTAAAATTTATTGGGGAGGGGCTTGTTTGCTTTTCTATTTTTAACTTTTTGTAATTTGTAAAGATGAAAGCAGAAACAATATAAATCCAGTTTTCTGTCTTAATTTTCTATTTTCACCTTTTTTTCATAAAATCTTGAAAAAAAAAAGTTGAAAACAAAAACTACACAAGCCC
>NC_029794.2:120324835-120336108 GCF_000816755.2 Arachis ipaensis
CAATTGTGGTAATTGGAATATTAATGTTGGCCATGTTAGTCCTTAACATTTGGACATGTGAGTTCTAGAAAGGACTAGAGAATGAATATGTCTAAGATTTCTTTTGCCCCTTAGGAAGGGAACTAAGTTAGGGTTTTCTCTTTTTCATTTATATACATAGGGATTGATTCTCAAATCGTATCCAGTTGTCCTAGACGTACATTACCGGTTTATTGGCTCTTTCCTCTATTTATGTTCTTGTTGAGGGGAGGGGAGCATTTTGAATGTTTTTGCTTTCTTTTTCTTTTTGTTCTTTCCCTCCCTGATACATTCAAAAGAAAGTTAAGGTGACAATCATCACTCATTATGAAAAATATGGTAGAAATCTACGGTGGTTTGGTCTTATTCGCAGAAGACTTGTTTAAAAAGCCTTTGGAAGAGTAGGTAAAAGGAAGATAGTCCAGGTCAGTTAGAGAAAGACTTGAATTTTAATAACTTGGCTATGGCCTATAGATATGGTTTATGTTGTGATGGTATGGAGTCAATTGGTGAATGTAGCTAACTGCACCTGATAAAGAAGAAAGTTTAATTGTTGCTAGCTTAATACTTTCTCGTTGTTTTCGTCTTTTTGTTGCAGGTCCCTCCGACAAGTGTGCCCGTAATTGTACGCGAATACGGTCGAGAGCACTTGATTTAGACTCTCAAGTTTTGGCCCGCAATAATTCTAAGTTTTCTATGTGCTTTAAAATTCTTTTCTGATTAAAAAAATCAATCATGCTACATGTACACACAAAAATCAGCTACCAAATTAGCTACTCATATAAAATATATGCTAGATAATAAATACATATTGAAAATGATTTAAACAATATGTATATTTATGTACAAACACAATGACTGATTTGGTGGTTGATTTTTAGTGTGCATAACTGCATATAATATTTTTGTAATACAATTTATATCATGTAATCTTTTCATCTTCCAAAGATCAAGGAGATCTGCGTATTCTTTCAATAGTTACACATTCTTTTTAACATACTTTTAGGTCAACTGAAATTTGTTACCCTTAAATTGTAAGTTTAGACACTACACAGAAGTTGGAAGCAGCTTCTTTTTTCAAGTGGTTGTAGAAAGTATTCATTGATGAAAACGAAAGACAGTCTGTAGTACAGTAGATAGTTGAACCCTTACCGAAGCAATCGAAATTCGTAATCGTGGAAGGGATTTTATTATATTATATTAACATGAACGATTTCACAAACTTTGCTGCAGGAAGAAAATAAAAATATCTTATCATTGGATTCAGTAGAAAAAGAATGAACGAATTAGAAAAATCAATGGTTTGTGTCAATGGGCAATGTCATAGCATCCTCGGCATTATCTAGTAGTGGCAAGATTCTGAAGATAAAGTGCAATGCCACTACTGCAGTAAGGTAATGTTCCCACAACAACCTTTGTACAATCAGAAAACTCTAAGCCATAAACAACAAAACTATACTGCGTCAATTGCTTCATTTGTGTGTGTTGGGTGGGGCTGCTGGTGTAAGTGGAAATTAAATAAAAATGTAAAAGGAAAAAAAATACGACTTTTAATGCGATTCTAAATTTTTAATCAAAAGCTGAAAATTTTTTTATCCTTCAGCTTCTCCTCGCCCTCCTTAGCCTCCAAATAATTGCATATGGGTCGGGGCATATCCTGTATGGTGTTTTTGGTGGAGGCATTTGAGGTACTCTGCAAGAACAACAATTCTAAAACTGAGTTATTAGAAGCTCTATTAAGAAACCTTAATATTGTATTTGTGCCTATATATATACAAGAAAAAAGATGCAAGGATATAATAAAAGCATGAACGCATCTAATAATATATAAGCTCCAAATTGCTAAAATCATGTGAAGGAATCTAGCATGTTGAGGAATTATTAATGGTGAGATAGATGGTGAGGGAACATACTTTAATCTAGAAATATCGATCTGAGAAAAGTCCATGTTGGTTGCACTGTCTAGAACTGATACACTGGGTCTCAGTGGTGGTGTAGGGGGCTGCTTGATTGCTAGTACTCTGCAGTTGAAATGTCTGGCCATGCTATTTGGGGAATGGGCCATAGCCAATCTATTTACCAAATGAATAAAAACAAGCTTTTGAGTTTGCAATGAAATGAATGATCATAATTTATTGTGTTATTTTAGAGGACTCAATGGTGAAAATCAACACATGTCATTCAAAATTATTCATTCTCATTAAATACAGCTAATGATTATTCATCATTATTTATTTAGTGGAGCCATCGCATGTGTTGGTTGAGCCAAATGCACCATGTACTTCTGTTGGGCCAACTCTACCCTTCTTAGAAGTTAGAACTCATCTCTGCCATATATAATAATAATAGGCATAGCTAACATAAGATAGCTTCCTTCTACATTAGAAGCACACCTTTTAGGGCCTTTAGGCTTTAACCTCTAAAGGGATTCATATGTAGAGTACATGGGCACAGCATTAGTTACATTCCGAAAACAATTCTTTTTTTCTTTTTTCTTTCCCTTTAATAGTTAAATCAATGCTAAAGAATAGAGCAATAATTACAATAAATATTCCTAAAAGGTAATTTCAACATGATAAGACTACTTCTAACGGAATCTAGCAGGGCTCCTTTGTCCTTTTACTAAAAAAACAAAAGAAAAGAAAAAGAAAGACTCAGAACTCAGAAGTGGAGCCAAAAAGCATTGGCAGTTTTGTTATCATTACAGATGGCACGTGCAATAGTCATGGCCTTACGTGATCAAGTTCCAGAGATCACTAACACTGGATAAACTCTCTCAATTTTTTTAAGTGGTATTATAAAATATAATTCTTTATTATACATTTTTTAATTAAAATAAAAATATGTAAAACACGACATTATATCCTTTTTTACCTCCCATAATGATACTTAAATTCAAAAGTGATTTTGACACCAATATTTTAGTTAGGAACTAAAATCGTCATTTCATTTTTATAATGTCATTTTCTATTTGATAAAACTTTATTATAAACAAATTTTATATAAAAAGTAAAATCTCTTAAATAATAATATTGTCATACTCTTTTGTAATTATTCATTTTGTACCGTAAGCTTCACAGTGTTGATATTTAATTAGGGAGACTTGCTACACATACAAGTCTTTTTGGCATATAAGTTTATACAAGTTAACCCTAACTTAATAAAATTCACTTTTATAATGCAAGAAAGAAGAAGAAGAATTTTGAATTATACAAAACTTATCAATACACATACACCAAAAATTTTTAAACAATATAATATAAATGACTTGTATAAACTTGTATGTGTAAATAACTTGTATGTGAAAAATAATTCTTAATTAGGAATTTCTCAAAAATTGGTAGTTATCTGTTACAGTTGTCTTTTACTCAAAAACTTAAGTGGACCCCACATTTGCAGCTATGAAATCCAATCAACAAAGTAAGCACCTTCTTCTTCCTTCTTCATTCTTCTGAATCCCCAATTTCCCAGAACCCTAAAATTTCTCTCTCAATTTCACAACCCAACTGTCCCAATTAACAGTTGTCCCAACTTCCTCTTATCCTCAAAATTCCATATTCTCTGTTTTTTGGTGACTAAAAAAGTAAAAACCCTTCTTTTTAAATTATTATTATTATTATTATTCCCAAATCGAACCAAACAAAATTTCAAAAAATAAACCCTCCAAAAATAGAAAAGACAAAGCCAAAAAAATAAAAATGGCATCTAAGACGCTTCTTCCGATATCTATGAAGAACAAAAGGGGTGCAATTGCTTTGGATCATTCACCTCCATTTTCCATTTCTTCAATTCCAAGTCGCACTCATTCTTCTTCTTCTTCTTCTTCTTCATCTGTTAATGCAACAACAATAATGGTGGTGAAAGGAATTGAAACCGATGACGCTTCTGCAAGGCTCCTTCAACGTTCTTCATCAGCATCTTCTTCTTCTTCTTTAGATGACGTCACCAACGTAAAGACCGTTATGCCCTCCAAGCCAAACATTCCAAAGGCGTCGAGCTTCAACAACGGTGGTCAGAAGAGGAGAAGGCGCAATGCGAGTGAGGATTCGTTTCCTTCGATCTCCGATGGTGGTGGTGGTGGCAATGGCAAGGGAAATGGAAATGAAATCAGAACCGTCGATGGTGATCGTCGCGGTGGTGGTGGTGGTGGTAGAAAGTTTTCGTTTTACTACAATCTTTACTTTAAAAGATTTTTTTTCTAACTTCACTTTAGAAGGTTTTTTTTCAAGTAAACTGTTATTAAGAACACACAAGAGAAAGGATTTTATAGATAAAGCGAATTCCACTTTTATTTTCTTAATAAATACCTTCCGAAAGACACCCCAAAAAAAACCTTGAGACTACTAATTCGCAAACCCTTAAATATTAAAATTAAATTAAAAAACCTTAGGTTCAAATATCACTATTATTGTTTATTCATAGTAGCATCAGAAAGAGCACAAAACAAATTGGAACATTTAAGACACACAGGTCCCATCAACTAGGGAAGAAAGCCAAGATCATCAGAAAAAGAAGAGTGATATGGAAACATTGATTATTACAGATCCCAGAATAATTATTATGTAATTAAAAGTTGAAATCCCAATTCCCAAGTACCACTAATCAGAATCTGTCTTATTTCTTTTCCGAAAAAACATAAATACACAGAACATTGAATTTCATGCTTTTCATTCATCAGTGATCACCCACCTTAATTACAATGACAATGACCAAAGAGAAACCCAACTTTATTCTTCCCCCAACAAAAGCAATAAATTCTAGGGAGAGTAAATACTATTTTAATATCAATATTTTTTTAACAATTAATAATGGTATTTTTATTGTGAAAATCATTTATCAAATTGAAATTGACCTGAAAAGTATTTGAACATATTTTGACATTGAAGTTATAATTAAATTACCTGTAAAGAAAGCTATGATCATGGAGTCCAACCACAAGAACAGAAGCTCCAAGCTCTCGAACCGTAGCAGCAATCTTAGTCCCTTCTTGATCCCCTTCCGTGACAATAATCTCAACCTTTGTCTGTAACACAATCCTCCTAAGATTAATTTGTACATAGCAACAAAATCAGTATAACAATAAATTAAATTAAATCAAATCAAACCAAGTTAAGATCAAAGTTTATTAGTTACGAACGTTGGGGTGGCTATTGCAGATGTGTTGAAAGGAGAGGGCTAATTGGTAACCATTGAGGCGAAGAAGGCGAGATTTTGATCTGGTTCTTGTTCTTGAAGATGATGAAGATGAAGAATGGTAAACATGAAGCAATGTGATTATGTCGCCGTAGCGAATGATATTGTGAAGTGCCCATTTTAGAGCTGTTCTTGCAACTTCTTCATCTTCCACAATCACCACTATTTTCCTCACATCCATTATTTTTCTTTTTGTTCTCTTCTTGCTTTTCTTCCCCACACTACTCTGTAGTTTCCTCTTCTCTTATTCACTTTATTATTTCTTTTTTTATTATTTATAATTATTCTCATTATCTCCAAAAAAAATTTATTACGTTGATATTTTTAAACTTTATAAAAATAAGATATATAAGTTTTTTTTGTCATATTTTTAAAAAATTATTTGTCCAAATAAAAACAATAAATTTAGCTAAATTAAAGTACACATATATCTTACTTTTGTAAAATTAAAGGATCTCATTGTAATAAAATTATTTAAAGACAAAAATCATTCGACACAAAATTTTTTAGGACCTATTTAAATATATATTCTAAATTATTTGATGACTAATATTTTTTTGCATATATAATATTTTTGTTATTAATGATTAATAACCCATTCATATATGGCCAAGGTTGTCTCTTTCTCTGATGGTTTGTGTCTATTCTTTATTTCAATGATGACCGACATTAATTTAATAGTTTATGGCATATTCTTCTAAAAGCTTCAAGTTATTAAGTAGAAATGCTTAAAATGTTTTAGGTTTAGTATGTTTTTGCATGATTGAAACGTGAATTATGCACATATTTGTTTTTTTATGTTAAAATATTATCTTTTGTTTTAAAAGAAAAAGATTTGCAAAAATTTGAATTATAATTTTTTTTTTATAAGTAATGTTACACATAAAATTTTTTTTACAAATCACGTCTAACCAAATTAAACAATATGATAACACTAGTTGTTTCGAGAGTTATCTGAAACGTTGATTTGGCCCTGAACGTGAGGTTCAGATCCCTTTGTATGGCAGCGTCTGATTTGTTGTTGCCGAGGTGCCGCCTGTCCGAGTTCCTTGTGAGGAAGGGTGGTGGTACCTGCAAGAGACTCCAATGCTTAAGTCAGCAAGAGATTTAGGTAGGTTTTAGTAAGTAGAACGTAAATATAACTGAGGAGTGTTAATGTATTTATAGTAGATATGTTAACCACCTTTGTTGGTGGATATCCGTTCCCTTATCTTGAGAGTTTGTTAGGATCTATCTTTTAGGAAAATAGAGATAGTAGGAGAGATTGAGGGAGGCACTTACTTGCAAGCGCTTATTCGATCTCTTTCACTGTGTCTAACCTCTTAAAAGAGGTCGGGTATATGGTGAATGCCATCCTTTTTAGGTGGGTCTTTCTTCCTTATTGGGCTTAGCTTTATGTTTTGGGTCAGGGTATGAACAGTGCCCCTACTCGAAGTCGAGCTTTACAAAGTCGGACTCGAGCAATTAGATGACCAAGTCAAAATATTGAGCTATGGAGATGTTATTTAGTAGTTTTGAGGTCTGAAACCAAGGAGGTCGGTCGACTCAACATGATTTGAATGATGTAATATTTTTGTTACTCCGTAACTATTTGTGTGCTTTTTCCGTGCGCTATCATTTTGTTGTAGTGTAGTTGTTACTTTGCCGTATTGTAATATGATATTACAAGTCGTTTTTATATTCTGTGCGACTTACTCTCTTTATACGACTTGTCTTTTGCCAAGTCTTTTTCCTAGAAATGATTTGTACAACTCGTTCTTTCCAAGTTTGTTTAAGGCTTGTAGGCTCTGTATGACTAGTTTTAGCACATCTTGCTTACTCAGAGAATATTTCTTGTCCTAGTTTCGTACAACTCGTTCAGTTCGAGTTGTTTTGAGGATGTGCATGACTTGTTTTAATACAAATCACCTTTCTGAAACTTATTTTGTACAACTCGTTTTATACCAAGCTGTTTTTGAAGATTGTAGATTTGTTGCATGACTTTGTTTTTGATACAAATAGTTTACTTTGAGATGTAATTATTTCTTGATCTGATTTCATGCAACTCGTTTAGTTCGAGTTGTTTTGTAGCTTAATGACTTGTTTTAATACAAATCGTTTATTTCAAAACTTGTAATTATTTCTGAGTATAACCTTATATAGCTCGTTCAATACGAGTAGTTTTAAGGTTTTACAATTTATTTCATTTCAAATTGTTTAATTAAAACGTGGCTATTTTCTTGATCTGATTTCATACATACAACTTGTTCAAATTCGAGTTTTTATAGATGACTTATTTTTTATACAAGTCACTTTTTTGAAGCACAACTCGTTATATATCAAGTTATTTTTGTGTGATTTGTTTTAATATAAATTGTTTAGATCATATGGTTATTTTTTACTCGATTTCGTTCAACTCATGAGCTTGAGTTGTTTTAAATCATCAAGCCGTATTATAACCATTTGACGCCAATTTGAACCTCGTCACTTTATCCGAGCGACCATTAAAATGGTCGGCTCGTGATTTTTGCACTTTGTCGAGCATAAATTGGCGCTTTAAGTAAAGGGATTATATGCTTATTCTCTCCCCTTTCTAGTTTTTGCAAGGTTGTCATCCTTGTGTGTGATACAACTCGTTTCACCCGAATTATTTTAATTGGAGGATTATTTTTACATTTCGATTTTGTTCAAAACGTTTACAATCCTTTCTTTCCTTTTCAACTCGTTTTTGTACGAGTCGTTTGGTTGAAGGATTCTTTTTCTTGTCCCTTTTAATTTTTTACAACTCATTTTATATCGATTTGTTTCAGTTTTGCTTTAGTGATTTATTTTTATATAAATCACTTTTTAATGCTTTGCTTTAGTGATTTGTTTTGATACAAATCACTTCTAATGCTTGCTCTCAAGTTGACACGACTTGTGCTTGATACTAGTTCGTTGAAAATATGATTGACTGGCACAATTCGTTTAAATCAAGTTGTTCTTATGTTGTGGTGAATGCTAGAATAAGTTTTCTTTGGACAACTTATTTTTGTGAAGTTTGTTCCATTTTATACGATTTATTTTTAACATAGGTCATTTATTTTTGGAACTTGTAGAGATGATCTCGTGGGCTTGGAATTTTGTACGATTTATTTGTTACTCGTGTGGGTTGAGTTGTTAAATCGTAATTATGCCTCGAGGGGCATATTTAGTCAAGTTACTTTTGCGACTTGTTCTAAACACAACTTTTTCAACCCGCTTGACCCGAGCTATTTCGAGGTGTTTTTTTTCCAGTTCGCGTATGTAACTTCTTTCCACCAATTGGCTCCTCGTCGCTTCATCCGGGCGACTTTTATAGGATCGGCCCGCGATTTTCGCTGTTTGTCGAGCTTCAATTGCTGTGTTTTAATTGTAGAAAATCAATTTCTATAAGAAATTGTAGTATCTCCTTATGTTGGAGGCGTGCCGCGACCTGGGCAGTTCTTCACCCTTGAGGTCGAACACTTTCTAGTAGCCATTTCTTAAGACTTCAATAATCTTGTAGGGTCCTATCCGTTTTACTGTCAGCTTTTTTTCACCCGACCTCAGTAGCCCGATATTATTTCTTATCAGGATGAGGTCTTTTGCAACGAATCTCGTAGCCATCCTTTGTCTCAAAATCTCTTTTTTTATCCGAGTTTACTCTCGAATTTCTGGAAGGAGGTCAAGCTTTTCTTTTTGAGCTTGAATGTTACCAACTACATTGTAGAATTTCTCAAAGCCTCTTCTCTTATCTGAGTTTGCTCTCAGATTTCTGGAAGGAAGTCGAGTTTTTCTTTCGTGCTCCAACTTCATTATTGAATTTTACCCTTAGTCATTTATGTCAATGAAAATCATGGCTTCTGTGCCATATGCATGTTTGAAAGGGAGATTCTTCAGTGGTAGTTGGAGTCGTTCCATGTGCTTATAGCATTTGTGTGAGCTTTGAAAAGTTAGTCAGTAGAAGTCATCCCATAAAACCTTTTTATCGGTGACTTGCCCCAGATGAATTCCACAGATTTCATTGTGGGTTTCATCTAGAACCTCTTGTATTCTAAATCGGGACTCACTTTGATAGAGGTGTTGAGATCCCTCTTTTATAGAGAATATTACAAACTAAGGTGTAGTGCTGAGCTTCTTTCATTAATCTCCTTGCCTTCCTTTACTCTTGAGGAAGGATGTTGAATTTGATATATTCAAAGCTTGGAGTCATCCATCCCTAGATTGTGAGGATGTCTGTCTTGTTGACTTCTTTTGATATTGAAGGTGACTGTAGTGTTTCTTGAATTGGGATTTTATTATTGTCCCAGGCTTTGTATTGGCTAGTTTGGAGAGGGCATCAGCTCGCTATTCTGCTCTTGGCTTGTATGCCTGACCTTTCCTTCTTCATTCTTGAGGATGATCCCTGTCCCACTACCAGCTTTGTTTGATGATCCATCTCTTAGTCGTGGAGCTCCCTTTTTGCTCTTTCCGTAAGGAAGTCGGCCAAGTATTGCGACTTAATGACCGTCTGAGTTTTGTAGTTCAAATCGAATTTGGACAACTCCACAGCCCACTGTAGAATTTGCTCTGCAATATCCATTTTTTGGAGGATATGCTTCATGGTCTAATTAACTTGGACTTTGATGGTGTGAGCTTGAGAGTGAGGTCACGATCTCTAGGATGCCAAAACCAAAGTATATGCAACTTGCTCAATTTAATCATTGAGCTTAGCTCCTTGTGATACCTTATTAGTGAAGTAGGCAAGCTTTTGCCCAATGTTTTCTTCTTTAAATAGTGCAAAGGCTACTGCTTTGTTGGCCACAACAGTGACGGATTCTGAGTTTGAGAAGAAGCCAAATACTATGTCGTTGTCCATCCTATTCCACGAGGAGATCAGGATCAGTAGTGTTTGCAACGATGAAGATGGCAGGGAACTCACGTTCCCTTTTTCTTTTTTTTTTATTTGACGATGGTGATGAATTTGCGATTTCCAATCCACCATGGTTGGTATCTATGAGTGTATTATCCTCGTCTCTGCTGTTTGGTATATTTAATCCAATTTAACTATAGAAGCAGAATCATCATCCCTATTTGATATCCTCTACCCATTGGGAGAAGTTTCTACGGGATTTTTGGTATCCATAGAAACTGTATTCCAGCTTCTTTTTAATATGCTTGCATCCTATTCATGCCGAGTGGTTGTCTGACCATCTTATTGATCATCCTCCATTATCAAGGGTTGGCCTTTAAGTCCCCGACAACGGCGCCAATATTTCAAGGGTTATCTGAAATATTGATTTGGGCCTGAACATGAGGTTCAGATCCCTTTGTATGGCAGCATCCGACTTGTTGTTGTCGAGGTACTGCCTGTCTGAGTTTCTCGTGAGGAGGGGGTGGTGAAACCTGCAAGAGACTCCGATGCTTAAATTAGCAAGGACTTTAGGCAAGTTTTAGTAGAGTAGAACGTAAATATACTTGAGAAATGTCATTGTATTTATAGTAGAGATGTTAACCATCTTTATTGGAGTAGTTCCACCTTTATTGGTGGATATCCGTTCCCTTATCTTGGGAGTTTGTTAGGATCTATCTTTTAGGAAGATAGAAATAGTATGAGAGATTCGAAAAAGCAGTTACTTGCAAGAGCTTATCCGATCTCTTTCACTTTGTCTGACCTTTTAAAAGAGATTGGCTATGTGGTGAATGTCATCCTTTTTAGGTGGATCTTTCTTCCTTATTAGGCCTGACTTTATGTTTTGAATTAGGGTATGAACACTAATCATAACTAATTTTTGTTATGTTAAACTAATTTAATTAGACTTGATTAATAAAAATTCAAAAAGACTTGAATATGTAGTATTATTTTTTATTATAAAAATTTTGATTATTTAAATAATCATGTTTCATCTATTTCAAATACTAATTTTTTTACATGACTACAATTGAATTTTTTTTTAATTAAGAATCAACTTAAAAAAACATTAGAGTATAAAAAAACAACAACACTATTAATTCCTATGTTTAGTTAAGTATTGTATCATTGTTTTTTAATTACTTACTAACTTTTATATATGTGTATATTATCAGTTCTAATTTTAAATAAA
>NC_029794.2:120336729-120344093 GCF_000816755.2 Arachis ipaensis
ATGGTTGAAATATATGAGTAAAAATAATTGTAAAGAAAAAAAAAGGGAAAGGAAAAAAAAAAAAAAAAAAGAAGAGGTTGAATAATAATTAATTGTTTATCAATCTCACAAGTTGAAAAATTGTGTCCATGTACGGGAAAACTTTGATTGGTGCTTCATGGTATATATATGTTCCAAGTTATTCATTATTCATTTCAATTCTATTGTCAGTCACACGATTAAAAAGAGAAGCTACCAGTTGACCATCATGATTATGATTCTTTCTCTTCCTTTTGCAATTTATTTCATCCAACATATTTTATTCATTATGCAATAATATATATTACTCATTATTTCCTTTCTTATAAAAATACAATAACATTAGGACGTGGAATTAGGTGCGTTTTATTTTAAATATTAATTTGAAGCACCTTATTGTATCGAGGATGACAATGGGGCGGGATAGAACGAAACAGAAACAGAAATATTTTTTTGTTTTTTGTTCTCATTTTAAATTTATTCTTTATCTCTATTTTCGATTTTTGTTGTGAGAAAATATTATTTTTCATTTTTATCTTTTGTGGGTTCTATTTTTTATCTTTTTGATAGTTCTGACTAATCATTAATTTTTAAAGGAGTAGAGTTACAAGCTAAATCCTATACAAAAACATCAAAATTTTATCAAAAATGCTAAATGATAGACGACAACTTCTTTCGAACTAACACGGTGGCTGGACGCGACGACGAGACAGAACATAAAGCAGTAGACAATGTGGGAAACACAGCAACAGAGAGGAGAGTAGACACGATGGCAGAGTTGCGTGTAAAACCCCAAATTTTGAGAAATTAATTAATAAGTTATTTATGATTTATTATATTTATTTAAGATTA
Source organism: Arachis ipaensis (assembly GCF_000816755.2). NCBI lineage: Eukaryota > Viridiplantae > Streptophyta > Magnoliopsida > Fabales > Fabaceae > Arachis > Arachis ipaensis. The sequence goes on from NC_029794.2 coordinate 120,337,600, forward strand.
TATTTTTAAAAATTTTATATATGTTTAATAATTGAAAAAAATAATGAGAATTTTATGCGCTTTAATTTGAATATTTAGATTTTTAACCTTATCTATGATTTTAAAGGAAATTAATTTGATTATCTCTAATTCCTAAATTGGAGTATTTATATGAGAATAAATTGTAAATTTATGAATAACTAGTATTTTTGTATATAATTGTCGGCTGATTAAATTGGTTTTTAATTACTATATTATCCTTATTTTTATTTGAAATTACCAACCTAACTCTAGTCCTTTTTTCCTAGTCAAAACTCTAAAACCCTAACTATACACACACTCCTTCCTCTCTTCCTCAGCAGCGCCGCCAACTCCCTCCCCCTTCCCAAAAAGTCCACACACGGACACAGCAACAGTACACACACAACGAAGAGGGAGAGGGAGGAGACGGCGCCGGTGGAGCTGGATGCCGCCGTCGTCATCAAATGCGAGAGAGGGAGAGCGACATTCAGAGAGACAAGTGTGAGTCAGGGCCGAGAGGAAGAAGACGCGCCGTTCTGCCTAGAGCCGCCACGGGAAGGATCATCGTCGTCACCCCACACTACAAAAAAAAGGGTTAAAACGACGGTTATTTTTGAAAAATTACGGCGGTTAGAACCGCCATTATTACCGAAAATGGCGCCTCCAAGAAACGTCGTTATTCTGGGTGTCATTCTGGTTATTACGGTGGTTTTCAGAAAACCGCCACAATTACCTGTGGATAAAACGGCAGTTTTTTTAGGGTTAAACTGGCGGTTTGTAACCGCCATTATTTCCGCATAAAATGACGGTTTTTGAACAGCCGCCATTTTTACCAGGATGTTGTTGCATCACTTCTATTTAAAATGGCGGTTAGAAACCACCGTTTTTACCATTATAACCGCCATTTTTACTAGGTTATAATGGCATCTTTTGTGTTTAAAATGATGGTTTCTAATCGCCGTTTTTACCAGGTTTTAATGGCATCTTTTGTGTTTAAAATGGCAGTTTTTAACCGCCGTTTTTACCAAAATATAATGGCATCATTTTCGTTTAAAATGGCAGTTTTTAACCGCTGTTTCTATTAGCGTATAATGGCGTCGTTTTCATTTAAAATGGGAGTTTCTAACCGCCGTTTGTACCTAATTATGATGACAATTTTATACTTTTTAAAATAAGATTGAAACCACCAATTTAAAGTGATATTTTCGAAACTCACTTAAAAATCTCGTAATAACCAAAAGGTATAGCCATAAATCAAACATCATAAGATGATTTTTAATTCATACATGATCCAAAAGTCATAATCCAAGTCATAATTGAAATGTCATAATCCAAAAACAAAGATCAAAGTAACATTTTTCAATAATACATCTTAACATATAATCCTTAATATACGTCTTAACATATCAAGCAAGGTCATGCTTCCTTGTTGCTTGCTCCAGAAGACCTGCTTCCTAACTCTTTTGGTGATGGAATCTCACTCTCCTGATCTAATCTCTACAACAAAAATATAATTATTATGAGCACAAGAAATACAAGAAAAAGGCATATATTGATATACATTTTAGGTCTGATTTAATTTATAAGAAAAGAAAAGAAAAAAGAAAGAGAAAAAAGAGTTTTAATGTTGAATAAAGAAAAATCAGCAATTCTAGCATTGTTACTTTTCTTCAGTACGATCTTGTCATGTTTATGTCTAATCCTAGTGTTCCATTTCATAAAAGAATTAGTAGCTACAACAAAGAACAAAGCTAGCAATACTACTAATTATATTAATAATAGGAATCATAAGCAGCAACAAAAAATTCTATCGCTATAAAATTATATAAAAGAACACACATCTATTTAATTAACACTATTATTAGACATAATTAAACAGAGCATCAATATCAATACTTATATATTATTCTATACACATTAAATAGCATGCCAGAACCTGCTAACGGCATGCCTTTTCTCATAGTTCATGCATATAAGATTTTTCTTTCATTTGCTACTGATGAGAGTCAAATTTAAAGTTATAATAAGGGATGAATATAATACCAGCTGGCAGTTGCCTAAATGATTATAAAAAATTATTCTGATCATATCTTAAAATAAAGTGAAATTTAACACATTTATCGTGTCTAATTACATAGCATTGATACAATAATGAAACCAATTTAAGATTATAGAGCTAACTACACATGAAAACTAATTAGCCTAAAAAAGGTGTTGTTTAACTAAGTATAATTATTCTCTCTCATATTTTAAATTTCATACAATAATTTCATACACACAAGACAAAGTTTACTATCACTCTAGCATAAGCTAGTACTACTACTAATTATATTAATAATAAGAAGCATAAGCAACAACAAAAAAACTATATCAATATTCAATATATTTCTTGCAATGTTTTTAATTTATGAATTAATCCATAAATAGTTATAGAATTATAACTTCCTAATCTAACAACATTCCATTAATGAATTGAGGAAGAATTTTCTTACTATGAAACTAAAAAAAAAAACCTGAAGGAGATAAAGCAAAGAAAAAAAAAAGGATAATTGTATTTGTACTTGTGAAACTTGTTGAGTAGGGAACATTCCAGCCAATTGTATTGGAATTTTACCTCTTTTCTTAGAAGCAATATAGGAGACTAGCGCTTGCAATTGCGCTTTAACGGTATCCAACTCTTCTTGCACATTTGGACCGCAAGTAGATGATGTACCAGCATCATTTGAAGAACCTAAATTCATTTGACTAATCTTTGTAGTGTTGTTCTTGAAAGTAATTGTTGGAACAGCTCCCATACCTAAACCTCGAAAACGACTAGGGTGCTCTTTCCCAAAAACTACTCCAAGAGCATCAAGAGAAGAATTAACAATTGATTCCATCGGTTGTTGGCTGCTATGTGCTTCAATCTTCTCCTACACTTATAAAAAGAAAGAGAAAGAATAAAAAAATAGTATTATCTTATAAAAAAGAAAGAAAAAGAAATACAAACATGTTATTTATTGCACTTTAGTCTTACCGCTATTTCTTTAACCTTTTCATTAACATAACTTCCATCTATTTTCTTGTGAGTGATGTCCCACATTTAAACCCTACTAGCTTCTTTTTTCGTCTCTTCCATCTAAAATTTAGGAAAAGTAGAAAGACTCGATAAAAAAAATAGCAGCCTACTAACTTAAATTAGATATACAGAAAATTAAGAGATGATGCATACATTATATTTGAGATAGATTAGATATGCATGCATTAATTGATTACCAATTCAGCCCTTCTTCTTGCAATTGATTTAGCACTTGAAGTATGAGGAATTATTTGTTTTTGCCGAATTTCTTGATTCCTCTTACAAAATTTGTGCAAGTTAAATTTGGACACAATTAAATAGAGGCAAACATGCATTCAACTCTATAGGATAAATTTTTTGAAAATTTAGCCGTTGAGGGTATATTCGATGCAAATCGAAAATTTTTGGGACAAAATTGAAACAAAATAAAATTTAGGAGTATTTTTAAAATTTTTGCCAAATTTCAAAGACAAAAAATATACTTTACCCATTTATAAATTTTCGAAATTAGTAGAGACAAAAATCCCCTACCTGAAAGAATTTTGCCCCCATCGCCGCAAAAAAAAATTCTTAGAATCAGATTTTCATTCGGAATGATTTTCGCAGGAATCTCCATCCTTCAAAAAATTTTGCCATTTCTAATTATACCTTAATTATTATTTAATAATATATAGTATGCGCTCATCATAAAAATTTAATATTATAAAGATTATTTATGTGACGTATACTTGGCATGTTTCTAAAAACAAAAATATTTGGTAACTAAACTAAACTAATAAAAAATAATCAGAACTTATTTTATTTTAATATTTATTAATTATTATAATAATTAATAAAAATTAAATAAAATAAATTTTGATTTGTTTTTTGTCTTTTTAGTATTATCACTCCGAAAAAATAATGCTTATGTGTCGTTGTTTATTTCGTTCTTTTCAAATTAAACAATGTATCCACAATCACAAAAATTAATTAGTATTATCGTCAATGAGATTGTTAATTAAAACAAAAACGATCTTGGTTTTTTTATTTAAAAATAATGGAAATTTGCTGTATGTACCCTTTTGAACCTGCACACACAAAAGTAAAATAAAATAATAATCATATATATGCTTGGGTTGATATTACCACTATCGACATATATAAAATTCAGCCATCAAATATATATATATATTAGGAGTAAACGCGGATCGGATCAAATTGGATATGGCCAAAATTTCGATTCGATTCGCACTAAAATCATCGGATCGGATTGGATCCAATATCTACAATTTTTTTGTTTGGATCCGATCCGTACATTTGCGAATCGGATCGGATATTGGATATCGGATATATCCGCAAAACACAAAAATATTTTTAAAAGCTTATTTTTACTAAAAAAATATCAGTAAAATTTATTTTTTTTTACTTTTAAATATGTTTACTCTTAAAATAATATTAAACATACTTTTCTTAAATAATAAATTAAAATAATACAACATATATGATAATTATTAGTTGAAATAAAACATAAAAAGAATATTTACTTATTTATTTCTCTATTTTTGCGGATACGCGGATATGCGGATCGGATATGTGGATATCTATACAAAATCCGCGATCCGATCCTATTAGTGTGCGGATCGGATCCAATCCGATTTAAAAGTCTTGCGGATCGGATATATATCCGTAATTTTCAGATCGAATTCGAATAAACACCGCGGATATATGAATCGAATCTGATCCATGAACGCCCTTATATATATATACGTACATATTTTGTGTTTATGAAAAATTTTGATGATACCTCCTTAAAAATATTTGATTAGGTCTGTCATCACGAGATATTTAATTATTTTATTGTAAAATATTTGATTATTTTTATGACTGATTATTTATTGAAAAATTATAAAATAATATGTATGAATCTACACAAACATATAATAATTAATTCTATAAATTAAATATGACTGAATTTGTATTTAGGAAACTTTTTATTGGTCTAATGCAGGTTTTTTTACCTTGAATATGTGGCTATTTTTTTTGTTATGGAAATAAAAGTAGTGATATACTTTAACATTGTAATTTTTGATGTTTTTTAAAATTGTGGATAGTACACAAATTGGAGGGTCCGATTTCTGTACTTCAAATTTTTTAATTTTTTTAAACACAAATTAAACAGTCCGATTTGTGTACCGCTAAAAATCGGACGGTCTAAACCACTTCGATATTAAAAATAAAAAATTCTGAATATGTTCACAAGTTTATAAGGCTTTCTCCTTCGTTTTTCTTTTCCCTCATAAATTAAATTCGCGGAGACAATCAAATTTTCTGATTTAACTTGACTCATTACTTAAAACCATTATTTGAGAGTAATGAAATCATGAGGTTTTTATCAATATCTTACCCTAGTAGTTTTAGTTGAGATCTATTAAGATTGTTTAAAATGTGTGAAGTGAAAATTTGAAGGAATAATAAGATATAGAATAAACTTTTCGAATAAAATGACTAAAAAAAAATTTTAATTGTTCACGGTATTTTCTAACACAATAAGTTAAGAATTAATTCATCGTGAATTTGAGCTCTTTTAAATTTTTGACACTTACTTAAATGGAGAATGAGTTGATCACTCGATCAACTCAAGTTGGTTAATGAATAATGACACAAAAATTTACTCTTTGAAGTTCAAACCCGACTATCTTAACTTACAAACCCACCTCCTTAATTAGTCTCGTGAAAAATAGGAATTTGGAGTATGGACGCCAACTCTAGTGCACCTTGCTTAGCTTGCTGGCTTCACATTCTTTCATTTTAATTTAAATAATGTATGCCATTCTGTCTTGTATAACATTGTAATGTAAATATTAATATACTGAAAATCAGAAGAGTAGCAACATCATATAATTGATGACAAACCACTTAATTAAATGTATTTGATTTTCATATATCTCTCATGGATAAAAATAAAGGTAAAGACAAATTGTACATAATTTCTTTCTAAAATCTAATAACTTTTATATTGGACGGAGTAGTGTTTAGGAAAAAAAACAAAATTTTCTCTTCTGCCTGCTATGAAGAAGTTATTTTATTTTATTAAAAATTTATTTATCTATTATTCTAAAAAACCAAGACCAATTTATCCAAAAAAAGACATTAAGAATAATATTCACTACAAAAATTATTACAAATCAATTTGGTCAATTTGGTATCATTCTTTTTTATATGTGGTCAACAAGTGTTGTGTCTTTAGGACAGGAATCGGAGCACGTTCCTGATTCTATGTTCTTTGTTACTTTCGTTTTGTCGTTAGTGTTATTTCACTTATGGAATTGTCTATTGTGGGAAAATTTGAAGCTGGACCTTAAAAAACTACGTGATAATATTCTAATTTAATAATTTTTATTAGATCCGTACAATAAGTTATAAATTTATAAACTTTGATCTTAAAAGTGGACTAATT
>NC_029794.2:120344749-120345087 GCF_000816755.2 Arachis ipaensis
CTTAAAATACCAAAATATCTTTTATCTAATAGTTTTAAAATTACTAGAATATCCTTATAAGAATAATTAATATTAGTTTATTTATTAGCAATTATAAATTTTAATTCAATATTAAAAGATTAAAACACCCTATAGTTGATTTTTAAAATACTAAAACAATTTTTTAGCATTAATCTTAAAAAGACTAAAATACCTATTTAGAATAAAGGTTAATTAATTGTATTAGAAATTACAAATTTAAAATTTTAAAATAGCTAAAATATCTTTATAATTAATTTTTAAAACAACAAAACAATATTTTAAGTTTAATTTTAAAAAGACTGAAATATAATTAAGAA
>NC_029794.2:120345728-120347816 GCF_000816755.2 Arachis ipaensis
TTTTTCATATGGTTTACTCATATTAGAAATGAGAAATTTAAATTTAATTTTAAATAAGACTAAAATATCCTTTTAGTTTATTGTAAATGACTAAGATTTTTTTTTTTAAATTCAAACGAAAACAAACTTTTAGTATTAATTTTAAAAAAGACTAAAATATCCTTATAATTGATGTTCAAAAAAACAAAACTATCTTTGAAGGTTAATTAAAAAAACATCTTAGGACTAATTCATATTATTTGATTGTGTTAAAATTAAAAATTTGAATATGATTTAAAAATAAAAATAAAAAACTCTTGTAGTTCATATTTAGAGTACTAAAATATTCTTTTAATCGTTTTAAAAAACTCTTGTTATTTTTGTAATGATATTGAAATTTTAGGATTCTCATAATCAGATTAAAATAAACACACATAAAACAAAAACACTAAAAAATAAAAATAATTAAATTAAGATTATAATGTTTTAAATATCGATAAACGTAATAAGATCTTTTAGTCGTTTAAAATAAAGTAAAATAATATTTTATAATTTTTAATATAAAAATCCAATTAAATATACTTGATTTGGGTCTAATTATAAGAATAAAATTAATTTTAAATATAAATAGAATAGATAAGAATAAAAAAGAGTGTAATAGATTATTCAATTTATAAAATGTCAATATAATTTTTTTGACAAGTGTTTAAATATAAATTATGTGTCATTATTATATGAAAGATACTATTTAAATTATAAAATTGTGTGTCCCTAATACATGAAAGGGACTATTTTAATTATAATTCACTTATGTAATGTAATTTTAATTTACAATTGGATTTGTCAAAAAAATAAAAAAATTAGAGAATAAATTAGATATAATAAAAATTTATTTGTGTATAGGGTGGAATGGTCATTTTGGTAATTAAAGGAGTGAGATGTGGTTGTGCCACATGTGTAAACAAGTAAAAAAAAAAACTCTAATTCTAAATTGATTTAATATCAAATAAGTCCTAAAATTGAAAAAAATTACATAAAGATCCTCATTCTTTAAGGATCTTGATATTCTTTCACCATGATAGAACTCTCCTTCACTTATTTATGTTTTGTGAGGTTTAAGTTTAATGCACCATTCTTATATTTTAAAATAATGATTAGTGTCGGCATAATTTGAAGATTGTTACAAAGGACAATAAAGCAACATTTATATTACATCCGCCACGGCCACAAAAGGTGTTAAATACGATTTTGGTTTTTAAGATATGGTTATATGGGTTAAAATTTTTGTTGTTTTTAATTTTTTTTGCATACAAAATCATTCATAAAATTTAACTTAGATTTAAAATCGTCTTTACTTTAAAGACTAAAATCGTACGAAGGTGACGACAGAAACAATAGCACAGATAAATTGTGGACAACTTTTTTTTCCTTCTCTTCTTCTTTCTTTTTCTTCCTTTTTCTTTCGCCAAAATAGAAACACTCTTTTTCTCCTTTTTTTTTTTATAATTTTTTTTGTAAGTATAATTTAGTCCAAAATTTTAATATTTAAGTAAAAAGAATGATTTTAAAACTTTATTTTAAATCTTAAAGACAATTTTATATGCAAACAAAATTAGAGACGAAAAAAATTTTCGAACTATACTTTAAAGATCAAAATCATACGTAATCCGCCACAGAATAAAACAACATTTTTTAAAAGTGTAACAATTAGTGTACCATACAGTTTTTCCCCCTCAGATTATTAATAGTTAAGTTTCTTAAATATATTTATGAATAGCTCTTGGATGTTTCAACTCCAAAGTATTAAAAAATTACTAAATAGAGTTGAAAAGAAAAATCATATATAAAAATATCTTAGGAAATATGACGAAATGCCGGATGACACAACATAAGTAGGTTTGAATTGAGAATGGCATGGTGTTTAATTGCTTAATATATGAACATTGTAATTTTTCATGTGAACCATGTCAACTCAATGAGTTACCAAATCATGAAGATTCTAACAAAATTAGACTGATTTTTCTACTATGTCGACTCATTTTGCTTTATTATTAGATGAAATGTGAAATTTTAGTTTTCATACTCTATCTAAAAAAGAATATACAAAAA
>NC_029794.2:120347941-120352278 GCF_000816755.2 Arachis ipaensis
ATACTTATACATTTATCACATTTAATATTATCTAATTATTTCATTAGTAATTGAAGAATACAAAATAAAATAACTTTAGTTCTCAAATAAATATTTTTTAATTTCTCATGCAATTAAGATGGGATAGATAGTTAAAATAAATAAGTTAAAAATCACTTATTGCATATTTAAAACCGAAATATTTAAAACATGTGACCAACTACAAAAGAAAAGAAATTGCAACAAGGTAGTTAACTAGTTGCAAAGAATGGAAATCATTTCAAAATTTTGGTGTGTATTATTGTTAACAATGAGAATTCCTCTATCCATATCATCCTCTACTTCTACTCCACAACTCTCTCCAATTCCCAAAATTAGCATCCCACTATACCATAGTAAAATGCTCAAGCCTCAAATGGGTGCTATAGTAGATACATACCCTATTGATGATTCCTATGCACTATTCTTGTGGATTGGAACTCCAGTTCAAATTGCGTTTGTTCAAATGGACCTAGGGAGCCCAATCACTTGGACCCAATGTGACCCTTGTAGCAATTGTTACCCAATGCAACGCTCTCCCTTCAATACCAAAGAATCAAGTACTTTTAGAGAACTTGGTTGTTACTCTGAGACATGCTTGGACCCAAGGATGAAGGAGCTTTTGGGAAATTGCACCTCATGGACATGTAGGTATAATGTGAATTATGGTAAGGAATCTAGCTCCTTTGGAACTATGGTAATTGACACATTAAATTTTGAGCGTTCTAATAATGAATTGAAGGAATTCATAATGGGGTGTGGTGATTCTTATGAGGGCCCATATAGGGCCCAATTATCAGGTGTTTTGGGCCTTGGAAGGGGCCCACTTTCTTTGCAAAGCCAACTCAATGCAAAGGCATTCTCTTTTTGCCTTGTGAATTTTGGATCACAAACAGCCTCAACACTTGAATTTTATGATAGGGCACCACAAATAGATAAACATGGCCTTGGTAACAATTCCATCATCATGGTCCCTTTGAGAGAGAATAGTGGGTACCCTAATTATTACTTTTTGCAATTTGTTGGTATAAGCATTAATGGGTTTATGCTAGATGTGAAATCTAGTGTTTGGGGCTATGGTCTTAATTATGATGGTGGGGTTATCTTGGATATAGGATCAATCGCAACATATTTACCTAGTGAAGCATATAATGTGTTCAAGTTAGAGATACAAAAAGTTGATCACAACCTTACAAGGGAGCATGCGCATGAAGACCTAGAACTTTGTTATAAGGATGATTCATTTAATGTGTATCCTTCAATTGCATTGCACTTTGAAAATGGCAATGTTGCAGGTGAAAATTTTGTGTCCTTCAACATGAACAATGACCAAACGTTGTTAAGGGTAGACGAAGGTACAGTTTGCCTATCATTTGTAGAAGGAAAAGATTCTAATCTTACAGTTATTGGCAGTAACCAACTTCAGGGAACACAACTAATGATTGATCTAGTTAAAGAGATCCTTATCTTCACACATAACAAGTGCTAAGCTAAAGCTATTAACATGGCTAGATGTTTTGTAGAGAATTATTTTGTGACCTCTATACTGCGTATAATGTTAATCAACGAAAAAAAGTAACATTGTTACCGATTTAATTTCACAGTCTTAAGAGTACTTTTAACTCAGATGGATGTTAAGGGTGTACCATGTAATTTGGTATTCTTAACGATCGTTTAATTTTGAATTAGTAAATTGGCAATTGACAAGACAACACAAACCAAAAACATCTAAAATTAAACTCTTGTAATACTGCCTTAGAAAAAGTTTATTAATAATGCACAAAAATACATCATAAAAATAAATAAATAAAAAATCATTCTTACCACAAGAACATCTGCAGTCAAGTGATGAGACTGAAGAAACAATAATAGAATATGAGAAATAAAACCGCCAGTGATAACTTTTGAGAGTTGACATTAATTTCATTCTTAGGATGAACTGTTAGTGAAATGGTAGATGCAAATACAAATTTATATATAAGGGGCCAACAAGGATCATGATAGCTCAAGTTCAATATAGCTATTCCTTCTCATGAGCTGCTACTGAAAGTTGTTGATAGGATTAAAAAATGAAAAGATCAAAATAACCATTAAAACATTTTTCTAACAAAACTTTTTGAGGGTTGCCTCCTTGGTGATTCTTCAAAAATTGTTGCAGCTTATTTTGTCTTTCCATCGCTTAATCTTCCTTCCACTTTGCGTATTTTCCTCCTATGCTTTGAAGCACTGCTGTCTAAGTTCAGATTCACCTTCGGCGGGTTTGAAAAACAGAACGAAGCAGCAACGGCCTACGCAAAAGCCATACAGTAACTTGTTACCACCATATATATTCATGAATATGCACAATGTTCCAAAAATCATAATAATGACATCATGCAAATGAAGAACTACCTGTAGATCAAGGCGGTGAACATTGAATATATCCTTCATGGTGTGGGCATTATATGCTAATATAAATGACCTATACGCGTCTTTAGCCATAACATTCAAATGATAGATCCCCGCAACCAACTTTTCCTGCACAATCCAGATGATGTGTGAGATAACCAGCAATTGATTACCTCATTACACAAATTTTAAATAGATTTTGAGGGTGCAAGAATATACCAGTTGAGACTGTATATTCGCAAGCTTCTTGTGTTCAAATACATACTCTTTCATAGGGATCTTCGCTGCCTGAAATTGGTACAAGTATAATATTTAACGATTCAGGACAATCTAAGAATAACTCATCAGATACCTACGTTAAAACTTCCTTGCATAATGCAAGTGCAAGAAGATAATGTTCGAGTTCAACAATCTGATTGATCACTCCACAATCCACATGGTTTTGTTGTGTTTCTTGATCTAACCACTTACTGAAAAAAGACTCGCTACGCTATCTATATTATCCCCTATATAAATAAACTGACCTTAAGATAGCGAAGAAATTGCAATTCTTCCTCAATCAGAAAAAGCAAAGCATTTCCTTTGGCACCTTCCCCACGAGCTGTTCTACCAACCCTATGGATATATTCCTGGATTCAATATGGGAAAACATGTTACAATTGTTCATCAATGTATACAAAAGATACAAACAGTATCAGATATTCAAAATCAATGAACTCGAGGAAACACCTTTGGCTCATCAGGTGGATCATACTGCACAATCCAGTCCTACAAAGCAGGAAAGGAGGGGGAAATCATTTCCAATTACCAATAAATATAGATAACTAAGCATTGTGCCGTTGTGTCACAAAATGAGTTTGTTGTAAAACAATAAAAATCTAAATATTTCTCAAGGGTTTTGCTCATAGTTTTTATAGGTCGCCCTGTATCCCTAGTTATTAGGCTATGCTTTATTTGATCTACTCCCAATTCTCGGGGATTCTATGCCTCTATGCATCTCTTGCACATGACTAAACAACCTAAAGGTAAAATTCTACCAACTTTCTGCTTATGCATATTTTTAGTCATCCAACCCAGCATTCTTAACTCTATAATATTAGGCTTATCCTAAAGTATCACAAGGCACAGGTTCCCCCTTTTCTAATCCTCCCCCAAATCTCCCTTTTAATCTTTTAAGAGAAAAAGGAAGCTTAAAATCTGTAGTTTTCTTCCTATATTTCTTTATAGGCCATTGGGACCAACAAAATCAACTGAAGATATTTTGGGAAGTACCTCAACAGACTAAACAAATAGTCAAATAGGAATTAATTAGTAAAAGTATCCTTAATCTAGTAAGACAAAATAATGTACCACATCAGGTATGTCAAGTCCACGAGCAGCAACATCAGTACAAAGCAATATCCCCTTTTCTGCTTTGCAGAAATTAAAGAATGTAGTTGTTCGGGCATGCTGCTTTTGTTTTCCATGAATATTTAAGCAATCCAATCCAGCACACTTGAGAAGATCTGCATGGAATTTGACAGAGTTGCATGAAGAGAAAAAGACCATCACTTTTTTCGATTGATGCCTCCTCAAGAATGAATATAGAACAACAAAACGCTTAGCACATGGAACAACAACATAGCCTTGCTGCAATCCTTCATTTGTGACCTAATTCGATGAAGATCTTGTCAATGTTGTGTTAACGCCAAAAAAAGCTTTACAAAGGGTATCACCAAAGTGTCCACCAAAAAGTTCATGGAAAAAGTGAAAATTCAACACCTTTTTTCTCCCATCATCTACATCAATATTGGAAGGAGTTGTCTGAAATGACATACGGGCAAGATCCTTAACCTGTAATTTTAACAGGGAGAGAATCAGAATCATGGATATTCCCCTTTTCCAGAGTTCTAGCTTCCAAATATGCCTTGTGTTATTAATTATTAACTTAC
>NC_029794.2:120354032-120357200 GCF_000816755.2 Arachis ipaensis
GGAAGAAGCAAGAAGCATGATGAGTAATGGAGAACCAACCTTCTTTGTTTGCGTAGCTGAAAACAAAGCTGTTTGCCTAGTCTGTTAAACAAGAAGAAGATTAATCAACCACAGTCATAGACAATAGGTAAAAACCATATGTAAACTTAATAGTATTATAAAAAAAAAAAACTGAGAAAAAGAAAAAGTTTGAGAGAAGGCATTGTTACGGAGGAAGAAGCATGATGAGTAATGGAGAACCAACCTTCTTTGTTTGCGTAGCTGAAAACAAAGCTGTTTGCCTAGTCTGTTAAACAAGAAGAAGATTAATCAACCACAGTCATAGACAATAGGTAAAAACCATAAACTACATGTAAACTTATAGCTAAAATAATAAACATCAGGAGAAAAGGGGGAATCAGCTGAAGATATGGCAATCACATATTACTTCTCAGCCAATAAAGCTTGGTCCCAAACCTAAAACATCTTAGCTACAAGACCACTCATGTTACGGTCAAATTATTAACTTACCAGAAGAAAGAAAATGAAAGCTTTTGGGACTAAAAAATCTTGCAAATATGTAAATGTAAGCAGCTAGCAGTATGGAGGTTCAATCTATGAAGATGCTCTCCATCCCTATCTCTCTTTACCAATCCCTCACCCTGTCTCCCTTGCCATGTTAGATGGCTTCTTACGGACTTCCTAATTAGGTTGGTCATGGAAACTACCCCAATAAAAGAACAAAAAATACTACAAATTGATGATGGAAAAGCAACACCAGCATTTTCAGAATGTTATAGGTTTAGCAGTAAATTGAACTCACTAGGCAGTATAAAATGAAAGAAACTGTAAATTGTGCAATTTCATGAATATACTTTCATAACCCTGTTAAATTGGATGGGGAATGAATACCTTTGGAAGTATATTAATGATCTGCTTCATTTCCTCCTCAAAGTTTGCTTCTAATATCCTGTCAGCTTCATCAATAATGAGGCACTGCCAAATCATGCAAGTGCTCAGAATAAGCAGATTAACATAATATAGAATTCCCAAAAAAAATTTATAAAAAGTAAAATTCCAGATATGAGCCAGTTAAAAGCAATGAAATCAAGAATATCCAAAATGGAAAATGGAGAGCTTTGCTCTTTGTTTATCCCATTGTTTGGTTTTGAGGATATACTGTCGTATAATCTCTATGTATACATTTTACTTGTTAATATTATGTTTTGTTTTATCACAAGAAAAGAAGGAAAGAAAGAAATCCTTGAAGTTGATGAATGATTGCAAGGCCAGCAGGCTCGCTTATGATCTGCTGAAAGAGTACATCAGGAATCCCTCACATTCATGAAGCAGATTGTCAAAAAGGGCTAGTAAAGAAATTAGTGCTGCCTTAAAGGAAAAAAAGTGTGCTTCCCTTCCTATTTCCTATTTGCGTTCTTGATCTGTTTCCTCATCACCAACAAATAAACCTAGAATGCATAATGGGCAGGCAGCAACACTAGGGGCATGAGAATAATATCAGACATTGACATGCAGAACAATGACAAAGCTTTGTGCTATATTGAAAACCATTTAAAAAAAAATCATTTACGGACAGGGATTCAAGGAACTTCATAACTGTTTCCTCAAAAATCTTCTTCAGCATTCATCTCCCACTTTTAATTCCACCATCTTCCATTTCATCCCACATTTCTCACTTAATCCTACATCATCTACTTTTGAAGTTTTCAACTTTTCATAGATACAAAAGACCCAAGGCAGGATTTCTCATAAAACTTGCACAGCAAGGACATCAACTAAATGAATGTTCCATAATAGCATGATTAACATCACTTATTTATTGGTATAAAAAACCAAATGCTGCATATCATAACAAGTAAAAACAGAAGTCACCAAAAAAAAATAACAAGTAAAAACAGAGAAACAGCTCTACGGAAGATCAACAATTTACCTTCAAATTTTTGTATATGAATCCCTTTGTATTTTGAAGGTGATCAAGTAGGCGACCAGGTGTGGCCACCAACAGATTTACCCCAGAAATAATGCGATCAGCTTCTCGTTTTCTACCTGATCCCCCAATAACTAATCCAAGAGTTTGTGAATGATACTTGAGCAATTCCTTTGCCACCGCATGTGTCTCCAAAAAAAAAAAGGCAACTTGTTTTAGGAAAATAACCCTTTAATTCCAAAACAAGATAATCAGTGCTAGCAGCAACACTTTTATACCTGAATTGCAAGCTCTCTAGTTGGACATATGACAATAACGGCGGTTCCATTGCGAGGTTTAAACTCGGCATTGTACAACAATTCCACAGCCGGGATTAAAAATGCAAGGGTTTTCCCAGAACCAGTCCTCGCGGCACCAAGAACATCTTTCCCTTTCAAAAGCTCAGGAATAGCTCTCGCTTGAATCTGCATTTTACACATTGCAATCCATTCAATGATTCAAGTCACGCACCAATATTAACAACACTAAGCCTTGCAATCCATTCATTGCGTATATATGTAACTGAGACATTCAATTTATAGCATGATATTCAAGGCAATCAAACTCAAGAGTTCACCGAAACTTTAATAGAAAAAGCTCAGCTCAGAACCTAAAATTATAAGATCATAAACTCAGTAGAACTGTACGATAACTTTGATTTCTTATCTTATCTTATATATTCATCACCATCATCATCATTATTGTTATTATATGTACCTGAGTCATTCGATTGAAACCCATGTCCATAATAGCCTTGGAAGTGGGATCAGAGAGTTCAAGAGAATCGAATGGAACGGAACTCATGATTCCAGATTCAACGCCAGGTATCACATTTTTCTCTTCTCTTTTTTCTTCTTCTTCTACTTCATCGGTGTTGTTAGCGTCGTTGTGCTGCTCTTGTTCTTGGTCTTCATCATCGGCGGAATTGCGAGCTTCTTGTTGGGCTTTGCGAGGCCTTTTCCTTTTGCGGAGCTTCTTGTTGTTGTTTGATTGGTCCTCCGCATGGTTGAGCTCCGGTTCCGTCATAGGTGATGGTGCTGGTGGTGGTAGTGGCGGCGGCGGTGGCTGTGTTGTTACTTGTTAGGGTTGTTGAAGTTGTACAAAATTGAATCTGCGAAAACCCCAAAGAAGCCACTAAAGGGTCATTTTTTTTATTTTTTTGGGTTGCAACTCCCTCCTTCATCCCAAATTGCTCGACGTTT
>NC_029794.2:120357227-120357859 GCF_000816755.2 Arachis ipaensis
TTTAAAAATTTAAAAAAATTAATTATGTACCTATTCAAAATAATCTAAAAAAATAGATTAAAAACCATATCTATAAAGAGAAGATGGATAAAATTACATATTGATAATCATGCATACTATTTAAAAAAAAAATATCAATACTTGTGCAATATAGGTCTTTGTAATTAGGGGTGGCAACGGGGCGGGTAGGGGCGGATTTTTGCTCTATTCGACCCCGCCCCGTCTTACTCGCAGGTAGTAAAATGTTAAATTCTAATCCACTTCTGCGGGTATCCGCCCCGCCCCTATCCGTCCCTATAATTATTAAATCCAACAAATAAAATAAAATTTTAAAAATTATATAACCACCATTTACATACATAACATAAAGGATACCCGCGAGTTCGGGTAGTGTTGCCACCCCTATTTATAACAAACTTTTATTTATAGTTTTAAAATAAAACAATAAAATATTAAATTATTTTAAATTGTATGCAAATTAATATAGATGATTATTGTAATAATACCTTTCAATTATTCGTAAACTAGATTTATACAAGTAACTGAGCTATTAAGTAAGTCATGGCAGAGAAATGATATAATTAATAGTTATTTAATCATCGTAATCAAACTATAAAATATACATACACTAT
>NC_029794.2:120357888-120359844 GCF_000816755.2 Arachis ipaensis
TGTGTTGTTAAGATGATCTGAAGATACACTCGAGTCTTAAAGTATTTCCTGAAATTAATAGTTAATCATATTCATTCATGAAGTTGTATTTTGAAACACAGAGTTGTTCTTCAAACATTTTATATTTACTAGGCGCCATCGAAAACCTGATATACACTCATCTCTAACACACTGACAAGTTCTAAATGACGTAGTATTCGAGTTGGTGCTTAAATTATACCAAATGACGTCGTTTGATCCACAAATTATATTAATTCTTCTCTCAAATATTAATCTAATGTTTTCTCTCTCTTTCAAAATAGAAACAGAGATCTTTTTTCTTTTCATTATTTTTCAATGGGGTTGTGTTGAGTATTGTCACAGCAGCAACTCCCTTCTAAAACAACAAATCTTCATGGTCGATTACGTTGTCGTCAATATTGACAAGGTGTGTCAGAGAAAAAAACTCCTAACAGAGATTAGCAAAAACAAAAAAAGAAAACAGCCATAAAACTGATAGGAGATGCTCTATTTTTTGTTAATATTGTGACTAAGTTAAAATTGTTTTTTCTTTTATTAAGGATTGTTTGTTATGGTTAATTGATGTCTAACATTCTTTTAGTTTGAGTTTAATGTGTTAGCAGTAATGTGGTTGGATTGAATGCATTTACGATTGAATACAAGAGTTTATATTTTGCTTGTGAGTTTAATAATGTTGAAAATATTGAGTTTGATTATTTATTTTTGTTCAATTTGTAAATAGATCATCATCTCGTTACCATCATATATCATCATGGAGGGTCATTTAACACAATGTAGGATGGAAGTGTGTCTTATATTGGTGGACAAATAACAAATTTTTGAATTGTCTGAACTTGACGTAGAGCAGTTCGAGACTACCACAAGCATATTGAGTACGACAAGGTGACTCAATATTGATAGTTGACTTCTAATAGGTCTTTGAAGAGTGGTATTCGAACTATCACACATGATAAAAAGCTCATAGAGATGTGTTTTCATGGTAAAAAAAAAGGGAGTTGTCCATGTGTACTATACGTATGGAGTCTATAAACTTATTTTTAATGAAGAGGAAGAACCAGTATCTAAAAGAAAGCTGTTAATGATCTTAGAAGATTATCCAGTGTAAAGAGCAAATTCGAAATTCCCTAATCCCAACTCAAATTTGAGTAGTTTCATTCTAAAACTAATTTTCACAACAAAGCCAAATCCAAATCCAATTCAACTGGCTCCACCCCAAATTCAATAATTCAAAAGATACTAGCTTCACCTTAAAATCAATCCCCACAAAAAAACCTAGTAACAAAGTTAGTTCAGGATGTAAACCAAAGATCCAACACCTTGCAAAACCTATTAGTGAGTCCAACTCACAAGCAAAACTAAAAATTTAACCCACTGCAAAATCTGTTAGTAAACCTAACCCACCATTAAAAATAAAGATTCAATCCACTGTAAAAGTCTGTTAATAGGTCCAACCCAAAAAGATCTAATAAATCTCATTCACCAAAGAGAGACATTTAGAAAAAAAATGTAAGAACACATGTTTTTGTAAACTTCTTGAAATTTGTGTTTACTTCTGGATTTAAGCCATCCATAACTAAAAAATGATGACTTAAATTATTATGTATAGAAAACAATTGGTGTTTTTGTCTATTTGTTTTTTTTAGACTATTTGATTTCAATACTTTCTTAATTAGGATCCTATTGTTTTGAATAAAGACTTAATTTTGGTAATTTTGACATACTTAGTGAACAATATTTTAGCTGTGTCTTTTTATATTATGAAGATGAATTATAACTTTGATAATAGATTAACATTTGATATTATTTTTTCTTATCCCAAAATATGCAAATAAGAGTATTGAAAAATAGTGTCAATTTTCATTTGTTTCAAACATAGAAACAAGTACAAGAATAACATATGTATATGCACATCTCATTTGTTTTTTACAAGTTATA
>NC_029794.2:120359898-120362572 GCF_000816755.2 Arachis ipaensis
CTAATCAGCATCATATATCTAAATACTAAAATTTCACCCGTTGTTAGAACTCTAAGTTCAGACTCCAGACTTCCAAACTTCTAAGCAATCTTTATCTTCTATTTTTTATTGTCAATTAAAGAACAAGTTCTACCATTAGTGATTGTCACATCTTTTTCTCGAATTTTATTTGCCTACAAAAATAGTTCACACCATCTCTTACTTACGGTCTACATTCAAATTCAACAAAGATTGGAAGTGAATGAGCCAACTTTATATCCAGAAACACAACAAATAAGAACAACCACTTACATTGTAGTTTGGGTAATCGAAGAAGGGCCTCCCTGGGTTATATCGGTCCCTGACCATCGCAGAACCGGTTATGACCTGCACCCATATCAATCTAGCAAATACGAATCTCTATTTCTAGTGATTCTCCTAGCAACGCTTTCATTAGAGTGTGGGTTGTTTGAGCTTTCAACTATATTGCTCGTGCTAGTCATAATTGTCTGACTTTGAAGATAGAAAAGATGTATACAAAATAGCTACAAAGAGAAGAGAAGAGAATAGAAAAATTACAGATAGTGATCTTTAAATTTAAAAATTAAGATTTTTAAATTTGATTTAAGGACCAAATTACCATAACAAATTTTTCTACTCTACAATAACTAGCTGTTACATGATCAACATGTCAGAAATAAGTCCATATTAGTTTTCTGATGACACTTAGTTGACGAAAAATATTTAAAAAATGACTTTGAGTCCTAAAATACAATTTCAAAAATAAATATGAATAACTATTAACTTAAATAATTATTTTAAAATTCGAATATAATTTTAGACATCACTTTAAAATTTAACTTTCTCAAGTGTTAACAAATGATGAATTATTAGTCAATATATATCATTCAACATACCACATCATTAGACATTATTCATCTTTCCATAACATATATAACAATTGACTATATAGGAACTAAACAAAGCATATTTATATTTTTTTGGAATCAAAATTGGGCAACATGACACATGATGACTATACTAACCCCAAAAATTAAAGCTCACACTTATAATGCCACGTAAGTAACCACTATTAATCAATCCCCATCCTCTACTTCTCGTCATAAAATCTTTCTTTTTTTCTTTTTCATGTTACTTTTCCATCTAAGGATTGATCCTCTATATATGATATGTGATTTCCTTTTCTTAATGGAACCCCGAACCTCTATAGAATTTCAATTTTCAATACACACATATATGATGAAATAAAGATGATTGGCCAAAATGCTTACCAAGTCAGCATCCAACGACAGTTTTTACCCAAAGTTAGAGGCACTCTTATTTTTCAAAGTTAAAAAGAGACATTAGCATTAGCATTTAGTAAAGTTAATAGAGTTGGTTGCAAAATTTCAATAATTTCGTTGAGAGTAGTTTTCTTGCTGACTGGAAGAGTGGTCCAAACTACAAATAAAGAAAAGGAATATGTGAATTAATGTTGCATCATTCTCCACAAATTAAATTAGTCTTTTTAGAAATGCACAAGATTAGGTTATATTAAAAGCTAACATTAATATGAAAATGGCTTGTTTAAAGTATATAGAGAGATAGAATAAAATGATATTGGTGTCAACTTAATTAAAATTATATTGTTAAATAATTGTTTATTGGAGTAAATTTTTATAAAATATACTATTGGACTAGGAGCTTATATATTGTAGATCAACTATATTAAAATTAAAGGTCACACTTATAATGCTACAACAAAATTTGTCTTTTTTTTTTAAATACTAGATAACTAGAATCTTTTAGAGTTTTGTCACTAAAATGCGGTAGCATATCTTTTAGTCCTTAATTTAGATAAAAAGTTTAAGTCCCATGATTTTTTGTTATAGAACCAATACATTTGTCTTTCTACAAAAAATAAAAAACTAACAATTATCTTTATTTTTATTTTTCTAGTGTCTTTTTTTCAACTTTTTCTTGCCAAACTCCATTTAGAAATAAAATCAGCATCTTCCATTGATCCATTCTTTACCCCAATAAGCACGGCACAAAATTATCACGAAAATTAAAAATTAAAAATCTCTTCCACTCCCCTCTAAATTCTTGTCCTTATTCAATTCAGAATCTGGATCTTCATTCCTTGTGTTGATTATAATTGTTGCTTGAACCGTTGCCAACAAGGCAACAATTTGATTTAAAGATTCTTCTGCTTTACAAGTAGATTTAAATCTTTTCATGTGAGAAATGACTGTATGCTAATCTTATCATTGATTCAATTGTTACAGAGAAATAGAAAATTAAAATAAGAAGTAATTAACGATAAAGATATATAAATAAGACTTAGTTATCTTATGCTTTAAAGGTACATTTTAAAAATATAATAACAAACACTTTTTAAATTTTTTATGTATTTAATATATTGAAATATAAAAATAAAAAATATTTCCAATAATTTATAATAAAACTTCTTTTTAGTGTTTCGGCTTTAAAGCATATGATATAAATATTGACAAATTACAATTCATTTTGAATTTAAGGGGATCCTACACTTTTTTACCAAACCCTAAACCATTAATAATCAACAGCAATGGAAAATCAGCAGTAATAATAACTTGAACGGCTAGGTTACATGTGAAAATTAGTTTTAAAATAGAAATAGAGAGATAATGAAAAAAATTATTCTATAAATAAT
>NC_029794.2:120365969-120366983 GCF_000816755.2 Arachis ipaensis
CTATGAATACTATGAATATTTTTTATAATAGTTGATTTTTAGTATCTATGTAAAATATCTATTTGGTTATAGAAATATAAATACATTTCTTGAAAGACAAAAAATCATATATTTTTTGGGTACCTTTTATAAGATTACAGTGTATTTTGTTTATTTAGTGCTAGATACTAGAATCTAGGTAATAAAGTGGTGGATTTTATTGTAGTTGGCATCAAATTAGATACTTGACTAAAAAAAATTTGGGAAAGATATAATTATAACCAAAGTCAATTTAGAAAAAACGGATAATTCTAAAACTCTATCATTTTAAATGGGTGGTTTATCTAAAAAAAAACTATTAAAATAATTAATATAGGTAAGACAAAATAAAAAATTTAATTAAAAAATGATAATTTTCTAACTAATTATATTTATCAATTTATGTTTTATAAGGGTAGACTTTGAACTAAGAACTAAGTGTTTCTCTCCCTTCTTCTCATCTCAGCTAAGAGTCAAACTGACATTACAGTCAACATCTTCAGCTTCCAACTCAATACCAATAATCACCAAACAAATACAAATCATACACCAAATCATGCTTCTGCTCTTTCTCTGCTAAAAAATTCTCCTCCTTTTCAAGTTTCCATCTGTGCCCAAAACAAAACAAAAGGAACACTGATCAGTGACCAAGGAGAATATATGCTCTGTTCCCATATTTAATTTCTTCACATGATTTCATTTCCTTTTGTTTTTTTGGGTTAGAGTCTATCCTTAATGGACAGGTGCACTTTTGTCATAAGAAAAGAAGTTAATTTTTATAATAAAAATATCTTCTTTTCTTAAATTACTTGGTTCCATTCCATTGGTTGTAGTTTAGTTTAGTACTTGAGTCTTTACAAATCTGGTTTTTGTTTTATTTTATCAAAGCTCTTCACTTTTTACTAGATTATAGCCAAACAAACCTGAATTACCTTCCAAGTTTTGAACTTCAACTTCTTTTCTTTCTCTTTTTGGTGGTTTTTTTTCTCTCTTCAA
>NC_029794.2:120367056-120374401 GCF_000816755.2 Arachis ipaensis
CAATAATCAGAGATAATGAAGAACATTCACTCCTAGGAGGCCCTGGATTCTCAAGAATAGTATATTGCAATGGTGCTGAGGGAAGTGGTAATTTAGAACTCAACTATGGTGATAATTATGTCAGCACAACTAAGTACACACTTGCAACTTTTCTACCCAAATCATTGTTTGAACAGTTTAGAAGGGTGGCCAATTTCTACTTCCTTGTTTGTGCTATATTGTCTTTCTTCCCTGTTTCGCCTTATTCGGCTGTTAGCAATGTTGTTCCTCTTGTGGTTGTGGTTTCTGCTACAATGGGGAAAGAGGCTGTTGAGGATTGGAGGAGGTTCAAGCAGGTAAAGATTTTTGTTTCTCTGGTTTCTATGATGCAAATTGAATATGTTCTTGAGAGAGTTTTGAAGTATAGATACTTTTCTGCTCATAATTTTTTAACTGTTTTGTAATTTAAGTAGTAATGTCGAATTCGGAGACTGTCTTAGGATAGAAATACATACATGATTGGAGAGATGCAAACTTGTTAGGGGAAGGAATGGGGCACAAGAAAAATGTTTCGATTATCTCAGTGTCTTTGTATTTTATGTCGCGTGACTTAATTCATGAATTGAGTGAGTGATGCAAGATGTAGAAACAGAAATGAATCTTAAAAGAGATTCTCAGAATCCTTATTTGGATGCTTTTTGTCTGCTACTGTTGATTATTAGTCCTGTAATTGCATCAGGATGTTGAGATGAACAACAGAAGAGTTAAAGTTCACAATGGAGAAGGTGATTTTGATCATTCCAAATGGAGGGATTTGAGAGTTGGAGACATAGGACTACTAAGTATACATTAGCAACTTTTCTACCAAAATCATTGTTTGAGCAGTTTAGGAGAGTTGCAAATTTCTACTTCCTTGTGGTGGCAATTTTGTCCTTCTTTCCGGTTGCGCCATACTCGGCGATCAGCAATGTTGTTCCTTTATTGGTTGTGGTTGCTGCTACAATGGCCAAAGAGTTCATCGAAGATTATAGGCGAAAACAGCAGGTAATATACTAATATTCTGTGATATGGTGTTAGATTCAACTTAAATTATGTTAATTACACATGTTTTGTTATGAAATATGTTCAATTCTTTTTGGGTCATTTGCATAAGTAGTATACTAGACTAGAATAATGGTAAATTATGGGTTTGGCAATTAAGGGAACAATTAGAGGCAAATTAGATTCTGTTACTTTTGATAATTCCTAGGTTGATAATATTGTGTCTTAATTTCATCAGGATATTGAGATGAATAACAGAAAGGTTAAGGTACATCGCGGAAATGGTGTTTTTGAAATATCTAAATGGAGAAATTTAAGGGTTGGAGACATAGTGAAGGTGGAAAAGGATGAATTTTTCCCTGCTGATCTCATCTTACTTTCGTCGAGCTATGACGAAGCGATTTGTTATGTTGAGACCATGAATCTTGATGGAGAAACAAATCTTAAACTGAAACAAGCACTGGAAGAAACTTCAAAGTTGCAAGAAGACTCAAACTTCCAAAATTTCAGTGCTACCATCAAATGTGAAGACCCGAATGCGAATTTGTACTCTTTTGTTGGAAGCCTGGAGCTTGATGATCAACAGTATCCTCTTTCACCTCAGCAGCTACTGCTTCGGGACTCAAAGCTCAGGAACACAGATTTTATCTATGGTGTGGTTATTTTCACAGGTCATGATACAAAAGTTATGCAGAATTCGACAGATCCTCCTTCCAAGAGAAGCAATGTTGAGAGAAGAATGGATAAGATAATCTACTTCTTGTTCCTTATCTTGTTTTTGATTTCTTTTATTGGCTCAATTTTCTTTGGGATTGCAACAAGGGAAGACTTAGAAAATGGAAGAATGAAGAGATGGTACCTTAGACCCGATGATACTTCGATCTACTATGATCCAAAGAAAGCACCAATTGGAGCAACTCTGCATTTCTTGACTGCACTAATGCTTTATAGTTACTTGATTCCAATTTCTTTGTATGTCTCCATTGAAATTGTCAAAGTTCTTCAAAGCATTTTCATCAACCAGGACTTGAACATGTATTATGAGGAAACTGACCAGCCAGCACATGCTCGAACCTCGAATTTGAATGAAGAACTAGGCCAAGTCGATACGATACTTTCGGATAAAACAGGAACTTTGACCTGCAATTCTATGGAGTTTATCAAGTGTTCTATCGCCGGGGTCGCCTATGGACAGGGTGTTACTGAAGTGGAGAGAGCTATGGCTAGGAGAAAAGGTCTAGAGTTGACTGAAGATGACAATGTTGCAAATTCTGAAGCAAAATCATCAATTAAAGGTTTCAACTTTATGGATGAAAGGATCATGAATGGAAATTGGTATAAAGAACCTCATGCCTATGTAATACAGAAATTCTTGCGCTTGTTGGCTGTATGCCATACTGCAATACCTGAAGTTGATGAAGAAACCGGTAAAGTTTCGTATGAAGCCGAGTCACCGGATGAGGCAGCTTTTGTTATAGCTGCTAGAGAACTTGGATTTGAGTTTTATGAAAGGACACAGTCAAGTATTATGCTGCGCGAGCTCAATTCCGTATCAGGCAAGATTACTGAAAGGTAATGTTCTTGAACTTGTATGTGAAAGCCTGATTTTTCTTTCTTACATGTTTCTGAAACTTGAAATATGAGTTTTGTCTTTTCACCTGTGACAGGGACTACCAGCTTTTGAATATATTGGAGTTTACTAGTGCAAGAAAGAGGATGTCGGTCATAGTGAGAGATGAGGAGGGTAAACTACTACTACTTAGCAAAGGCGCTGACAGGTTCGAAATCTTGTTCATTGCTTTAGATACTATCATTTTCATTTGGTTTTAAGATGTTGATTCAAAATATGAATCTGATTTTCTTTGTGGCTTTTGTGATCAGTGTCATGTTCGAACGACTTGCAAAGAATGGAAGGGAGTTTGAAGAGAAGACTAAGCAGCACATTAATGAATATGCTGATGCTGGTTTGAGGACCTTGATACTTGCATATCGTGAACTCGATGAGGATGAATACAATCAATTTAATAAAGAATTCATGGAAGCCAAGAACTTGGTGAGTGCGGATCGAGAGCAGGTAATAGAGGAAATATCCAAAAAGATTGAGAAGGATTTGATTCTTCTTGGTGCCACTGCAGTTGAAGACAAACTTCAAAATGGGGTATGCAAAACAAATACTGTTTTCTAAAACTAGATGAAAGGGCCTACACTTATTTTTCAGCACTAAATTGAAACAGTGTGTTGCTTCTACAAAAAAGTGGTTCTAACAACTAAAATCTATAAACTTTGATTATTTATGAGAATTTACTATTTCTCAATCACCAGGGCTACTGTGTCTATTATTTATATGATTTTGTCATGTCTTATTCTATGATAAGAACTTGTAACAGTTACAGTTCTTTATTTTGAGTTCTTATAAACTTGTTTGTGAAATCTAGGTTCCTGAATGCATTGACAAGCTAGCACAGGCAGGCATTAAGCTATGGGTTTTAACTGGTGACAAAATGGAGACAGCAATCAACATCGGGTAATATGCATAGTCATGAAGATTCGACAAACTTTTGCGTTGGTTGTCGAGGCCTAACACAATCCTCTGCTTATGTGATAATACTATGATGTCTCTTCTTCAGGTATGCTTGTAGTTTACTCAGACAAGGAATGAAGCAAATTATAATTAGCTCGGACACTCCAGAGGCAAAATCGTTGGAGAAAGCGGAGGACAAATCTGCTGCGGATGCGGTAAACCTTAAATAACTGTTTGTCCTTACTAGCATTAATGCAAATATCTTTGTATATGCTTTAGACGATAACAGGAAAATGGAAAAACCTTAACTTGAAAAACAGAACATGCAACTCTATATCATGCATTTCAGATTCAAAAACATGCTTGAAAAGATTTTCATTTCAAGTATTGATATAGCATAACACCATGTAATCTTGTGGTATTTTACACATTGAACTTTGGGTAATAATACTATATAAGATGTATGGTCATTTGACTGAATGAAGCTTAATATTACTGATTCTTCAGGCAATCAAGGAAATCGTTCTTCGACAATTAAGGGAAGGAGAGGCATTACTTTCTTCATCTAATGAAAACTCCGAGGCCATTGCTCTGATCATCGACGGGAAGTCACTCACACACGCTCTAGATGATGATGTTATGGACTTGTTTCTGGAACTCGCCATCGGCTGTGCATCGGTTATATGCTGCCGGTCATCTCCTAAACAGAAAGCACTTGTAAGTTTTTCTTGTTACTTGAATCACAAGAGTGTTTTGCTCTTATTTAAATCTGTCAATTGGAAAAATTCGATACATTCATGAAACAATAATGTATCTAGATACAATTCAGTTTGTGAAGTCATATTATTGTAAAATTTCAGGTAACTAGACTAGTTAAGACTAAAACTGGTAGTACAACTCTAGCAATTGGTGATGGGGCAAATGATGTTGGAATGCTCCAAGAAGCAGATATTGGGATCGGTATCAGTGGTGTCGAAGGAATGCAGGTAAAACAGCAACGTTTCTTTTTTCCTACACAACCTTAAATTGTTCTTCTTATTGTCATGACTATTTTGTATCTTGACTTCTTACTTTTCTTTTTCCACACCAAAATCTTCAGGCAGTTATGTCAAGTGATATTGCAATTGCACAGTTCCGGTTTCTAGAGCGCTTACTTCTAGTGCATGGACATTGGTGTTACAGAAGAATCTCATCAATGGTAGCAATGCTATCTTTAAAAGTCACACATCCAAAGCTTATGCTTCTCTATTTATATTCTTGCTTTAAACTATAGGGTCTATATTGCAAGAATTATTGAAGTTGAAACCTGTTATTCTGCTTCTTTGGTTACTGCTACTAAGCTACTACAATTAAGAAAACTACAAGTGGTTCTTGACATCTTTTATTATTATTTGACAGATCTGCTACTTTTTTTACAAGAACATTGCCTTTGGCCTCACTCTTTTCTTCTATGAGATCTATGCCTCGTTCTCGGGTGAAGCTGCATATAATGATTGGTTCCTGTCATTATATAATGTGTTCTTCACTTCTCTTCCTGTTATTGCCTTGGGAGTATTTGATCAAGATGTCTCTGCCAAATTATGCCTCAAGGTATCTATCTGTTTTGATTAGGTTTAATTACTTTGAAGGGGCTCTTATAGCATTCAATTTTCGATTAGGTCCTATAATTTAAAAAAGTAGTAATCATATTCCTAGTATGGTAAAGAAAATTTCAATCAAGTCTCCAAAGTTCAAACATTTTAAATCTAAGTTAAAAACAATTTTCAACTAGAAGTACTTAGTTGAAAAACATTTATCCGGGGTAGGAACTTGATTTGAAATGTTAAAACTATAAGAATCTGTTTGGAAATTTTTCTATTATAGAAGCTTGGTTACAAACTTTTAAACTAGAAGCTGCGTTTGCTTTTGAAAACAGAACAAAATAGGACAGTGAGAACATGACACAAAGGAGAGAAACACAAAAATTAGTATTTTTGTATTTTGTTTGATGATAAACTAAATATAAGATAGAACAAATTATAAAAAGTTCAATTTACCTGATTTCCTTCCTCACAAAATTTAAGAAGAAAAATATGATGAAAAATATAATGTCAGTGTTTGTGTCTGTAAACAAATGCAACCATAGTGATTGTCATGAAACTGTTTGATTAAAAGGTTAAATTACTCTGCTTTGCTTGCTTCTCATGACATCATTTTGCTCTCATTTTTCCAGTTCCCACTGCTATATCAAGAAGGTGTACAAAACGTCCTGTTTAGCTGGAAACGAATCCTCGGCTGGGCCTTCAACGGAGTCTTAAACGCTACACTGATATTCTTCTTCTGCGTCAAGGCAATCGAGTATCAGGCATTCCGAAAAGGTGGTGAAGTCGCCGGGCTCCAAGAACTTGGAGCCACAATGTACACTTGTGTAGTTTGGGTTGTTAATTGCCAAATGGCATTATCCATAAATTACTTCACCTACATTCAACACATTTTCATTTGGGGTGGCATTCTTTTGTGGTATTTATTCCTCTTAGCATATGGTGCCATGGATCCTACTCTTTCAACCACTGCATATAAGGTCTTTGTTGAGGCTTGTGCTCCGGCACCATCTTACTGGCTCATCACTCTTCTTGTTCTCGTCACTTCGCTCCTTCCTTATTTCATCTACGCATCGATCCAAATGCGGTTCTACCCTATGTTCCATCAGATGATACAGTGGATAAGGAGTGATGGCCAAGCAACTGACCCCGAATATGTTAATGTTGTCCGGCAGAGGTCGATAAGACACACGACAGTTGGCTTCACTGCCCGTTTCCAGGCGTCCCAACGGCTTGAAGCCTCGAAACGTCTTCAAGTCTGAGAAGAACAAGGTATAATTCTTTTTGTTTTGTTGTATGAAAGATTCTTTAGTAGGAACAAAATGAATGTAATAACAATCTATGTAGTGTACATATTTGAGGTAGACATTGGTCTTCCTTGGGTTACAAGAAATCTCAAGGGTTATCCTTAAGAAACCACTGTCTGGATTTCTCTTCAGAAAATGAAAGAGGAATTTTGGGTCCATCAAAGATCTTATTAGGATACCTTTTTTGCGCACTAATTAAGTAATTAAATAGTCCAAAAAAAAAAATTGATCAAGACATTGTTTAGTTAATACTTTGAATTTTCATTTTCATAAGTTAATTTCTTTCCCACACAATAAGATCCTCCTCCAAATTCAGATTAATACAAAATATTCCTATCAATCCACTAAATATACACATCCCAATATAAATAGATTATTTCGTTGACCCAAAGATAATTAAAATAATGAAAAAAATGATAAAGGAATTTAAAAAAAAAAGTAATAATATAACATCTTAAAAATCTTCCTAAACATTCCTCTGGACACTAAATGAAGCAAAAGGAATATACAATTAAATTTTAAAATAGAAAAATGTTAGGCCATCAGAATTTATTATTTTTTATCATCACTTAGTCATCAATGTTTAAAAGTATAGGATAAAATATATTGTTGGATTATTAGACTAAAAAATTGAATTAATGGCTAAACGATGACCAAAAACAATAAATTCTAATAATCCCTAATATTTTTCTTTAAAATATTCTAAAAAAGTAATTTTTACTTCAGTTAGTCATTAAAAAGAGATAATTACTCCGATAATGTTCAAAATTTAGAGGATAAATTTTCTTTCTCAAATATTATTATAATAAATATAATTACACGCGCATTCAATACATGAAATAAATCTCCATTATATATGTTTTAATATATTATATGTTTAAATTAAAATTTAAGAAATATTTGTGTAATTCTAGAGT
>NC_029794.2:120374566-120387095 GCF_000816755.2 Arachis ipaensis
ATAATTATTTCATATATTGAAGATTTAAAAAACAAATTTACTATACAATATAATACATCAAAGCATGTAATTTACTCTCTAATTTAAAAAGAATATATGATGAGTAATTGTTATATCTAGAATTTCAAGATAAACCATTATTATGATCACCAATGAAGTTAATAATCCAGATTTAGACCTACTCAACTCAATGAAGCTAATCACACCATCTCCATAGCTAAGAGGCTGTCCCATCTTCGCCATGGCGCTGCTGCGGCCAGCTCTAAGGCCAATACATACTCACGGTGGTTGCCGTTTGCATCAATGTTGATCCCGATCGAGCGACCTCAAGAGCGCGGCGAGCTCTAGGATCGCCGTTAAGCTGCCATCGTTGTCCATGTCTTAAAGATTTCACGTAGCTGGTTTAGTTCTTTTTCTTCTTTGAACCCTACCTGTGAACTTCTCATGACATGTTAGTTAGTTAGATAGATAGATTTTACGTGAAGTTGATAGCTAAAAGTTCTTAGATGAAAATTTAGTCAAATTAGTCAAATCATTTAACGGCTCTCAATTATCAACTTCATGTGAAGTGGATTGCATTGAGTTTTCACCTTATTTTTCTATTCATGCAATGCAACTCCCCTCTTTTAACGTCTTAGGAAAAGATTTTTTTTAAGTGATATATTTTTAAAAATTAAAAAATAATAAAAATAATTTTATTTGAATATTTCATATAAAAATATCTTTATTTAGTGGTGGTCAAAATGGTTAAGGATGACTCTCCAATAAGATTCTTACCCGTAGTAATTTTGGAGAGCAAAAATCAACAACGTTGACTGTGCTAAGGATGGTGAATTTTTAATCCATTCTTTTCTTAATCAAGGGAAAGAAAAAAGTTTGGTAATTAACAATTTAACATAAAATATTCGATCTTGAAGTTTTATTGCTTGCAGTTGTTGTGATAAGATGTGGATGACCACGTATGATTTAGGTGGGTTAACTTTCTCAATGCTGAAAGAATCATTTTACAAGACAAAATCCAATAAATGAAGGTTGAAAATGAAGCCAGCTTTCATGTATAAATAGAAGGCATCATCAGATGTAATATACACACAATAAAATAAAGAGCAATTCTCTCTCTTTATATTAAACTTTTCTTCTTTCTCTTTCGTACGCTACTAATATATAATAGCAATAAATATATAATAGCAATAAATATATAAGTTTCTTCTATTATTATATTACGATAATTATATTGGTGAATATCAAAATTAGAATCTTCTATTTATACTTATTTACTTTATATATCTTCATTAGTTATTTATTTATACAACATGTTATCAGCACGAAACTCTAACGAAATTTTAGAAAGACTCTAGGTAACAAATTTTTATTATATCAAAATTCTTTCATCTTGAATATAATGCTTTTGATATATCTGGATACTATATGCTAAAATCCATCTTGATTCAATGGATCTTGGAGATACCATTAAGGCTGAAAATAATACATCCCAGAAGGATAAAGCCAAAGCCATAATTTTTCTTCGTCGTTATCTTGATGTATGATTGAAAAATGAATATCCCTTATTAAAAGATCCTGCAGATTTGTGGAAATACCTTGAAGAAAGGTACAATTATTAAAAGACGGTGATACTTCCTCAAGCCCGATATGTTAGAGAAAACTTTTTCGACCTTCTATGCTTCGAATGTGCTCCTGCAGCAGCATTATCGAGAAAAAAGATTTAAAAATTTTTTTGAGCTAATTTCTTGCTTTCTTGTTGTTAAACGCAACAATGAGTTGCTCTTAAGAAATCATGAAGCGCGCCCAGCTGGCGCCGCCCCATTTCCTGAAGTAAATGTGGTAAATTATAACCCCAAAATAGGTAAATGGCAAGATTTTGATAAAAAAAAATTATGGAAGGAAAAGAAATTATGTTCATAAGAAAAGATTTCACCAGAAGTGGGATAAAGAAAGAAACAATGGGCAAAGTAAATCAATTGAGAATAAATGCTTCTGTTGTGGTGGAAAGGGTCATTGGTCACGTACCTGTCGTACCCCAAGGCACCTAGTTGATCTTTATCAAACATCCTTGAAAAAGGATGACAAAGGAAAGGAAACAAATTTTGTTTCAAATGATGAAAATTCCACCACTCATTATGATGTATCTAATTTCTTTAAGGATTCGGAAGGAAATATTGGCTATTTGATCAATGATGAAATAGTTTGATATGTGTATGTGTTTGTTAAGTATTCATGTGAATAATTTTACTGTGCATGTACTTCTACTCATTTTATTATTATTATCATTTATTTTTGAAGAAAAATGGCAAGGACATATTCTGAAGATATTAGCCTTGCGGATAGTGCAAGTTCGCATACTATTCTTAAAAGTGATATATATTTTACCCATCTTGTGCCAAAAGAAGAGTATGTTAATACTATTATTGGCTCAGGCAATGTGATAGAAGACTCCGGAAGAGCTATAATTTTGTTTCCTGGAGGAACAAAATTCATAATAAATAATGCACTATTGTCTACCAAGTCTCGAAGAAACTTGTTGAGTTTTAAAGATATTCGCCGAAATGGATATCATATTGAGACTATGAATGAGGAAAATCATGAGTACTTATGTATCACAACTCATGATTCAAATAAGAAAGTTATATTAGAAAAATTACCCTCACTTTCATCTGGGTTATATTATACCAAAATTAGTGCAATTGAATCACATGCCACTATAAACTAGAAGTTTACTAGCTCAAATGAATTCATAACTTGGCATATGATAGATTGGGTCATCTGGGAACAACCATGATGAGGAGAATTATTGAAAACTCTCATGGACATTCACTAAAGAACCAGAAGATTCTTAAATCTAGTAAATTTTGTTGTGCTGCATGTTCTCAAGGGAAGTTAATTTTAAGGCCATCACCAGTAAAGATTGGATTTGAGTCCCTTGAATTCCTAGAAAGGATTCAAGGTGATATATGTGGACTTATTCATCCACCATGTGGATCTTTTAGATATTTTATGATCCTGATAGACGCATCTTCGAGATAATCACATGTGTGCTTATTATCTTCTCGCAACCTGGCGTTTGCGAGATTACTGGCTCAAATTATTTGATTAAAAACACAATTTCTAGAAAATCCAATCAAAGCAATTCGTCTTGATAATGCTGGTGAATTTACTTCCCAAGCTTTTGATACTTATTGTATGGCTAATGGAATAAGTGTTGAACATCCAGTAGCTTATGTTCACACACAAAATGGGTTAGCAGAATCACTTATTAAACGCCTCCAATTAATTGCTAGACCCTTACTTATGAGAACAAATCTCCCAACCTCGGTTTGGGGGCATGCTATTTTACATGCCGCATCACTTATTCGTTTGAGGCCAACGAGTTACCATCAGTTCTTTCTTATGCAATTAGCTTTTGGCCAGCAGCCAAATGTTTCCCATTTAAGAATATTTGGGTGTGTGATATATGTTCCCATTGCACCACCTAATCACACCAAAATGGGACCCCAAAGAAAATTGGGGATATATGTTGGATATGATTCTCCCTCTATAGTGAGGTATCTTGAAATACAAACTGGAGATGTATTTAAAACCCAGTTTGCGGATTGTCATTTTGATAAATCAAAATTTTCAACATTAGGGGGAGAGAATAAGCTTCCTAAAAAGGAACTTAATTGGAATGCATCATCGTTGATGCATTTAGATCCTCGATCAGGGCAATGTGAACTAGAAGTTCAAAAGATTATACATTTGTAAAGAATAGCAAATGAATTGCCTGATACATTTTTCGATACAAAGAGGATAACCAAATCTTATATACCTGCAGAAAATGCCCCAATTCGAATTGATGTTCCAGTAGGACAAGTAGCCACTGAAGCAAATTCACGCCAGAAGCGTGGCAGGCCTGTCGGTTCCAAAGATAAAAATCCTCGAAAGCGAAAAGAGGTAAATACTATTCCTATTGAAAAAGACATAGTAAAGACACCTGCAGTTGTCCAAAATTCTGATATAACGCCAGAAGACGTTCAGGTACCTGGAAATTGTGAAAATGACGAGATCTCGATAAATTATGTCTTTACAGGAGAGAAATGGGACCGAAATAAGACAGTTGTCAATAAAATATTTGCATATAATGTGGCATTAAATATCATGCATGAAAGTAAGGATCTTGAGCCAAGATCAGTAGAAGAATATCGACAAAGAAATGATTGGCCAAAATGGGAAGAAGTCATGAAGGCTGAATTAGACTCACTTGCAAAACGTGAAGTCTTTGGACCTGTAGTCCGTACACCTGAAGATGTAAAACTTGTTGGATACCGTTGGGTATTTGTGAGAAAACGAAATGAGAAAAATGAAGTCGTGCGCTACAAAGCCCGACTTGTGGCACAAGATTTTTCACAAAGGCCCGGTATAGATTATGAAGAAACGTATTCCCCTGTAGTGGATGCGATAACATTGCGTTATTTGATCAGTTTATCTGCATATCATAAACTGCATATGTATTTAATGGATGTGGTAACATCCTATTTATACGGCTCATTAGATTGGGATATCTATATGAAAGTTCCTGAAGGACTAAAGATATCTAAACCATCCAATGAATATTCACAGAGGTTATACACAGTCAAATTGCAAAGATCATTATACGGTCTAAAGCAATCTGGACAAATGTGGTATAATTGTCTTACTGAGTATCTGGCCAAAAATGGATTCAAGAATGATGATATCTGTCCATGTGTTTTCATAAAGAAATCTACATCTGGGTTCATTATAATTGCTGTGTATGTTGATGATTTAAATATCATTGGAACTCCTGAAGAGATTCCAACAATTATAAAAACTCTGAAAGAAGAGTTTGAGATGAAAGATCTTGGAAGGACTAAATTTTGTCTCGGCCTGCAGATTGAGCATACAAAAAATGGAATCTTTATTCATCAAGCGACATATACAGAGAATATCTTGAAGAGATTTTATATGGATAAGTCACATCCATTAAGTACTCCAATGATCGTAAGATCTTTGGATGTGAAAAAGGATCAATTCCGTCCTAAAGAAGAAAATGAAGATATCCTTGGTTCTGAAGTACCATATCTTAGTGCCATTGGAGCGCTAATGTATCTTGCTAATAATACGTGACCCGATATATCATTTGCTGTGAATTTACTAGCAAGATATAGTTCCTCTCCAGCCAGAAGACATTGGAGTAGAATCAAACAAATCTTTCGATATCTTCATGGGACGGTTGACATGGGATTGTTTTATCCCTATGGATCCAAGTCATAATTAGTTGGCTATACAGATGCTGAATACTTGTCTGATCTACATAAAGGGAGATCTCAAACAGGATATCTGTTCACATATGGTGGTACAGCTATATCATGGAGGTCCACAAAACAGATGATAGCAGCAACCTCCTCTAATCATGCTGAAATACTCGCGATACATGAAGCTAGTCGCGAGTGTTTTTGCCTCAGGAGTTTGATCTAATATATTCTGTCATCATGTGGACTGATTGACCATAAGATAGCTCCAACTGTCCTGTTTGAAGATAATACAGCATGCATTACTCAACTTAAAGGCGGATATATCAAAGGTGATAGAACAAAGCATATTTCTCCCAAATTTTTCTTCACTCATGATCTTCAAAATCAAGGGACAATTGATATCCAACAGATCCGCTCAAGTGATAATCTGGCAGATTTATTTACAAAGTCACTCCCAAAATCCTCCTTTGAAAGATTGGTACATGAGATTGGAATGCGCCGATTTCGAGACATTAAATGATGTCGGCAAGAGGAAGAGACTGTACTCTTTTTTCCTTGGTTAGGTTTTTTTCCCATTGGGTTTTTTCTTGACAAGGTTTTTAATGAGGCAGTCCTCATCACCAAATGATATTGTACTATTTTTCCTTCACTAAGGTTTTTTCTCACTGGATTTTTCTTTAGTAAGATTTTAACGAGGTAATAATCCTGAATGGTCATCCAAAGGGGAGTGTTGTGATAAGATGTGGATGACCACGTATGACTTAGGTGGGCTAACCTTTTACAAGACAAAATCCAATAAATGAAGGTTGAAAATGAAGCCAACTTTCATGTATAAATAGAAGGCATCGTCAGATGCAATATACACATAATAAAATAAAGAGCAATTCTCTCTCTTTAATATTAAACTTTTTTCCTTCTTCTTTTATACGCTACTAATATATAATAGCAATAAATATATAATAGCAATAAATATATAAGTTTCTTTTATTATTATATTACGATAATTATATTAGTGAATATCAAAACTAGAGTCTTCTATTTATACTTATTTATTTTATATATCTTCATTAGTTATTTATTTATACAACAGCAGTATGTATCCCAATGAATTAAAATTCATCCTATCCGATTGGTTCTTCTAGTGACAAAGTTTCTATTATTATTACTATGGTTAGGGTTAATTAAGTATGATTCTGATCTTTATGGTACAGGTTAAAATTTATTTTATCTTTAACATTTTTTTGTATTTGAATTCGTCCCTAAAGTTTAATTTGGTTTTAAAATAATCATTTGGATTAAAATACTATTCTCCTTCTTTACCAAAATACTTAATTTCTATTTTTTCTTTTTTTTCTTCTCCATTACAGTAGCATCTCTTCTTCTTTTTTTTTTCTTCATCACAGCATTAGCAGCAACAACAACAATAAAATCAGAAGCAGAAACAATGTAATAAATATAAAAAATAGAATAAAAAATAAAAGCAAAAACAAAAGTAAAAAAAAAATTCTATATTTCAAATATCAAAGAATCAAAACACAATTCATTTCAACGAGCAGCAACAAAAATAAAAACAGAAACATAAGCAGAAGAATCAACAACAACAATAAAATCAAAAGCAGAAGAATGGAATCAGAATCAAAAGCAGAAGAAACAGAAGCAAAAGAACAATAGAATCAGAATTAAAAACAATGTGATTAACAAAATCAACAATGTAATTAACAAAAGAAGCAGAAGCAGAATAATCAACAATGTAATTAATAAAATCAACAAATCAGAAGCAGAATTAGAACCCTATGGAGGATCAGTGGTGAGGACGCGAAGCACTGACGAGCAACGAGGAATAGCGACGAGCGACGAGGAGCAGCGGTGATCGACGAGCTAGCAAGGAGGAGGAACAGAAACGGCGACATGGCGGACATCCTCCCTCGTTGATCTGCTGGTGGCGCAGGAGCAGAAACGGCGATGCAGCATGTGACGTCCGTCCTCTCTCGCCGGCGTCGTCGCCACCTTCCTCTTCCCCTTTCTTATTATTCCCTTCCTCGTGGTTCTCTTTTTCTCTCTCAAACGTCCGTTCTCTTTCTCTTTTTTTTTATCTTTTTTTTTTATAATTTTTTTGTTAGGAGTAATTTGGTCCAAATTTTAAGATTTAAATTAAAAGAATGATTTTAAAACCAAGTTAAACCTTAGGCTGCGTTTGTTTACAGAGACAGGACACTGAGATAGGGACATAGAGACACAAAATCGGGTTTGACAGAAGAGACATATGGACAGAAACAATGTGTCCAAAGACACTGAATTAGTCGATTTTGTGTCCATCCTGACAGGAAGGACACGGGGATATGAACAAGGGACATAACTTATTTTTCATTTTTTCTTTCATTATTCTTGTTATTTTTCATAATTATATATTTTTATTATTATATCTTTCATCTCAAATTTTTTGAATGAAAAAAATAAGAATAAATTAAATTTTCATAATTTGTTCTAACTTATCACTAAATAGAATAAAAGAAAACAAAATTTTGTATCTCTGTTCCTTATGTCTTATTCTCACTGTCTTGTCCTATCCTATTCTCAAAAACAAACGCAGCCTTAGAGACGATTTTGTATGCAAAAAAAGACTGAAAACGAAAAAAAAATTGGTGAATTCTACCTTACCCCCTCTAAAATAACATGTAAGTTACCCTTCATGATGTATCACACTTTAATTGGTTATTATCTTAACTATAGTTGGGTTATTTTGTAATTTATTATTTGAGATGGGTAATTGTATAATTTCTTAAAATATTAAAATTCTACCCGCCTTTCATGCAATCTCTTTCTATAGTGCATCATTCCTTAACGAGTCGTTGAATACATTTGAAATTAAAAATCAATTATCAAATTAATTTTTATATATAAATATTTTTTTGTTACTCACAGTATTTTTAAATTTTGCATATTAACAATTAATTCTTTATAGATTCAAACTCCATTTAAAGGTTTGATGCTATCTAATAGATTACTACGTATGTGATTTGAATTTTAAATATTTATTTTAACGAACAAATATGACACTCACCAAGTTGATTACGCATAAGAATCCTTACCATGAACCAAATGTAGCCCTACACCCCTAACCAAAAAGGCAAGTCAAAAACGCGCTTTCTGTTCTTCCATATTAGCCTATGACTTTGATACCACGAAAAAAATAGAATTCAAAACAAAACAAAACAATTTCCTGGAAAAAGAATTATATATACACAAACAAAATCTTCATTGAAAATTATGGTGGGTGATATTTGGGTGATTAAAAGTGAGGACACTCACTTTTTTTCATTCAAATCCTAACCCAATGCCATCAATTTTCATTTCATGAATCTACATGATGATGTGGTGTATACATACGTAAGATTGAATCTATTTCCTTGATAGAATAATCGCTTCAAGGAAATTGAAATCATCATCATAACCAAAAATGGCATCAGAATACGATGATCAACTCAGTTGTTTACGTGAAATCTTTTCAAGATTCGACATGGACAACGACGGTAGCTTAACGATTCTAGAACTCGCCGCGCTCTTGCGTTCTCTAGGGATCAATCCCATGGGGAACCAGATCCATTTGTTGTGGACGAACATGGACGTTAACGGCAATGGCTACGTGGAATTTGATGAGTTAGCTTCAGCAATCTTGCCAGATCTGAAGAACGAGGACGAAGATTATTTGTTAAGAGATCATCATGCATTGCTCCTAACTGTCTTCAATTCATTCGATCACGACAGCGATGGATACATATCGGCGCTGGAGCTGGCGACGGAGATGGCAAAGATAGGGCAGCCGCTCACGTATGGGGAGCTCAGGGAGATGATCACGGCGGCCGGAGACGACGGAGACGGTGCCATTTGTTTCAATGAATTTGCTTCTGTTATGATTAGGTCAAAATCTGGATTGTTGGGTCTTGCATTGTTGTTGTCCGGAGATGAGTAAATTATTCGAATTCTGTTAAAATTCACATACAGTGTCCTCATACGAAGTTGGTATTTAAAAAGAGTTAAATAATTTAATATATTTAACTAAATTATAATTTATTATTAATTACTAACTTCGTATGAAAATAACTAGACGTGAATTGTCACTTTCAAAATCTTCTTAATGTTTTCTTGATTATTAAATAGAGTATTAAAACACGGTTTTTTTTTTCAATATTCTAAAATAATATTGATTTTATCTGTGTTTTATTACTTTGTTTAATTTAGTGTTAGGAGAATGTGTTTGAAGAATTTTAAAGATGTTATATTATTATTACTTTTCTTTTGTGTGTTTCTCCATTGAGATTTTACCTAATGTAACATAAATGACTACTAACATTATCTATTTACATTAAGGTGTGGATTGTTTGAAATATTTTAAATAAAAATTTATGTAAAGTTGATTGCTAAAAATTATTAAATTATTTAACGTATTTAACTAAATATCTAGCTATTTTGTGTTATATTGGATGATCATGCATGTTCTAGAAAGAAATGTGAATGATCAGGCATATACTAGAAAGAAACATTTTACCTGTGATGTAACG
The DNA here is from genome assembly GCF_000816755.2 of Arachis ipaensis. Classification (NCBI taxonomy): domain Eukaryota; kingdom Viridiplantae; phylum Streptophyta; class Magnoliopsida; order Fabales; family Fabaceae; genus Arachis; species Arachis ipaensis. The sequence continues at coordinate 120,384,393 of NC_029794.2, forward strand.
AAGTTAAATCTAACATTTAGATAAACAAGGAGGGATTATTAGATGCATGTCAAATATTTCAAAAAGGTAGCATCATGAGCATATTGTTATAAATTGAAGTGGAGCTAATACATTCTCTTCACATCTAGAATAAAAAAACATCTAGAAAGAACCCAACTAACAAATGCAACTACATATATAAACTTTGCAGCATAATATAGTAGGTAAATTAAACTTAATTAATTCAACCCAAAATTAATTGAAAATATAAGATCAGAGTTGTATGTCAAGCACTTGTAAAAAATTACTATATAATCATAGCCATTTTTCTGCACTATTCTGGATTAAACTTTTCTCTCTCACCGTATAAATTCTTGAGGAAGTTGTGCTCCAAAACCAGTTCCAGCTTGCAAGTGAGGCTCATAAGCCAACAAATACTCTATTTATTCCAGAACCAGTACTAACTTTGCACCAGCTTATCAAATTATGACCTTGTTCTCCAATTTTGCACTTTCTGAAGAAGAGAAGCAAGACTTGGTTCGCTTCATGAATTGCAAAAATAAACTTTTCGAGCAATTATAATACGGTGTAATTAAGTATCTTTTAAATATTATTTTATATTTAGTTTTTATTAAAAAATAAAAAATAAATAATTTTTTTAATTTTTTAAATAATTAATACGTAAAAGTGGTATTTAAATTAAGGGTTAAGTACTGTTTTCGTCCCTAAGATTTGAGGTGAAAATCAAATTCGTCCTTAACCTTTTTTTGTTATTAAAATCATCCCAAATATTACAAAATGTTATAAAATCGTCATTTTTTACTTTAATTTTATATTTTTTACCAAAATATCCTTAATAATTAATATAAATAATAAAAATAATATTAAAAAATAAATATTATGGTGTATTTCAAATCGGCGATGGTTTTGAGGGAGGATCGAACGTCGTAGGAGGGAAGGAAGTAGGAGTTTTCTGCAACAAGCTTCTCCAAATGGGAGATTGATGCTGAGATTTGCTCGAAATAAGATTTAAGCTGGATGGGTTTGAAGAGGAGAGGGAATGGAAGTGAGTGAGTTGGGATTCGATGAAGGATTTGAGGTTGGAGAATCGGGTGAGGAAGGATGACGTGGACTCGAAGGTAGGGGATGAAGATGATTTCGATTCGTTGTTATTGTCTGAACGGAATTGGTGGCGTTTGTTGAGCTGTTCCACCATTGACGAGTACTTCTTTTGCAGCGCTGCCTTTGAACACCACATCAATTAAATTTTTATGTAAGGGTAAAATTGTCCAAAAAAATTTATTTATGGACAAAATGACGATTTTATAATGTTTTGTAATGTTTGAGATGATTTTAATAACAAAAAAAGGTCGGGGACGAATTTGATTTTCATCCCAGACCTTAGGGACGAAAACAGTACTTAACCCTTAAATTAATTAAAGACTAAAAGTTAAAGAAAATATTTTTTATTATAATATAGTGATGTTTCTTGTCGTCCTACTTTTTAGGTATTTTTGGTCACTCTATTTTTCAGTTGGAGACCACTTTAATAAAGACACTAAAAATATCTTTTTTTAAAGATTCACACATGTTATGTTATTATTGGACATTTTTATTAAACCGGTTAATAAAAAGACAAATATATCCTTGATTTTTTATTTTGCGGACATTTAAATTCCTAAAAATTTAAAAATACAATTAAATCCCTAAAAAAATTAGGGTTTATTGTTATTATTATAAAAAAATCGGTTTTATTCTAATTTGTTAATAAATTAAAAAATAATCCGTTCATTAATACGTCCAATAATAATACGACACATAAATATCTTTACAAAAAGATGTTTTATGTGTCTTTACGAGAGTATCTTTTTTATTTTCTCGAGTAAGTGGGAGCAAAATTTTGAGAGACGTAAGATAAATGCAGTTAATTCAATATTATTCTTTTTTGTAGTGATTATCATCCAGATTTGACATTTTTTTAAGAAAAATTAAGGCAGAACCTTGAGACATTGGAATTTTTTGGAATTGATTTGATTTAATTTGATAAACTTATCATGTTAGCCGTAAATTAGAACTACTAAGTATATGTTGTGGTATCATTTAATGTGCCATATCAGCAAATTCTGACACGGTTAGCAACAAAAGTGATAGAAATACCAATAATGTGATTAACTTAAAATTTTTGAAAGACGAATTTAATTAAATTTTTTTTTTAAGATAAATTTAAAGAACGGATAATTTTTTAACGATTAATTTGACCATTTACTTTTCGATTTTTTGATTAAATATATATAAAAAATATTAAGAAAAAAGCTACTATAATTTAGTTATCATTTCAAATATTTCATAAAAAGATAGTAACAAAATTTTCATGGTCAGCAAAAACAAAAGGTTTAATTACTCTGTTGGTCCTTATAGTTTCACAAAATTTTCAATTAGGTCCCTATACTTTTTTTCTTTTTAATTGAATTCCTGCACCAAATTTTTTTTCAATGAGGCCCCTCTTAGTAGTAATTGGCTTCATTATATAGAGACCCAACTAAAAAAAAAATTGGTGTAGGGACTCAAATAAAAGGAAAAAAAAAGTGTAGAGACTCAATTGAAAAAAAAATTTGGTATAGGAACCTAATTAAAAGGAAAAAAAGTATAGAGACCTAATTGAAAATTTTGCAAAACTATAAGGACCAACAGAATAATTAAACCAAAACAAAAATATTATGTGCA
>NC_029794.2:120387220-120387897 GCF_000816755.2 Arachis ipaensis
TTACATATGCTAAACTATAATTTAGAATTAAACACTATTTAATCTAAACTAATGGATATAAGTAACTCTAATATAGGCATGTCTCCAAGGCAATTGAGATCCATCACTATCCAACAAACTACGAATCTTATTTCACCTTTTCTGAATTACAGATTTTATGCGGAAAAATTTAGTGCTCCTATTCCGAGGTTTACCTAAAATCGGATGATTGGGCTCAAACGAAAGGCTCAAACATTGAAGGATGGTGGTCTCCGACTTGTTCACGTCTGGGAGCCACCGTCCGAGTTGTACGTGTGTGTTTGAATAGATGGGGGGTGGTACCTGTAAGATACGATACTTAAGTTAGCAAGGGATTAAGCAGGGTATTTATAGGAGATGAGCCAATAACCACCGTTTGATGTAGTTCCACTTCTAATGATGGATAACCGTCCCTTTATCTTAGAGTTGTTGAGATCTCCTTTCTAGAAGTAGATGAGAGATTCTGAGAGGCGGTTACTCACTTAATCAAGTGTGAACTGCCTGTATCGAGCTGTTTCGACCTCTTCTACATAGATGAGGGCTTCATAAGGCCATTCTTTTTAATTAGACCTCTTAATTTTATTAGACTTGACTTATATATTGGGTCAGGATATAAACAATTTTTATCTATAAATTTGATCCCTATTATTAGTCTCGTA
>NC_029794.2:120387921-120388228 GCF_000816755.2 Arachis ipaensis
TGGCGAGTTGCATGTGATGAACCAAAATAAGATATATAATTAGTATGTTGCAAATCTTTCAACCAGCTAGGATATGTCTCAATATGAACTATTACAATCTTAAATTAGCTAAGCTTACATGAAACTTGCATATATATGTTTTTTGTCCAATAAATGATCTAAAATTTAACTATCAATTTGATGTCCACCGTAAATTGATACATATTGAAAATATAGAACAATCATATATTTAATTGTATTATTTATAATCAAATTAGATTATTATTTATAATTAAAATGCAAATAAAAATATAAAAATACAATGATT
>NC_029794.2:120388382-120415141 GCF_000816755.2 Arachis ipaensis
CATAGTCGAGAGCATTTTTGCAAAGGTTTTCGTACGACGTCTATTTTTTTTAAAAGAGTTAATGTAGAATTCTCTTCATAATTTTAAAAGAATAAATAGATCCAAAGGCTACCATTAATCTTATATTGAATTGTGCGACTTTCTCTTCTATGGCAGTTTTGTGGAATAGGAACAGACTCCAAAATGTTAATACAAAAAGAGGGTTGAGGCAAGGAGATCTCATGTCTCCTTATCTATTTGTACTTTGTATGGAAATGCTTGCCTGCTTTATCTCTCATAGAGTTTTCCAAGGTTCGTGGAACCTGGTAGCGGTTTCTAGGAATGGACCTCAACTTTCTCATTTGATGTTTGCAGATGATCTTTTACTTTTCTGTAAGGCATCGAAAGCTCAAGTAATAGAGGTTATGCACTGCCTGGACTTGTTTTCTAGAGCGTCAGGTTTGAAGATAAATCTTTATAAGTCAAAGGCCCAGTGTTCCAAGAGGGTGTCAGAGAGGAGAAAAAAGGTTCTCTCAGGGGTCTCTAACATCCGGTTCTGCAATGATTTGGGTAAATACCTGAGAATTAACATCGGCCATGCCAGAACTTCCAGGAGGACGGCTCAGGAGGTTATTGAAAAAATTTTGAGGAAGCTCTCCAGTTGGAAAGGATGCCTGCTGAATAAGGCAGGGAGGCTTTGTCTTGTTAAATCGGTTATGACCTCTATCCCGGTTTATGAAATGCAAATTTCTCTTCTCCCGAAGTATGCATGTAATAAAATTGATTCCTTGATGAGACAGTTCTTGTGGAAAGACCAAGCGACCGAGATAGGGTTGCCTCTGGTCAGGTGGGAGGTCGCCATAACTCCTAAAAGGACAGAATAATTGGGTATTAGGGATACTTCCTGTGCTAACATGGCGCTTCTGGGAAAGTTGGTATGAGATTGTCTAAATAATAGTGAGAAGTTGTGGGTGCAGGTTCTGAAGTATAAATATCTCAGGAATCAGTCTGGTATGAGCGGAAACAGTAGAAATTCTTCATCGGCTACCTGGAAGAACATTGTTAGTGTCTATGAGCATCTCAAGGAAGGGCTTCATTGGAATATTGGGGATGTCCACAAATCAGTTTGGTATGATGAATAGACTCTGGTGCACGAAATTGTGATCTCTAAAACGGTGCAAAAAACTTGGTACGCACGAATGTAATCTCAACTCTTTTTTCACAATTCCGCACAACTAACCAGCAAGTGCACTGGGTCGTCCAAGTAATAAACCTTACGTGAGTAAGGGTCGATCCCATGGAGATTGTCGGTTTGAAGTAAGCTATGGTCATCTTGTAAATCTCAGTCAGGCGGATTCAAATGGTTATAGGATATTGATAATTAAAATATAATTAAAATATAAAATAAGATAGAGATACCTATGTAATTCATTGGTGAGAATTTCATATAAGCGTATGGAGATGCTTTGCTCCTTCTGAATCTCTGCTTTCCTACTGCCTTCATTCAATCATTCATACTCCTTTCTATGGCAAGCTGTATGTTGGGGGATCACCATTGTCAATGGCTACCGTCCGTCCTCTTAGTGAAAATGGTCCAAATGCGCTGTCACCGCACGACTAATCATCTTTCGGTTCTCACTCATGTTGGAATAGGATCCATTGATCCTTTTGCGTCTGTCACTACGCCCAACACTCGCGAGATTGAAGCTCGTCATAGTCATCCCATCCCAGATCCTAATCGGAATACCACAGACAAGGTTTAGACTTTCCGAATCTCAAGAATGGCCGCCAATAATTCTAGCTTATACCACGAAGACTCTGATCTTTTGGAATGGAGGCTAAGAGATATGCATTCAAGCTTGTTTTCATGTAGAACGAAAGTGGTTGTCAGGCACGCGTTCATAGGTGAGAATGGTGATGAGTGTCACATAATTATCACATTCATCATGTTCTTGTGTGCGAATGAATATCTTAGAATAAGAATAAGCTTGAATTGAATAGAAAAACAATAGTACTTTGTATTAATTCATGAGGAACAGCAGAGCTCCACACCTTAATCTATGGGGTGTAGAAACTCCACCGTAGAAAATACATAAGTGAAAAAGGTCTAGGCATGGCCGAATGGCCAGCCCCCAAACGTGTACAATGGTCTCAGCTTTGAAATATGAAAACTGGATACAAAATAAATCTCTAAAAGTAGTTTTTATACTAAACTAGTCACTAGGGTTTACAAAAAATGAGTAACTAAGTGCAGATAGTGCAAAAATTCACTTCCAGGGCCCACTTGGTGTGTGTTTGGGCTGAGCATTGAAGCTTTCACATGTAGAGACTCTTCTTGGAGTTAAACGCCAGCTTTGGTGCCAGTTTGGGCGTTTAACTCCAGCTTGTAACTCAGTTCTGGCGTTTAACGCCAGAATAGGGCAGGAAGTTGGCATTTAAAGGCCAGTTTGCGTCGTCAAAATCCGAGCAAAGTATGGACTATTATATATTGCTGGAAAGCTCAGGATGTCTACTTTCCAACACAATTGAGAGAACACCAATTGGATTTTTGTAGCTCCAAAAAATCCATTTTGAGTGCAGGGAAGTCAGAATCCAACAGCATCTGCAGTCCTTTTTCAGCCTCTGAATCAGATTTTTACTCAGGTCCCTCAATTTCAGCCAGAAAATACCTGAAATCATAGAAAAACACACAAACTCATAGTAAAGTCCAGAAATGTGATTTTTGAATAAAAAATAATAAAAATATAATAAAAAGTAATTAAAACATACTAAAAACTATGTAAAAACAATGCCAAAAAGCGTATAAATTATCCGCTCATCAGACTCCTTTTGGTAAGATTTACAACTTTGTTCCTTATGTGCATATTTCTGAATTAGATTTCGTAGTGGCTGACTTGTGGAAAGGGGTGACTTGGGAGGTTGATAGTTTTACCATGCCTATTCCGCATGAGATTAAATCGTTTATTCGTGGTCTGTGATATCCTAGTTCGACTGAGTTGGAGCCACAGTGGGAGTGGTGGCCTGCAGCAACAAAAAAGTATAGTGCAAGTGAGGGTTATAGATGGTTATTAGAGAAAGTCTTAAATTGGAATGCCAATAGTAACTGGAACTGGTTGTGGAATACAAACATTTTGGAGAAGTTCAAATTTACTATGTGGCTTGGCTTACATGATACTTTACCAACTGAGACCTTTCTATTCAAGCGGCATTTAGCTTCTTTAGATATGTGTAAGAGATGTAACAAGGCACAGGAAACTATGGAGCATTGCCTTAGAGACTGTGAATGATCAAAGGCAATTTGAAATATGTTGGATCCTAGTATCCTGGACTCAACGGCTGGTATTGCTCTTGAAGAGTGGTTTCGAAAGGCCTTGGCTAACAATGAGGCGTCTTTTGGTGCAGGGCTTTGGTGGGTATGGAGATATAGGTGCAATGACATATTCAATACTGACAACCCTTGGACAGGCTACAAGGTTGTTGCCTTAGTCAGAATTACCGCCAAAGACTTACAGGTTTACAGGAATCGAAACAATATCTTTAGGTCTCTCCAAAATTGCCTGTGTTGGGAACCACCGTCCGACAACAGTTTTAAAGTTAATTGTGATGCAAGCTTATATCTGGATTCAAATTTAGCGGGATTTAGGTGTATAATTAGAGATTCTAAGGGAGATTGGATCTCGGGCTGCTCTGGAAGCATTTCCCCTGGTCTATCATCAGATGTGAATTATTTACTGCTTAGAGGGGGTTGGTTTTAGCTTGGGATTGCGATTTGAAGGATATTATATGTGAAAAGGATTGTCTTGACATTCTGCTTATCATGCATGATCTAACAAATAGATATTCATCTGAAGTAACAGATTTGGTTCACAAGATTTAGGAGCTTTTATCTTGTCCTTGGCTTATTCACGTTGAGTGGGTGTCCCGGGAAGCAAACAAAGCTACGGATTGGATGGCTAGATATGGTGCCAAGAGTAACTCTAATCATGTTATTTGGTCTGAGCCTTGTATTGATCTCCAGCAAATCATCCGCTCAGATATAGGATAGAGTTTGCTTTGTTTCTTTCTATGTTTAGACACAAAAAAAAGAAAGAATAAATAGCTATTTTGTTACTAAAAAGATTTCGATTTTAATAAAATAATACCCAAAAGATGTTAATAACAAAATAAATTTTAAAAAATATATTCTATTTGATAAAATGATCCAAATATTAAGTTAACGGTTAATTTATCTATTCAATAGTTAAATTTTAATAAAATTACTAACTTACCCTATTCTTTTATTATCATAATCTTATCTCCATTATCCTCATTCTTCCACCACCACCCTATCTTGATGGCTCTTATTCATTGGTATCGCCATCATCATCACTGCCATTACCATTGCACTCCACCCCACTGTTGCTATCTCCTACCACCCTCAACTTCAACCATGAAACATCAAATCTAAATACCTTTATTACCGTCATACATCCAAAATCGTAATCGACAACAATAGATTGAAATCATCAGAAAAGAAAAGAACGATAAAAGAGGTAAAGACAAAGAGAGAATAATGGAGGAGGTTGAGATGGCGATAGAGACGGAGAGAAATCATAAAAAAAGGTATATATATATATATAGAGAGAGAGTGTGTGTGTGTGTGTGTCATTTTGTGAAAAACAAAATCTTTCGAGCAGATGACTATTTATTCACTTTGAAACTATCATTAAATATCTTTGTCATACTTTCTCATGATTTTAAGTCTATTTCACGTGATTTTTTAAGTAATTAACATACAATTTTGTTAAATAATCAATTTGGGGTATCAGCCAATCAGTATATAGATTGCAAAAGAAGCTCAATCGAAAAAAAAATCACAATCCTAAATTAAGAGTAATCCTAATCTCACTTTTACTCTCATTATTTATAGTATAAAAACAACTACAAAATCTTTTACCATTACAGGAAAGTTATTGGATTTATCGGCGGAATAAATTTTTCGGTATAAACCTCGCTAGTAACTGTTTACCAACGGATTTTTCATCTGTCATTAATTACCGGCAGATATAAACTTTATTTGGAGGTAAAAATTCACAAAGAAATTCTAATATCAAAATTTAAGTAAAAAGATAACAAAAATTCCACTTGAGTATGAAGAAATGGGAGCAAAGCTTTCGGCATTTTATCTTCAACCTCAAGCTCCTCTGCTAAAGATACCGCTCTCTTGTAATTCTTTTTCCTCAAAAGATCCTTTATTTGTTTTTCAGAATGTAATTTCTGGTAGCATACTACCTAGTTTAAGAAACAGATTAGGAAAAAAAATCTTTAATGAGCTATGACAATGAGAGACTGTATAGGTGGCTGTTAAATGAAAGATGTTGCTTGTATTTTAAAATCAATCCAAATTAAAATTATAGATGTAGATAAAGATAATAAACTAGAACTAAATTGAACAAAATAAATTATAAGAGACGTAGTTAGTTCAGTAACGAAACTCATACAGATGCAATTTGGTGCTTATGATACAATCTTTAATATATTCATTCAATTAAATATCTTCATTTATATTATCCATCTTGTACCTAGGCTAAATAAAACTTATAATCAAGTAAAGGTTAATTAGTTTTAGATTAAAATTCAATTGAATACCATGTTATCCAAACTTAGACACAACTTTGTTCCATCATAATGGATGACTAACAAAATACAATTTTGCAAGTACTTTACAACTACTGATGATAATTATTTAATTTCTAGCAGTAAGTGAAAACTGCCACATTCTATACAGTGTAAACTATATATATAGGATTAACAACAGTCACCTTACATGGAATAAGATTTTCCAAATGAAAAAAAATCATTCACACTTTCGCTAAATACATACACAAAAAGTCACAGATAAGCTGAGTAATCTACTGAAGATTGCTAAAAAATAGATTTTGATCGTTTACTATATAACCTTGAATTTATAGCCGCTCTAATGTTAAATTATTTTATTCATTATTATATTTTGCAAATCAAAACAACAAGTTTAGAAGTTACCCCATTTTGAGTACTTGAATTTTCTACAATAACTTGGATTAAGTTCTGTACATTTTCAGTTTTTTGTTATTTTTTCTCCGAACATGGTATTTCAAAAAATAAATTTCTCAAATAATTTGGTCATTTCATAAACAATTAATCTCTACATCCAAATTATTTAACCAATCAAGTCCAACCAAGTAACTTTGACCTAATTCACCTCCATGCGCCACTATTTCTAACAAATTTTTGACTCAACGTGTGAATATATATAACTGCCTTTTTCATGCAAATTTCATTTCCTTTCTCAAATTTTCTCAGCATTTTTTGCACCTCTACGTTCTGTTATATCTTTGCATTTTCTATGTTTCTCTTCCTTCTCTATGTTCTCTTCGGTCTTTGTATTTTTTTTCATTCAAGTTCAATGCTGTTTTATTTGATTTAAAGATTTGGATCAATATTTTTGAAATCAAGTTGTGAAATCAGGTTTGAATTGGTATTTTGTTGTCGAAGATAATGAAGATTCAAGTTCAGACTGTCAATTGAACCAGAGCAAAGTGGATTATTGTTTTGAATCGAATCAAGTGGCTGAGGTCTGGTTTGATTCTAGTTAATGTAGTTTGTTAGTAGTTTATAATTCTGTAGGTAAATAATGTTATTTTTTTCTTTGAGAATTATTGTCCATGGTTGATAGTTTGAATTGAATGTAATATAGGAGTTCTGAATCTGAATTATTATTGTGATGAATTTGTCTCATTCTAGTTTCGGTGTTTTTCAGTGTATTTCTATTTATCAATTGTTGTATTTTAGTAATCTTTCGATGTATTTTTAGGTTCAGACTTTCAATTAAACTAGGCCAAATTGTATTATTATTTTGAATCGAATCAACTAGTGAGGTGTGGTTTTAATCTAGTTAATGTAGTTTGTTAGTTGTTTATGATTTTGTAGTTGAATCTAGGTGTTTGTTTGTTAGTTAATCTAGTTGATGAATCTGTTTTATTCAAAGTTTCGGTGTATTTTTAGATTCAAATATAGTGTATTTTGGAACAATTTCGGTGCATTTTTAATTTCTGTATGATGTTGATGAGCAGCTTGTTCCAAAGATTGGGATGACTTTTAACACGTTTAAAGAAGCTGAAAAATTCTACAAAGATTATTCTAAACTTGCATAATTTTTTTACGAAAATTTAGAACACAAATAAGAACGAAAATAAAATTAAGAAACAATTGATTACATGTACCAGAGAGGGGAAATGAAAATCAAACATATCTCCAACTGAGAAGACAAATCCCTCAGGTGGATTAAATTGTCCTGTAAGAATTTATATACATATATTGAAGGACATTGGTGTTTGGATCATTTTGAAGGTTGTGTTACATCATTCACATCCGTGTTGTCCAAATCAAGTAGAGATGCTTAAACAACACAGCCAATGAAGCATGTTTGTATGATGTACAATAGAGAATAACGAGGAAGCCGGAATTAGACCAAGCAAAATATATCAATCATTTGTTGCAGCAGCAGACGGTCATCATGAATTAAGTTTTATTGAAAAAAGTGAGAAATTACATCACGAGAGAAGTGTGGAATGTTTCGAAACTAGAGGATGCAAAAGAATTTGGGAAATACTTATTAAGAATGAAAGAGAAGAATCAGAATTTCTTTCTCGATCTTGAACTTGAGGTTGATCAGTCAATTAAGATTGTTTTTTGGGCCAACGCAAGAAGTATGGCTGCCTGTGAGTATTTTGGAGATGTTATTCCATTTGATACCACTTATAATACAAACAGGTAATATGTCATTCTGATTTATATGTATTTTGAAATACTTTCAGTGTATATAGATAGTTTTTTTGGGGTATATATGTTTTATTTCTGTGTTGTTGTATTCAGGTATAATCTGATTTTTGGTTCTTTTGTTGGGATGAATCGCCACGGTCAGCCAACACTTCTAGGATGTACTTTATTGAAAAATGAGGATATTCAATCATTCAAATGGTTATTTGAATGTTGGCTTTGTTGCATGGGAGAAAAAGCTCCGAAAGGCATTGTTATTGATCAATGCACAGCAATGCAAAAGGCTATTGAGGCTTGTATGTCCACAACAATTCATCGATGGTGTATTTGGCATATCATGAAGAAGATCCCAAGTAAATTAAATGGCTACAAGCGACATGAAAAAATTGAACACGAAATGAGTCATGTTGTTTGGAACTCTTTTACAAAAGAATCATTTGATAGGAATTGGAATGATTTTCTGATGAAGTATGGTATTGGGGACAACAAGTGACTTTCAGGTAATGGTGTCTTTATTAGGATTAACTGATGTTATTACTTTTAGTGTGTGGATATTTATGTGTTTTGCTTGTGCAATAGAGGTGTCAAACTGTATGTCTTTTGGTGCATTTTGGTTCTGATTTAGGTATTTTCTATCTTTTAGAGCTTTTCGAATATTGTCATTTATGGATTCCAGTTTATCTCGATCATCACTTTTGGGACAGGATGAGAAGCACATAAAGGAGCGGGAGCATGCATGCTTTTTATTAACAAGTTTATTACGTACAACAGCTCATTTATCCAATTCATAAAACACTATGATTCAACAGCTTCTTTGTCGAAATGAGAATTGCCTAGGAAGTAAAGAGCAAAGAGAGAGAGAGAATCGAATGCAGCATATTTTCATACCGTCATACCATGTGCAACAAAATTCTTAATAGAAGCTTCAATTTCAGAATGTGTATAACTCACGAGAATTTCAGGAAAATCCAAGCACAATTCAGAAGAAAGGTGAATTGCATCACAAAATCAACACAGTCCGCTCTAGGTTATACGGTATATGAAGTTGTAGAACAGGTTTTTAACTCAACATTCAACAAGTTTGTAGTTACATACGATGCGATATCATGTGAATTTTAATGCCAACGCTTATTATTCGAGTCAAAAGGGATATTGTGCCGTCACTCTTTGAGCGCGTTAAGTTTTGAGTGAGTAAATAAAGTGACACTAAGATATATATTGAAACGATGGAGTAATAACGTAAAGAGAAGGCACACACATATCAAGAGCAGCCACGACGAGCCTTTGCTGGAGCCAAAAAGTAGGAGATTTGATGATTTGGTGTTTCGGTCACAAAATATTTGTGAATTTGTATCAGAATTTGAGGAGTTGACTGGGATTCTGCACCATGCTTATAATAATTCTATGGTTGAGATGCAAGAACACAAAGCCAAAAGCAAAGAAAAATGTTCGTTTTTCCACGACGATGCTTCGTTGGATATTAACAAGCTTTAAATCCCTCCACGGGTGAGAACAAGAAGACGTCCAAAAAATAGATTGGAATCGAACACGGAAAAATAGATTGCAAATACTGCAAAGAAAAAAAGCTCTAAGTTAGGTAAAAGTGATATTTTTTAAACAGGATAAATTGAGTTTGTACATGTTAATACTTTTGCTAATATATGATTTACTTTTTGTAGTTGAACCTTTTTAATGGTGGTTCAATAGTACAGTCAAATTTCAGCCATTATTATGGACATATTATGAATTATTAGTGCAGAGATTCAAGAGAATAAGATAGATTTTCGATATTTTTATGAATCTATTTCTTTTTTATTTAACACAATTTTGGTGTAATTTACGTAATGTTCTTTTTTTAATGAAAATGAGGTTTAGTATATATATTTTCTTGTTTTGTTCTATTTTACCATATTTTGAAATTAGTTTTTTCAATTATTTGATGGAATTTGTTTGTTTTAAATATACAGACAATTTAATACTTAAGCAGTGTAGAAATTCAACCTACAGAATTTGGTGTTTATTTGATTAGTTTTTGGTGTATTTGGGAAGCAATTCGGTTTATTATAGAATTTATTCTTCTTTTTCTGGATTCATTCAGATTAACAGCATTTCAATATAGTACAGACATGTTCATAGAAGTTTAATTTTGCAAAAAAAATTTATAAAAAGCTTGAATTGAATATTTACAAAGATTAAGGTAGCGTTTGGTGGAGAGACAGAGACAGAAAGACTGAGACTGAGAGACAGAGACTAAGAGACAGGGATTGAAATAAATCTCAGTATTCTGTTTGGTGCAAAATGGGGGACAGAAATTGAAACAAGAATGAAACTCTAATTTAATTTGCACAAAGGGTAAAATTGGAATTAATTAATTGAAATGAAAGTATTTTAGGTATAAAATGTTATTAAAGTTTCAGTCTCTATCTCTAAAAAATTCAGTTCCCTGTGTCCCTACTTTTTGGAGGTACTGAAATACTGAAATTTTAAAGACAGAGACAGAAATTTTAGTACCAATCTCTAAACTAACAAACATGATACTGAGTCTCAGTCTCTCAGTCTCTGTCTCAGTACCTTAAAACAAACGCTACCTAAAAGTATGTGTTTGTTTGAACTATACATTGCACAAAGAATTCAGTACACAATCAGTATAGAAATTCTTAACGATTTATAATATTCAAACTATTTACTATCAATATTTTCTGATTCCAATATACAGTAAGGACTTAATAATACAGCAGACGGCTTAGATAGTCTGATGACTTCAGATTCTTGAATGTCTTTGTCTCTGAGTTGATTCATTTCCTCAAATAGAATGAGTGAAGCATATTTGACTCCAAAATGATCAACTTATTCTTACAATTTAAAAAAATTTCTTTATTAAATTTTGTTAATTTAGTAACAAAGAGTTTTCTATTTTTAAAGATAGTTACCTATTTCCAATTCTTCCATGAATATTTTTTATTTTTTGATCTTTTTCGGATCAATTATCTCTAGCCATATCATCTCATACATTGCACAATCCCATCTAAACACAAAAATAAAATAACACATTAAAATAGGACAATAACAAAAAATACAGTAAAATTTATTAAATATAAAGATTTGATACTTTATTTGCCGCCTGTAACACCCTAATTACCCTAAGCCTTACCTCACATCGTAAGGCAAAGGTTAATCAAAGGTTACGACAAGTCTAAAGATTTTACATATGATATATAGAAGGAGTAATATATTCTAGAAGCCCGATGAAGGATACAGCTCAAAATAAACAGGATTTGAAAAGCGCAAAACGTACTCATGAAGCTACAACTTAACGCACAAGGAATAGATATAATATAGCAAAATATAAGAGTATAATAGTATGAAGATCTAGCCACGGCTCGCGGAGTTTAAGCCGGCTAGCTATATACAGACGATACAGACATCTAAAAGTTAAAAACAACTTATACAAGTTTTTCTCTCAAAGTAAGCTTCTAAGCAAAAGTAAATACAAAAGTGAGAGATAATACAAAATAAGCAAAAAGACTCCAAAAACGGATAGAGATCCTCCGCTCTGTCACCACCAAAACAACTCACCGAGGTGGATTGCGACCTGCATCTGAAAAATAACAACAGAATATGGTATGAGAACTGGAGGTTTTCAGTATGGTAACAGTGCCCAATAAGTAAGATGTAAGGCTCCGGGACGCCGAAGGCAATCCTAGAACTTCACATCAAATACGGATATTCAAGCTTAGAATAAATTAAATAAATAAAGAACTTAAACCATAAACAGGGTTATCTAAACTTAGGAGAATTCTAACTAATACTAATCATACCGCTGTATCCCACAGCCTTCGCTAACGTAACCTCCGTGCGATCCCCTCGCTACCGCCTACCTAACCTCCTCAGCACCAGACAAACACAAATAATACAAGCAAGTAAAACACAAGTAATATACATGTACAGCAAGTAAAACAACTAGCAAATAAGCATATTATTCATTTAGGCAAAAGATGCAATTAGGCAAAGCAAACAAAACACATAGTAGATGCACATGATGAATGCCTGTCCTATTGGCTCGTGATATCACTTGTCGGTCTATGAATGCCAACCCGACACATCCTTTCGGATGTCGCCTTTCTGCCACGGCCGAGGATATAGCACCTGGCACGCTTTTGTTCCGAGGATATAGTGCCTGTCACACTATCGTTCCGAGGACATAGTGCCTGTCACACTCTTGCGGCAGAGAAGGAACACAACAACAACATCTATTTCATCATAAATCATTCCAAGGATATAGTGCCTGGCACACTATTATTCCAAGGATATAGTGCCTGACACACTATCCACATCCAACAAGTCCATTGACCTCAAATCATCACCAGTCATCACTATTCTCATCTCAAATCACTTTTAATTGTCATTTCTCAACATTCCAAGGATATAGTACCTGACACACTTTCCTTCAATATCCATCAAACTCATAATAACCATCATCAGTTCTTAATTCCATTCTGAACTCATTAGTTCATCAGTTTCTCAATTCGTTGTCAGTAATCACCAAGTTCACTACTCTTCCTTCTCTCTCAACCCAACTCATCATCAATACATCAGAAACCTAAACCTCCGTTCTCTAACTTTTCAAAGTAAAACCCAACTTAAATCTCCTAGGACCCTTCCATTGTTTTGATACCCGAAAATAAGCCGAAGAGTCTTAAATATGTGTCACAGAAGTTTACAAGCTTGTTGGGAAGGTGAAACAGTTAAAAACAAGATTTTGGTTGAAAACCGCGCATGTGCGTATGGACAGGGGTGTGCGTGCGCACGCCCAAGGAGGTTTTAAAAAGTGCGCGTAAGCATAGAGGTGTGCGTACGCACGAGTGTGAAATTTTTTAATTCTGTTCGCTCGCACAAGACGTGCGAACGTCCTCAACAGAATGTACCTTCCAATGTGTGCGTGCGCACAGGTCTGTGCATGCGCACAGGTTGTAAAACCTCATTGGTTATGTGTGCGCACAGGGCGTGCTAGCGCACCCATCAGTAGCCATTTCTCCGTGTGTGCGTCGCACAAGGCTGTGCGTGCGCATGGGTTTTAAATTTTCACGGGGTGTGCATGCGCACATGGCTGTGCGTGCGCACATAAACCAGAAATCACAAAATTTTGCAACATTGCAGAATTTCAGATTTGGACACCAAACTTTGAATGATCATAACTTCCTCTACAAAAATCCAAATTTTACAAACTTTACATCAATTTGAAGACTTTTCAATGAACTTTAAGTTTTAATAAGTTTCAACAAATTTTGAAAACTGAGGCACAAGTTATGATCTGTCAAAGTTTACCAAAAATCCCTTTTTACCAAAAAGTCACAAGTTTTCAACTTTCCAAAATCTCAACCAAAATCAAATTAAAACCATACCAAACTCCACTTTACCTCATAACTCACCCTTTGTGTCACAATTCATCCTTCATACCAAATTTTCCTTCACATTTCATTATTCTCATTCTTAAATATCAATTATATATACTATAATCATTCCTCCACCAACACACTCATCAATCATCATTCTATTACTATCAATCTTCATCATCAATCTCTTTCATACTCCATATCAATAATCAACAATATTACTTATCCAAATTCATCATACATCATACAATCAACATTATTTAACAACACTAACAACTTCAATAATTCCTCATACATAAATACTTCACTTACCACCCATAATTATCATAAAGCCATCCAACACCAACCTTACACACCATCAATAACCCACCAACCTTAACACAACATCAATCACAAGATTCAAAATCCAAAATTATCATTAACATATGTCATCACACATCACAATCATCAATATCCTTTACTCCAAACCATCACAAACATTTTACATTAACTTATTACCTTAAGTTCTCATAATCCTCATTATTCATCAATATAACTAATCACCATCAATATTCATCAACACCAATAATCCAATACCACCAACAATTACATCAATTCACATATAATTATTCATACACCAATATCATTCAATCCTATCTTAGGGTCAACTAGCCTAGGTATCCAGAAACATTACATATTATATAAAAAAAACTAAAACCATACCTTGGCCGATTATCTTCCACACACGAAACCACCAAAAAGCCAAGACAACTCCAAAAAGCACTAAAGCTCAAACTAACAACACATATATCACCAAAATCAAAACCTAGAAACCACAACATACAACACTACAAGGGTTTATGAGTCACTTTACCTTATCCAAAGAGGATTGGGGCAATTTCCAACAATTATCCGCTACTAGAGATCACCTAAACAAGCAAAACCACAAAATATACTCAAAACTATAACCCAAAAAATGCAGAATTCTAGGGCTGGAAACTGGAGATTGAGACGCAATTTCTTACCAGGTTTGCTTAGATAAAAACGTAGAGTTTGATGAGAGCTTCACGTGACCGCAAACGGCTTGTCAATCGGAATTCCGTAGCTCAAGTTATGGCTCCTGGAAAGTGGATGTGAATAGTATCATCTCTCTTCTCCTCTCTTCACCCTATCCGAACTCTCTCTCTCTCTCTCTCTCTCTCTCTCTCTCTCTCTCTCTTTGTGCTGAAATGAGCTTTTTTGGCTCATTTACTCACTTATATATGTTGGGCTTTGTGTCCGGTTTGGATCCGGTCCAACCCGTTAGCGTTTTAGGTCCGTTTGGCCCACTTTGGGCCAAAACCTTTAAGATTAGTGTCCGATTTTCAATTCTAAATTATTTTTGCCTTTTCAAAAAAAATAAATCAATTTTTCAAAATCTTATTTTCCAAAATACGCGGTACTGGACATACTAGAGCCGGTACTGTCGGCTTAAGCGCCAGTACGCATTTTTACAGGAACTTTTCGAAGAAGATACATTTTCCAACTCAAAAAAATTTACTAAAATCAAACTTCACCTTTAAATTTTCAAATTAAAACTTCTAGATTTTGAATCTATTCTGGACACTAAAATTATTTTATTAAAATAATTTTACGTGAAAAACTCCAGTTCTTACACTGCCCACTGATGTTCATCCTTGTCTATCAAAGGTTTTCTTCTGGCAAACACCCTAATTTGTGAAATTATGAAGTCCGAAAAACCAAAACAAGTCAAGTATAAGAAACTCTATATTTAATACCAAATTACACCGAAATGAATAATTTCAACCTACAGAATTCGGTATTTATTTAAATAGTTTTCGGTGCATTTGGAAAAAAATTCAGTGTATTATAGAATTTATATTTTTTTCCAAAGAACTACCTGTGAACCTTATTTCAAACAGACAGAAACAAGAGAATCTATAGAGAAAATGGAAATTTGTATCAAATAAACAACTTACAACAAATTTATTATGTTATGTCTTCCGAAGGAGATTTTTTGTTTAATGGGTCAAGGACATAAAATTTTTCTTTTCAACATTCGCTATCCATATCCACCAATACTGCGCATAGCAAACTGGGAAAAATATATGAATTTTGGTTAGAGAGAACAATTTTTTAGTTTAATTAGCACCTAATGTAAGAATTATTTAAGAAGCTTTATAAATGAAAGCTTACAAATGGATGTGATGCAAGCTTTTTCTTGTCTAGAAAAGGGATGTAGTCTTGATAGTCTTTAATCTGGAAGGACTTGTTAGTTTTTGGATGAATGAACTTGTCCTGATGACTCGCCAACATGGCATTCTGCAAAATTTGTATAATACACCGAAAGAAATAGTTATAACAAACAATATATTTTGAAAATACACCGAAATTTCAATGTACTATAGCTTACCACAATATCAGGAGGGAAACAATATATGAATTTTTTAAATCTTTCAATTTTTTGTTATTTAGAATTTGATATATTGGTGAGACAACCTATGAAAATAAAACCCCAAACTTAATACATATATGGCACAACTCATAAGAAAATCATTAATGTTATTTTAGTATTACGAGATTTTCGATATCTGATTTGGCTTTTAAAGAATTAAAGTGCATTTTGGTTATTTTCAGATGAGATTCTTGCTTCAGCTTAAAAATCATCTCCCACTCATTAGAGTATCCATTATCATAAGTCTTGATATTTGAGACCCAATAAAAGCTCTCCTTAAGATCGTCTGTTATTTCCTTTTGCCTCATGCGAGTTTTTAACTTGTCACGGAAGCTCAGTGTAGGCTACACCTTTTCTAGTGAGGGACTTTTTTACTTAGCATAATTTAATGCTGCTGCAACCCCAGTATTTATGACCTTAACTATCTCTTCCAATTTTTTCACCAATATTGGACTATCTTGAGATGTTCCCTTGTCAGTTGGTGGTTCACCCTCTTGAGTGATTGTAGCTTTCTCACTTGATTGAGAGAAGCCAAGGCTAAATGATGGTACAGAAAAGTCATTCTTCAATGTAGCATTGGTAACCAATATTATTCCATCATTCATGACTTGAGCGGGTGTATGACTTCATGGTGAGACATAAAATAGTTTAAGAATACATAGAAAATATTGAAAAAGAATTTTATTAAGTAGAACTTACACATTACTAGGAGCTACTTCCTCATGAAATTCTTGTTGTGGTTGTTGAGGTTGTTCTTTGGTATATTCCTCTGTTGGAGACTTTGCAGCAGGTTGTTGAGGTTGTGGAAGACTGTAGGATTACAGAAAAGGAATTTAATTAATACAACCAAACTAAGTACACCTCAATTCACATGAAATACATCAAAATATAAACTAAATATACTGCTATTTAAAAAGATATGCAGCTCAATAAAACATCCACAAAATGTTACCAGAAGCACTACAACAAATTTCTATAGGCTAGTTATAACAAATACATCAACAAAGTCCCTCAAAATGGACAAAATCAATATTTTGTTGCTTAGTTACAACAAAAAGAGGACAACAACACTAAGTGCACCTCAAATCAGAAGCAATACACCGAAAACAAACTAAATACACCGAAATTAGAAAAAAATTTTATGTAATATTTACGTATTAATAGTTTCTTCTTCTATATCTTCCTCTCCGAAAGACTTTTCAGCAGTTTGTTGAGTTTGGGGAGGGCTTGAGGCAGGTATTTTCAAAGGAGGAGCACATACTTAAAGTGAAACTCTAAGAAAAACAAAAATAAAAAAATTAATATGGAGTAAACATTCAGGTGCAAATGATTAACTCAATAAATAGAACATTGAAAGTGAACTGGAAAACTCACATGTCCAAGAGTTCTGATTAAGAATTAGTCTGTTTTCGAAAAACAATCATTTGTCTTTTAGGATTATTATCTATTATTTTTTTCTAAACAGGAGCTGGTTTATTCAATGTTTCTTCTTGTTCCTTGAACCTGTAATACACCAAAATCATCTCACAACTACACCGCAAACATTTAATAAAAACACAACTTTTGTTATATGTGAAATTACATAGTTGTAGTTTTTTTTCCCTTTTTTTCCTTGCATAAAATCTTAAAGGACTTTTTTTTCTAAAAAAAATATGAAATTAGAAGCAGAATATGGTAGCAAAAGAATTAAAGAAATGGTAAGAGAAACAAAAATTACATGTTATCACTTGGTTGATTGACACTGCTCTGATAGCTTGTCTGTGTTAGAAACACAACATCATTTTTACTTGTCAAATTTACATGTGGCATTCTAAGGATAAAATAAATATTATTCAGCAAAACTAGAGTAATTATATCAGGTTTTATGAAATTTTAGCAAAGAAAGAATTTCAGACATTGAATCTTACATTTGCGAAGAATCATAGTAAGCTTCTGCGGAGTGGAGCCCAGTTTCTAAAATATCAGTAATTTTTTCCTGCATTCTAAAAAAGCAAAGAATCATCAGGCAAAAAAAAAAAACACACAATCACCGAAAAGCACCACATGCTTTGTACAGGCTTATCATTTGATTTCTTCAACCTTACTTTTCTTATTTCTTGCATTTATTCACTTCTGATAGTACATGCAAAAGATTTTGTTAATAAATAAAATTTTCATAAAAAAAAATATAGCATTACAATGATAGTTTCTGAATCTTACTCATTGTTATATTCAATTTCCTTTTGGGAGGATGAGTCCTCAGTAATATGTTTCCTTTTTTGGATTCAATCCTAAAAAAGTAAATAATCTGCAGGCAAATGAACATAATAAAATTGACAAAATATACCGAAAAGAGAACACTTACTTTTTTCCAGGCTTTTGATTTTTTTCTTCAATATTCTTTTTCTTATTTCCTCGCTTTCTTCACTTCTGACAATACATGCAAAAAATTCTGTAAATAAATAAATTTTTGACGAAAATAAAATATAGTATTATAATGATAGTTTTTTAATCTTACTCATCATCAAATTCAGTTTCTTTTTCGGAAGATGAATCCTCAATAACATGCTTCTTTTTTGGATTCCATCCTGCAAAAACAACCAATCATCATACAAATTGTTCCGAGGGTTATCTGAAACATTGATTTGGGCCTGAACGTGAGGTTCAGATCCCTTTGTATGGCAGCGTCCGACTTGTTGATGTCGAGGTGCCGCCTATCCAAGTTTCTCGCGAGGAGTCGGGTGGTGGAACCTGCAAGAGACTCCGATGCTTAAATTAGCAAGGGCTTTAGGCAGGTTTTTAGTAGATCATAACGTGAATATACATGAGGGGTGTCAATGTATTTATAGGTGATGAACTAATAACTACCGTTGGAGTAGTTCCACTATAGGTGGTGGATAACCGTCCCCTTCATCTAGGGTTGTTGAGATCTCTCTTCTAGAAGTAGGTGAGAGATATTAGGGATTAGTTATAACTCCTTCGAGGGGGAGCTATCACTTTATAGCATTCTGTCCGACCTCTTGGGAGGTTGGTCACTCGGTAGCAATCTTTTGGGCTTTCTTTGCTTTGGGCCTGGCTTATGTTTTGGGATAGGACATGAACACAAATAAACACAATAAAATTGATAAAAGTACATCGAAAATAACACTTACTTCTTTGCAGGCTTGTGATTTTTTTGGTTAATCTTATTTTTCTGACTTCCTTTCTTCACTTTTGACAATACATGCAAAAATTCTATTAATAAATAAAATTTTGACAAAAAAGTAAAACATATATAGCATTACAATGATAGATTCTGAATCTTACTCATCATCAGATTCAGTTTCTTTCTCTGAAGATTTTTCCTCGATAACGTTCTTTTTTTTTTGAATTCCATACTGGAAAAGCAAACAATCATCAGGCAAATAAACACAATAAAATTGAAAAAATATACCAAAAAATAATACTTACTTATTTACCTCTTTTTAGGTAGTTTTCTTCTTTTTTGTGTCTCCTCTGAGTCATGTTCAAAATTAGACTCAGACTTAGCAACAATTTCACTTTTTGAAGAAATAGCCTTCTTCTTTTGTGGCTTCTTTTGTTTCTTATTTTCTTCCTTCCTTTCTTCCTTCTTTTTGTCATTTGGTTATTTTCTCAGTTATTCTTTTTTCATGATGTCCTAAAACAAAAAAATATCTGTTTACATAATATATTTATAATAAATACACTAAAATTAAAGAAAGAATTCTGTTGAGTTATCATATTATCCTTAATATCAACTTTTATTCTTTCGACTAGTATCTCCCTAGTCCAATGTTGCACCCATGGTGGTCTAGAAATTGCATGCACCAACCTATTTTTGTGTGTGGATTCATGAAAATATACAATTATCAGAGCGTAAAGACAACCATTAATAGCATATTTCTTTTGCAATGTGTGCTCTCTGATACCATTGATGAGGAAGTTGAGCACATGACCACCCCAATTCCGTTTACATATTGTGTCCACGTAAAGAATGGATGGCAAGTGAATTGGAGAAACTTTTTTTTATCATTGTCGACAACAAGAAGTACATCTGAATGTAGAAGATGAATGTCCTCTTGAATTTCAGCCGATTTTCCTCCCTATCAATACACATCTCCATTATAGAGGTTATTAATTCTAACAAAGTCTTGCCTTGGAAGTTTCTAGTAACTTCCTTATTCTCCTCACTAAGTTCTTGAAAATTAACTTTGTCTGGATAGCTTGGCCCTGCAAAAGCAGCAAAAATATTTCAATAACACAGAAATAATTTGATAATACACCAAAAATTTGATTTACAAAATATATTACAAAATAGATTTTTACCAGATACACTCAAACCAACGGCAGCTACGTACTATATTTTCTTGGGTGATCTTGATTATACCATACCGTGTGTCCAGTGTGTTATTGTACAGATCAAATGAATATGCCAATTCTTTCAAGAGCTTATGTGGCACATTCATGGGAGGGTTACGCATCATAATACCGAATTCTAGTTCTTGAACAATGATTTTCTTTTCATTACTCATGTTGTGGTATTTATCATGAATGAATCTTGTGGAGCATCTCAGATCATGATTTTTCTGTAAATAAATGAGAATCATGTAAATAAACTATATTTATATAAAAAAAAATGAGTTGTTCAAACATATATATGCATACATTATATTTTGGGGCCTGTTTTTTTGTCATTTTTTCTGTAAGGAATAAAAAAAGGTTAATAGGTAACAAGAGTACCAGGTACACTTCAATTCACATGAAATATACTGAAAGATAAACCAAATACACTGAAATACAAACCAAATATACTGCTATTATTTTTTTAATTACATCATATAATGTGAGGTAAAAAAGATATGCAACCCAATGAAACATACATAAAATAATACCAATAGCACTACAACAAAATTCTATGGGTAGTTACAACAAATCTATGAACAAAATTCCTAAAAAATAGACAAAAATAGATTTAATTACTGAAATATGTACAAAATAATATCAGAAGTACAAGAACAATATTCTATTGTTTAGTTATCATATAAAGATGACAACAGCACTAGTTACACTTCAATTCACATAAAACACACTAAAAGACAAACCAAATACACTAAAAGGCAAACTAAATATATTGCTATTATTTTTTTATTACATCATACAATGTGAGGTCAAAAAGATATGCAACTCAATCAAACATGCATAAACTGATACCAGAAGCACTACCAAATTCTATGAATTGTTATAACAAATCAAGAAGAAAATTTCTGAAAAATGGACAAAAACAGATGCAAATCCCTCAAACACATGCAAATATAGCTTAAACTATACGTAATATTTTATACCGACCTAACACAGTTATCACCAAATGAAGCATATAATGAGAACAGTAATACGTACTTCAACGCAAGAACACAAAATGAATTTACTAAATAAACGGAAATATCACTATGTAGTATTTTTCAATCGAAATGAGAAAGAGAAAAATGAGAAAACTGGACGATTAGTGAACAGTATCTTTAATAATCTTTCGTGTTCTCTTTCTGTGTTCTTGGTGAAGATTTCAAATTTAGTTTTGAAATTTCCTTGACTTTTTGCGACGATTTTGAGAGATTTTGAGCCTGGTTTGAATTATGAGCGTTGCGGTTTTTATCAAGGGAGAAGAACCATTTTCCATAATGACATTTGCGCTATTCAACAGTTGGAAGAGCATGTATTTACACGCACTCTAATATGAGGTTGGTTTTTATTGGGCTTGGGCCAACCTGGTTGGACTTGGTTACCAAAAAGGCTTGTATGCATAGTAGGGCTATTTCATAAAATAGTCATAGAGCTTCACATCTACAAACAATTTAATTATCTGCATTTTTAAGTAAAATGCCTATCTTAATTTTATCATCAATCAACAAATCTAGAATCATAATAAAATCTAAAAAAACCAAGCAAGTAATTAACATGATAAAAATAGAGGCACAAAAAGTATAAGGTTAGGATTTAGCAAATGCCAACAATGTCAAAAAAATAGAAGAAGGATGGGAAAAAGATATACCTGGATGAAGGAGAATGGGTAGCATCGCAGCTGACGGAGGCAAGCGACGGCAGTGGCGAACAACAGAAGCAGCAACTCGCAGGATAGAAACAAGCTCCTCCATGGCAGAAACCATGTGGACGCTCCTCAATGGCGACGATGGCTGGAGTCGTAGGAAGCGGTCAACGATGGCAAAACGGCAGCGAATGGTGGCGATGGGGGCTGACGGCGAGAGAGAAAGAGAAAGGAGAGAGAAGTGAGATTAATGATATTGTAGAAATGGAAGGGAAGAGTTCGCAAATATGAATTTTGGATCAATTTTTCCAGTGGATTTACTGTCAGAAAAATTCACACACATCCTATGACCAAACTGGCGCGTTCTATTTAATTACCTTACTATCGAATTTTCCCCCCTAAATTCGGTGGTAATCATCGAGCAAATTTTTCTTTTTTCCTCTCCAATTATTACTGGCAAATTTATCTTCGGAAAATCGTATCCGACAGTAACATTTTTATCTGACAAATTTATTGCCAAATCTGCTGGTAAACTAGCCGTTAACCTCTGACGCTAAATCCGACGGTATTTAGTATTTTTCTTGTAGTGTACCTTCTCTCCCACATCCTTTAGCCGTGCCGTTTAGTATCACCTCCAACTGTCTTAGCCACGGTGTAATGCCATAACTGCACTGCTGCACTGCGCCACCTGTCACCATCCGTTGCTCAACCGTCGTCCACCACCAGCAGATATTTTTTTTCTAATACTATACAATAAAAATTAAATAAAAAAATATTGAAAAAGAATACATCATTTTGAATGTTTCTTACCCGGATTTTGGATGTTTAAATTTTAGAGGTATCAGATAACAAAATGAAATATCCAAAAATATAAGAAAGAAAAACATCTGAAAACTAAGAAAAAGAAACATTTAAAACTATTAAGAAGAATCATCCAAAACCTAAAAAGAAGAAACATTCAAAACATAACAAAAGAAATATCTATGACCTATAAAAAAGATACATCCAAAACCTAAAGCGGAGAAGAAGAAGAAGAGTGTGGAAGCTGCTTCGAAGAAGAAGAAGAAGAAGAAGAAAAAGTGATGTAGATGAGAGAAAGGAGACACCGAATGATTGGAAGACGTCGTAGGAGGGGAGTTAGAAGGGGATGGCATGGTGTTGCAGCGAGAGGAGTTTGATGGGGAGGGCACGACGAGGTGGCGGGAGGAGGAGTTAGAGGGCGAGGCCTCGGCTTGAGGAGTTGGAATGGGTGGATCCGTGTTTTTTTAGTGCAAACCTAATTTTTTCAAATTTTAAAATAAGATTTTTTAAAAAAGTTGATTGCTAAGTTAACCAATTGACTACATATAGAATTGGTTACCTATATTTTTTGGTTGACACAAAGTACTTTTATTATATAAACGAAATATACGATGTATTTAATTTTTTACGGGAAAAAATTATGCATTTTCTTATTTTTTAAACAAAAAACTGAAATTTGAAAATAAAAAAAGATATACATTCACACCTTGACTATTTTGTTCTAAATCAGGTAGCCACAAAGCCATTTTGCCACCTACTTACCCAAATATATCAGTGTTATTCCCCACCTACTCAATGACTAAATTTTTTAAGTGGTCTCTTAGATTTGGTCCGTGCACCAATTTGACTCCTGAAATTCCAATTGCACTAATTTAAACCTCCAAATCGAACTCAAGGCAACATACTAGTTCCTCAATTAATTTCTGGTGTGAGTCAACAGCCAGACTGTTGATATGGCACCACTACTTCCACGTGGCATCATCACTCACTCCACATCATCATCATCCTCTTTCTCATCCCCCTCTCCTTCTTCTTCCCCCACTCTCCACCACCTCTCCATCTCCTTCTCACCCTCCACCACTTGTTTCTGCAAGTCTCTATGCCACTATACTATTCCCTTCGATCTCATCTCTTCTTCCTCCACTTTCACTGCCACAGCACCTGCTGCCACTCCCATTCCCTCCAACGATGTTTTCTACCTCTTATTTCTTGATCTTGCATCACTTACGATTGCTCCCTCACCTTCTCACTAATTTCACTCCTAAACTATCTTCAATCTGCCCTAAAAATTCCGTTTGCTTCTCATTCTTAACTTCTTCAATAATGGCTTCAACCTCTCGAAAGGTAACAAAATAATTATAACAATCCAAACAAAACCTTATACTTACTCACTCTCTTTACTTACTCATGTGCTATTTAAAATTGAAATTGCTAGGTCTTAGTTTCGATTGCCAATGGCACCGAGCTTATGGAGGCTGTCATCACCGTCGACGTGCTATGGCACTTCGATACCGATATCACTGTTGCATCCATCGAAAATCAGCTCATCATTCAGCCTCTCCACGATGTTAAGATTGTAGCTAATGCTATCGTCTCCGATGTTGCTGACACCACCTTCGACCTCGTCACTCTACCAATAACTCTCTCTCTCTCTCTATTGAATTGGGAATTATTATGAGCTGTGATTGTCATATTTAGTGATCAAATTGGTGGATTAATTGTATTATTGGTGAATATATTTCGTACTATGTATCATTGTAACTAAAAATTTCTTTTTTAGTATGTGTGTGTGTATTTTGTGTGCAGGGAGGTGTTCCCAATCTACGGCGGTGGAAGTGGAGGAAGAGGGGAGGAGATTGGAGGGGATAGTGCATTGGCAGAGGGACTTGCAACAGGAGGTAGTGGAGGGTGGGAAGGAGAGAGAAAGGGAAAGAAGAGGGAGAAGGAACGGAGGGTGGGAAGAAGAGGAGTAAAAGACAAATAGGTCTCTGACCTTTTAAAACAAGGACATTTTCGTCCCTCAAGATTGGAAAATACATTTCAATCCCTCACGTTTTAAAATGGCTGACAATTATACCCCTCCGTCCATTTTGGGCAAAAAACGGCAACGGAGCCAGCTGACATGGAGGGGTAGAGAATGACGTGTCCGTTACACTTGTTGAAGTGGATTGAGACAAATTATTAGTGGACAAATTCGTCCCTTAAGGGCAAAACGACGTCGTTCTTCCGATGAATTCAATATTTCGACACTCTTCTTCTCCGCCGCGTTCAACTGCCGCCATTATCACCCTTCTTAAGGCCTGTAAGACCATTTATCACCTCTACCAAGTCCACGCCTCCATCATCCAATGAGATCTAGAGCAAGATCACCTCATCATCTCCCGCTTCATTTTCCTTTCCGCCTCCTTTGCCGCCAATGCTTCATATTACACCTCCGTCTTTGACTGCGTCCTTGGCCCTTCCCCTTTTCTCTGGAACTCCCTCATCGGAGCCCACACTAAAGGAAGTTACTCTTTCGATGCCCTCTCTGCTTTTATTCACATGAAGGAACATGGGTCTCTTCCCAATAGGTACACTTACTCTTCTATGATTAAGTTATGTTCAAACATGTGCAGATCCTGCAAAGGAAAATAGCTCCATGACTCGGCGTTGAGGTGTGGGGGTTGAAGGTAATATGTTTGTTGGAACCTGTTTGGTTGATATGTATGGGAAATGTGGAAAGATTGGTGACGCTCGCAAGGTGTTTGATGGAATGTCTGAGAAGAATGTAGTTTCATAGACGGCTATGGTGGTTGGCTATGTGAAGGTTGGGGATATGGTTGAGGCAAAGAGGCTGTTTGATGAAATGCCTTAGAGGAATGTGGCATCATAGAATGCGATGATATGGAATTTTGTGAAGGTGGGGGATTTGGGCAATGCTAGGGTAGTACTTGATGCTATGCCGGAAAAGAGTGTTGCTTCTTTTACGATCATGATTGATGGCTATGCAAAGGCTGGTGACATGGCTACCTCAAGGTTCTTGTTCGACCAAGCTCCGAAAAAGGATATTGGTTAGCTTGATGTTGGCTTCTTCTCAGTTGGTTGCCTTATATGTATGTGCCATGTTCGGATATACCACTACAACCAGACCAAGAAGGTGATGGCAAATTAACAATTTATGTATTTAGTGGTCCCAGTTTAGTGTGTTTGTGTGTATATTTCAAGGTCAATTTCAAGCATCTGGATGATGCTTTTGATATATCGAATGATCTCCAACATTTGTGCTCCCAGAAAATAGTGACTTAATTCTTGGAATGCAAATTTTTATGGTATTGCACAGGTGATACATACACGTATAAGGTTGCTGCTTCTCTCGAAAAAACCTTGCAGGTATTACTGTATGTGTTAGGATTAGAATTAGTTTAAAACTCTCAAATTTAGGCCTTCATTTTCGTGCTAGTGTTTATATATATAGTCTTACATAAATATGGTTAGGGAAGAAGTATTCTGTTCCTGTATTGCAAGGATTTGAGCATGTGTATGGTGACATTGTGAGTGGGGTCATAGATGTTAATGAATTAGAGTTCTTGGTTAAGCATATGGAAGGTATGGTGAGGAAGATAGATAGGTATGTTAGTAACACTAAGAATTTGTATAGTGAAATGGAGGTTTTGAATCAATAGAAGCAAGCTATGAACAAGTTTCAGAATAATCAAAATGAGGAGAGTAGGAGGGTCTTTGAGCAGAAACTCGCATGGCAGAGGCAAGATGTTAGGCATCAAGGACTAATTTGTCCATTAAAAATTTGTTCTCCATCTACATCAGCAACTAAAACAGACACCTAACACTCTACCCTTCCAGGTCAGCATGTTCCGTTGCCATTTTGAAGCCCAACTCGACGGAGGGATCTAATTGTCACGCGTTTTAAAACGTGAGGGATCGAAATGTATTTTCCAATCTTGAAGGATGAAAATGTCCTCGTTTTAAAAGTTCAAGGACCTATTTGTCTTTTACTCGAAGAAGAGGGAGAGAGGGATGAAAAAGAGGATGATGATGATGATGTGGGGTGAGTGATGATGCTACGTGGCAGTAGAGGTGCCATGTCAGCAGTTCAGTTGTTGACTCAAGCTGGAAATAGACTAAGGGATTAGTATGTTGTCCGGAGTTCAATCTGAAAGTTCAAATTAGTGCAATTGAAATTTCAATGGCCAAATTAGTGCACAGACCGAATTTGAAAGACCACCTTAAAAATTTAATTCCTACTCGATCGTCTAATATTTTAGTTCTACTCTTTTACCGAAAAAAAATTTGTTGTAAAGAGTAGAATTGAGTAAAAGATAAAAAAAAAATTAAAATA